>NW_020175393.1:4275795-4292892 GCF_003031525.2 Neophocaena asiaeorientalis asiaeorientalis | reverse complement strand
GAAATTGTGGGTGTGTGCGTGTGCGCGTGCGTGCGTGCGTATGTGTGTGTGTGTGTGTGTGTGTGTGTGTGTGTGTGTGTGTGTTGGGGGGCAGGGCAGCAGCAGGGAGGAGGTATGTTTCAGTCGAAGGGAAAACTGATCTTTAAACGAGCGTACAAAACAAGGGAAATTAGGTACGATAATTTGCATAACAAAAGGATCCTTTGTCTCACCGTAGGACTCTTAGCAGGATTTCTTTAAATAATTCTTGTTGACTTCGACTTGATTTGAGGGAGGGAGGAAAAGGTCTGAGTAATGTTCTGGGTGCCCATGGAAATGTCCATGCAAGTCCCCTCCAGAAAGGAGGGCAGGGGCCGCCCCAGGGCTTGTCTCAGCGGCGAGGGCTGACTGGCCAGCAGGAGGGAGGGATTTGGGTTGTGGAACAGGAGATGGACATGTTGCAGAGTGTTTGCCAATGATTATTCTAGCAGAGCGGTGTGTAGGTTGGGTGGGGAGGGGGCGGGGGAGAGGGAGAGACTCGTGACTGACGCGGTGAACAGGTGGGAGGTGCTGCGCCAGGCGAGCTGTGGAAATGCAGGGGAGGAGGCAGGGAGGGGAGGACATGGGCAAAAGGGCAGGGCAAGACCTGGTTCTGCAGAACTTGGGTGGGGACCGCCCACCGCCCCCTCCCTGGCAGACGAGCTGCAGGGAACCCAGACTGTTGAAAATGGCAAAGGAGCTGGTCAGATGGGGCAGGCGATGGGGGTTTATTTTGGGGGTGAGTTTCACGTGAAGCATGGGCTGGATCTTTCTGGGGTGAGGGGACACCAAGGGCAGCTGGAGAAACCGATCCAGAGGGACCACAGGGAGTGAAATGTCAGGCCTGCCACGCCAGAAGGGAAAAGGGCAGGAAGCATCCACGGAGCACCCGTGCTCCTGGCACTGCACATACCTTGTCTTCTTCAATCAGAATCACTGGTCTGGGAGCAAGAATGTGGTGATGGAGAGCCGGGCTCGGCCAGTCGCTGCCAATCATTAACTCTAATTTTAGGCAAGTGTCTAACCGAATGGAACTTTATGTGATGGTGGAGATGTTCTGTATCTCACTGTCCCTTATGGTCGCCATCAGCCACGTATAGCTGCTGAGCCCTTGAAAGGGTCTAGTGTGACAGAGGAACTGAATTTTTTATTTCATTTCATTTTAGTTAATTTAAATGTAAATAGCCACGTGAGGCTAGTGGCTACCATTCTGGACAGTGGGGCCCTACCCTCTGCGTTTCAGTTTCTTGGTGTGTGTGATAGGGAGAATCATAACACCTCCCTCCCAGGGAAGCCATGAGGATTAAATGAGTTAATTCGGGTTATTAGAACAGGGTCTGGCAGCGTTAGTTACGGTTCTTTGGGAAGCTCAGTCACTTGCCCAGGGCTGCACAGCTGGAGGTAGTGGTCCTGGGACCGGAGCCCACATCTGTCTGACCCCATTGGTTCACACCCTCACCCCACGGCCATGTCCCGAGTGTGTGTTGAAATGAATTGAGTTGAGCTGGGAGATGACTGCAGGGACCATTTCCACACTAGGGCCTTGTCCCCCACGGCAAGTACATCAGGGGATCGAGGGGCCTGTGGATTTAGTGATGGCAAAGGGGGGGGGGGTTGGGGGAGTTTAAAGAAAGTGGTTTCAGGCAAGAGTCTGAAGCAGAAAACAGACCACACAGGGCTCAGGGAGAAAGACCTAGGGAGGAAATGAGGCTAATAGCTTAGAAGACTTGGTCAGGCAGTTTGGCTGGCAAGCGAGAGGAGCTAGAGCAGGCAGTGGTTCCAAAGAGGTGGGGAGACGGGGAGGGTCCACAGCAGGTCTGTGCGACTGTTGCAGGTGGGAGGTTAGGGCTTCTGCAGGGTGTGAACCTCCCTCCCTTCACCACCAGCTGCTGCTCCTGCCATCTCCCCCAGTCTAGGCTCCTCTTCCTGCCCGACCTGCTGCCCCAGCCATGGGCAGCTGTGGCCCCTCCTTTCCCCGTCCCCATCACCAGCTCTGGAGCGTGTGGGGAGGTCTCCCACATGTACCTCACACTCCAGTGGGTGGGCGAGAAGGAGCACAGAAGAGAAACGCTGAGCCATGGTGACAGGAATGACATTTTGACTTGAAAATTGCCAAAGAAGAAATGGCACAGGCTGTGTGGGTATGGGCGGTGCCCAGGCACCTTCCTGGGTGACCTTTCCAAGCCAGGAGGTAGCTGGGGTGGATGCTGGGAAATCTCATGGGGACAGCCCCTCCCCTGAGCTCCTCTCTGGCTTCTCGCTGCCCCTCCACGTGGCAGGGCAGGCTTCCACGGCAGGGCCAGTCAGGCACGGCATGGGGAGTGGGCAGGGGCGCTGGATCGGGGCCCAGCTGGGATTAAGCCAATTCTGCACTTTTAGTTTGCAAAGCAAGCTCATGGATTCAGACTACAAGAGCTGAAAGGGTCTTAGAGATCATCTAAGCCAGGGGCTTTAATTTCACTGGCTTGAAATGCCAGTGAGAGCTATGGAAACTCTCCTCTGAGAAATACATTTACTCATTAGTTCATTCTGAAAAAAATATTACATGAACACCTTACTAAGTGCCAGGTGCTATTCTGGGCACTAGAGATATACCAGTGAACAAGGAAGACAAACCCTTGCCCTTATGGAGCTTACATTTTAGTGACAGACTATGAAAGAAATAAGGAGAAAGACAGACCATGTCAAATGTCAAATGGTGACAGATGGGATGGAAAAAGCAGTATGGAAAGGGACTAGGATATCTCAGAGTCAGGGGACCAGGGGGCTATAAATTTTAGATAATGGTTCTCAGGGCAGGTGCTCATGTCAAAGAGATGACAGTTGAGTGAAACCTGAAGGAAGTGAGGAGGTGAGCCGTTAACATGGAAATTTGGGAGAGAGTCCTTTAGACAGGGGAACACATGAAACTCAGGCACCCAGTTCCACTGACGATTTCAAGGGTTCACAGACCCCTAAAGCCCGTCCCCAGATCCTTCCATGGATCTCAGATGAAGAAAGTCTAATAGTGGCCAACTCCCTGGGTTTACAGGTGAGGAAATAGAGGCCGAGATGGGGACAGCCTTGCTCAAGGTCACACAGAGAACAGGGGCCAGAACCACATCTTCTGACACTCCTACCTGGTGCAGGAATCCTTTTTGTAGTGTTACCAAGAAATGGCTGTCTAGGAATAAAGACGCAGATGTAGAGAATGGACTTGAGGACATGGGGAGGGGGAAGGGTAAGCTGGGAAGAAGTGAGAGAGTGGCATGGACATATATACACTACCAAATGTAAAATAGACAGCTAGTGGGAAGCAGCTGCATAGCACAGGGAGATCAGCTTGGTGGTTTGTGTCCACCTAGAGGGGTGGGATAGGGAGGGTGGGAGGGAGATGCAAGAGGGAGGAGGTATGGGGATATATGTATAGCTGATTCACTTTGTAATACAGCAGAAACTAACACACCATTGTAAAGCAATTATACTCCAATAAAAATGTTAAAAAAATAAAATAAACTGAAGTTTATGCAAAGATTTAAAAAAAAAGAATGGCTGTCTAGCTTCTACCTGGATGCTGCTAGTGACAGGCAGCTCATCACCTCACGAAGCCATTGTTTCTACTGTCTGGCAACTGCAGAGATTAACAAGCCAGCCCCTCTGGTGATCTGAATTCTGCCTCCCTTGGAGTCAGGACTGACAGACTTCCCTCTCTTCTTTGCCAGGTTCACCATCTGCCACAAGACTGAGGTCATGAAGAACACCCTAAACCCAGTCTGGCAAACTTTCTCCATTCCTGTGAGAGCCCTCTGCAACGGGGACTATGATCGGTGAGATGAGAAACTGTCCCCTGTCCGCAAGCACAGGTGCGGGGGGCACGGTCACGTTGATGAGGGCCATCCCATCAGTACAAGCGAGCAGAGCCTCCTGGAGCTGCGTGCTGGTGGCCCTGCACAGGGTGGAACTGGGGATCCCTCTGGCTCCCTGCCCTTCCCTCACCACACCCCGCCTTTTTTCCTCCCAGTCTGACTTTCCCATTGGTGGAAGCCCTCCCAGGTTGGGGGGATGGGAGGTACCAAGGATTTCAGAGAAGCCCTGGTGTGTGTTGGGCGCCCTGCCCGGAGCTCAGTAGCTGGTCTTTTCACTGTGCCCAGCGAGGGGCAGGTGGGGGCCAGATGGCGGCTCTAGATGCACGTAGAGGTGACTTGGTCCCCAGCAGCCCCAACTCCTGGCTGAGAGACTCTGGGGAGTCAGGATCCCAGGATATGCGCTGCCAGATGAGTTGCCATAAATGGGGGTGAGGGATGCAGTGCAAACAGCTCATGGAAGTTTTTGACACTACAAAGCCTACTCATAATACACCTCATCATTGTTTGAGTGTAGATTGTTGAGTATAGATACAGATACCTAGTTTCCAATCCTGACTCTGTGATGAAAAAAGCACCCTCAACCTGGGCAAACTTTGACCTGTCTGAGCCTCAGTTTCCTTATCTGTAAACTGGGTACCTAAACATCCACCTACCTTGTAGGGCTGCTTTGAAGCTCACAACCTACATGTAAGGCTCTGGTATACATAAAATACCGTTCAGCATTTCATCCACAAACGTTTATTGATGCCCTACCATGTGACAGGCACTGCACTAGATGCTGGGAAGTCAGGAGGAAACAAAACACACAGTCTTCACCCTTCACCCAACCTCTTGGAGTTTACATGCTAGTGGGGGAGGCAGACATTAATCCTATAATTGCACAAAGAAACATATAATTACAAATTGTGGCAAGTGCAGGGGGGAGAGGGGACACGTAGGATGGGAGCTGTAACACGGTATTGGTCTGTGTTAAGTCACAAGAACCCAGCCTGGTTTCCGGTGGTTGCTATAGCAGGTGGGCGAGCTGGCAGGGGCTTCTCGGGCAGGGCTGTCCAGGCAGCCCTGAGGAAGCTGGGCCTCTGCTGGCCACTCTGACAGGAGCCCTAGGGTGTCAGAACAGATACCTCAGGGCATCCTGGCTGGTGGCATTGGCATGGGCTCCCTGGCACTCTGTTCACAGTGGCTACTGACAGGGTATGTGCGGTGGGTTGAGGGGACAGGAATGAGCAGATGGATGGCCTCCAGGCACCCCTGTCTCTCTCCTGATCCAGGAGATGAAGTGGCTTCTTTTCCTGCCTCGGCTGGGACAGAAAAGCCACAGTCTGTTCCATAGGTGGTCGTTGAGCACCTACGATGTGCTCAGCACTGCGCCTCCACCTGTGTGGCATTCAAGGGAATGTAGCCGCATTTCTGTCTTCAGGGGGCGTACAGGGAGCGCAGATGTGCACACGTATATTTTAGACCGTTAAATAGTTGTGCAAAATGAGACTGGAAACAAAAATAGGCATTTCAGCCAAACAAACCCCTGTTCCGTGTCTAGCCAGGTCCTGGGGCTTCTGGAGTGGTGGGGAATGGGAGGGGTTGAAGCAATAGGGTCTAAAGGAGGCTCAGGGCAGGGTGGAAGGTTGCGGGGGCAGCGTCAGTTCCTGGGGACAAGGGATGTAGGAAAAATGGTTGGGATAGAGAGGAAGGGAGCGGAAATTCAAGGTTGGGGGATGGGAGAACATGGCGGCTCCATTCTCATAGGGGTGGAAGGAATTGGGATTTCCGACCGCACTGCCTAGAGGTTTCAGGGTTTGTCCAGCTGACCCCCTACAGCCCACATCCCAGGGAAGGCCTCCTAGGGCCTCAGAATCCAGCATTGTAAGAGGTCAGCCCAGCTCAGAGGCCTGGGCTCTCTGATCAGCCATCGGAGGAGGTGCGGGTGTGGGGGGAAGGTGCAGGCTTTGCGGAAAGCCCAGGTGGGCTCCCATCCCCCTCCCAGGCTGAGCCCTGGACTGGTTTCCCTCCAGGATGGCTGGGCAGCTTGGGCCCTCCTCCAAAGCCAGGGACAGATTAACTGTGATGTGACTGACAGTGGTGCTAATGGAGGTGTCAGGTGTGTCACACGGCCTGGTAAGCGAGCAGACCTGCCCCCTGTTGAGCCCTAGGGTCACCCACATACACAACAGCCACTCAGGAGGTGCAGGCATTTGGGAGGCCCCCGCAGGGCAGGACAGGGTGGGCCTTGTTCAGGAAAACAAGGCCGCTTTCCTCTACTTCCGAGGCACCTCTTGAAGTCTCACAGTACACATTGGGTTTAATCCAGCAGCCCTGTCTTCCAGGCCAGCCGGGCACCAGACACCGTGTTGGGTGCTGTGGACACAGTGAGCTCTCAGACCCAAGTCTCCTTCTGAGGTCGCTCCCAGGCCAAGGTGGGAGACATGGGTCATAATAATAACATCAAAGGCTCCTGTGGCACTTCTGAGGTAATTGATGTATGTGAACTAATTTATTCCTCCCAACGATTAGTACCTCTTCTGAAAAAGGTACAAATACTATCCACATCTCGTAGGTAAGGAAACTGAGGCCCAGAGAGATTAAGTAACTCACCCAGGGTCTTACTGCCAGTAGCATCAGAATCTGGACCCAAGCAGGCTGGCTCTAGGATCTGTGTTCTTAAACTCCAGCGCTCTGCTGATGAATGGTCAAGGCGTGGGGTGAGTGGGGTGGGACACTTGGAGGACAGCTCTAGGAGAGTTTGCTCAGGGGCTTGAGCAGGTCTGCTTCGAGATAGGAGGTAGAAGGAAGACTCAAAAGGCCTTGACAGCTGCCTGGATATGGGAGTGAAAGAGACGTAGAGATTATTAGGGTTTGGAGTTGGGAGGATGAGAGACGATGGTACCACTAGTGGAAATGGGAAGTGTGACAGGGAGCCAGACTGTGTGGCTATGGGACAGTTACAGTGGTGTTCTTCCCAGGGGAGAGGAGAACAGAGGTCTGGGAGTCCCCAGGAGGGGGGCTGGCAGGGGTCAGGAGTAGGGGGATGTCAGAGAGATAAGAAGGGACCAGGGGGAGGGCAGCCATAGTCAGGGAGCTGAGAGAAGAGAGTTCAAACAGAAATATCAACTTACTATTGTGAAAAAGAGGGCCAGGGGGTGAGAACCAGGGATCTGCTGAGAAAGGGCCGTTTTCTTGGAATGATGGGGGTGGAAACGAGTTAATCTTATTAAGCTTTACTGAGTCTTTAGGACATGGGCCAAATTCTGTCCTAATTGGTTTAAATACAGTATCTTATTTTGTGAGTTTAAATTTCACAATAACCCTAGAAGGTGGGTACTAATGACATGCCCATTTCACAGATGGGGAAACGGAGGACCGCAGATTATGTCACTTGCCAGGGCAAGGAGAAGGTGCATGTCCCTTCTCCAGAAGTCACTTCTGGGCTGGCCCTCTAATTTGGGGTTCCCCTGGTTTGGGGTCCCCCTGCCTTTGCTGTGTTTCCAGTCCACACAAGACCAAACCCAAGCGACCCAGCTGAGCAGAACCTGAGTCAGAGGAAGTGGACTCAGGGTCAGAATTAATCTAGCCCTCCAGTGGGGTGAAGTGGGGTGAAGGGTGATGAAAGCACTTCTCCTGCCTTCCCTGAAGTCCCCCTGCTCTGTCCTTGAATATTCTGCGACTTGAGGATTTGTCCCTGTTAAACCAAATTCCTCTGGGTCAGGCTGCTATCACTCACTCACACCTTCATGGTGAATAAGTAGGTTTTAAAAGGGTGTTAAGGGTACTGGGTCTTCACCTGGAGAAGGGAGAGGGTTCCCAGGAGCTGGGGGGCTGTCAAATCACCCAAACTTCGGCCCCCTGGATTGAACCAGTTGCTTCTCCTTTGAACACCACCACCCGCTGAGCACCGGGAGGGGCTGGGCCCAATACTATGGCTTCAGTTAGGAGTGTCTTATCCCTGGTTCACACATGCACAAGCTGAACTCAGACATAGGAACCACAGTCAGTGCAGTACAGCTGGGGTTGCACAGCACCTCTGCCATCAAGCCTCACTGCCTGGGCCTGTGAGGCTCGATGCTCTTCTTCCTCCCAGCAGCTTCTCAGAGTAATGGACTGACTCAGTTAGTTTAGGGCGAACCCCTCAAGGCCTGTCAGCCCTCGGGACTTGTAAGCATCAGGGAAACATACCTTTTCCTGTTTTCCCTGCCTGGGAGAGGGAGAGGCTCATTAGGAGCAGACCTGCAGCTCGGTTCGGAGGAGGCTATGGACAGAGCTGCTTGGTGTGCTGGGGGGCAAGCCTGGAGTCTTTGCCAGCGTCCCCCATCCTTGCTGGCCTGCTGAGGCTCACACACCCTGCTCTGTCACTCCTGCCCCACGTGTTCAGAGACCCACAGGACACTGGCTCCCTGCCAAGAGGCCTGGTGCTGCTACTGACCAGCTGTGTCTGGCTTTTGCTACTGCCTTCCCCTGCCTCTGGGCACCTCCTTCTTCCCCATTTCTGGAGATTTCGGTTCTGAGCTAATCTGACTCCCTGCAGCCATCCCTGGAGCCTTGGCTGTGATTGCTACTGGGGTGAGTTGGCACAGGAATCTCATACTCAGTGGTCTCAACCTCAGCTGCAAGTTCAAATCCCCTGAGGAGCTTTTTTTTTTTTAAATTTATTTATTTAGGCTGTGTTGGGTCTTCATTTCTGCGCGAGGGCTTTCTCTAGTTGCGGCGAGCGGGGGGCCTCTCTTCATCGCGGTGCGCGGGCCTCTCACTGTTGCAGCCTCTCTTGTTGCGGAGCACAGGCTCTTCACACACCCTGCTCTGTCACTCCTGCCCCACGTGTTCAGAGACCCACAGGACACTGGCTCCCTGCCAAGAGGCCTGGTGCTGCTACTGACCAGCTGTGTCTGGCTTTTGCTACTGCCTTCCCCTGCCTCTGGGCACCTCCTTCTTCCCCATTTCTGGAGATTTCGGTTCTGAGCTAATCTGACTCCCTGCAGCCATCCCTGGAGCCTTGGCTGTGATTGCTACTGGGGTGAGTTGGCACAGGAATCTCATACTCAGTGGTCTCAACCTCAGCTGCAAGTTCAAATCCCCTGAGGAGCTTTTTTTTTTTTAAATTTATTTATTTAGGCTGTGTTGGGTCTTCATTTCTGCGCGAGGGCTTTCTCTAGTTGCGGCGAGCGGGGGGCCTCTCTTCATCGCGGTGCGCGGGCCTCTCACTGTTGCAGCCTCTCTTGTTGCGGAGCACAGGCTCCAGACGCGCAGGCTCAGTAGTTGTGGCTCAGGGGCCCAGTTACTCCGCGGCATGTGGGATCTTCCCAGACCAGGGCTCGAACCCGTGTCCCCTGCATTGGCAGGCAGATTCTCAACCACTGCGCCACCAGGGAAGCCCCCCTGAGGAGCTTTTAACAATTCCCCTGCACAGGCTGCACCCCCAGACCAATTGATTCTGAATCTCTGGGGTGAGGCATCAGCATCAGGATTGCTAAAGCTCCCTGGGGGATCCGATGTGTAACCAAGTTTGAAAACCAGTAACTTCATCTAGAGAGGTTAGTGGCTCTGGAAGCACATTAGAATCAGCCAGGGGACTTTTAAAAACTACCTGTACCTGAGCCCTATCCAGACCAATTAAATCACGCCTTCTGGCAGTGAGATGAAAAAAAAATTCTCCCCAGTGATTTTTTTGGGTATCCAAGGCCGTGGCTATGACTGGGGTCCTCCTATAGCCTCTGAGCATGTTGGCTGTCACTGATCTACTCACCTGAGGGACTGGTGTTGGTGGCCCGTCATTGTGGTGTGCCCACGTGCCACAACTACTGAGCCCACGTGCCACAACTACTGAAGCCCACGTGCCTAGAGCCCGTGCTCCGCAACAAGAGAAGCCACTGCAATGAGAAGCCCACGAACCGCAACGAAGAGTAGCCCCCGCTCGCCACAACCAGAGAAAAGCACGCGCGCAGCAATGAGGACCCAATGCAGCCAGAAACAATAAATAAATAAAATAAAATAATAAAATAAATAAATTTATTTAAAAAAACAAAACAAACAAACAAAACTATCCCAGGTGTGGCCCAAATGCTAAAGTGGAGAGGAGGCTTTTTTTGGTTTTAATTTCTTTTGGGCTGTGTTGTGTCTCCCTTGTGGTGCGCGGGCTTGTCATTGCGGTGGCTTCTCTTGTTGCAAAGCACGGGCTCTAGGCACGTGGGCTTCAGTAGTTGTCGCTCGCAGGCGCTAGAGTGCAGGCTCAGCAGTTGTGGCGCACGGGCTTAGTTGCTCCGCAGCATGTGGGATCTTCCCGGACCAGGGATCGAACCCATGTCCCCTGCACTGGCAGACGGATTTCCAGCCACTGCATCACCAGGGAAGCCCAGGAGGCATGTTTATAGAGATCCAATGCATGCCAGGCAGTTTTACCAATTTGTCTCCACAGCTATGCTGTAGGGCCGTTATTATCCCTACTTTAAAATGATTTTGTGGCTCAGAGAGGTTAAGCGACATCTCCAGGTCCCAGTGCAAAGGGCCCAGCATCCAAGTCCACACCCCAGACACTTTCTACTCTTTCCAGATCACCAGCCTACCTTCAGAGGCCTAGATTTTATTTTTCTTTCCATAATAATTCTCCTCAGAGAGACATAGTTTTTTGTTTTTCACAAAAATTTAAAGGATTTCTCTAAATGGTGGGCTTCTATGCCTGCCCCATTTTACATTTTGGTAACAAAAATCCAGTTGCTGCACAACGTACTGGGCATCCCTTCATTTCCTGAACAGTTTCTACCCTGATGCAGGAGAATCCGCGTCCCACCCCCGTGCCCCATGGAGGCTCATCTGAAGGGAGACAGCGCCTCCTTCTGGGGGTTCTGGAACTCCAAGGCCGACTCCCTGCAGACTTGAGGAGGTGGGCCGCGGCCATGGGCCAAATGATGAGATATTCATAGAACACAGGCCTGGGCAGCCGCCTCTGTGTGCCCCACTTAGAACTGAAGGCTGGAGACCCAGCTCCCCCATGCCTCTTCCACCTCTCCAGACCCTGACCCTGCAGAGGGACCCGGGCATCTGCCCCATCCCTGGGCATCCCTGGAGGACTGCTGGTACCAAGGGTTAACCTGCAACCTCCACCTCCCTCCTCTGCCTCTGGTCTGCTAGCCTGTTGCCATAGAAACAGGCTAAAAATAAAATGGGCTCCCAAAGCCCAGCCCCAAGCTCAGGAGTCAAAACAAATTAATTAAAGCAGACAGGCTAAAATGTGAAGATAATTACACCCTCACTCAGGAGCCAGTCTGGCATGGAAAAGCTCAGCAGGCCATCCTGAGTCAGGACCCCTGGGTCCATCCCTGACATGCGGGGTAGCTCCCCACCACTCAGACTCCTTGAACCCCAGGGTCCCACCAGGAGAGCCCACCCTGCTTAGGCCTTGGATCTACGGAGTACCACACTCACACTCTAACGGCCCCACCCCTGATAAACTGCAGTATGGCTTCATGCTGGGATCTGTGCCGCATCTGGGGCGGCCAAGAGAAGGTGGGGTGACCTGAAGTCTGAGGCTGCCTTTCTACATCTTCCCTGAAATTCAGGGAAGTCCCAATGCAGCTTTGGAGCTGCCTCTGTCCCTAAGACCTTTAAAGGCTTCAAGATAGTTCCTTTGTCTCCTGGGCTGCTGCCTCTTCACCGAGGGCCCTCAGAACCAGGTGGGTGTTCCTCTATCCCCTTTTGGCCCAGGAGCGTGAGAAGGGCACGCAGGTGGCCCCATTCTCAGGCTACGCAGGTGCTGGGTCAAGTCCATCCCACCATGGGCCCTTTGCCTTACAGGACCATCAAGGTGGAGGTATACGACTGGGATCGAGATGGCAGGTAAGCTGGCAGAAGGACAGAAGGTGAGCAAGGAGGGGGACAGCCCCTGGGAGGAAGGTGGATCTTGCCCTCTCATGGAGAGAGCTATGCCCAGGTCCCCACCCATGGCAGCTTGGGGGGTGAGGGGCCTGGGTTTCCTGTGAAGGGACCACTGCCTCGGTGGCTCATCCGTGCCCAGCTCCACTGAGGCACCAGAGGGCCTGTGTCCTGCAGGACATGGTGCAAGGGGTGTAAGAGGCCTCTTTTCCTCAAATAGCTGCCTAGCGGCCAGCCAGTGTCTAAAGTCTCCCCACATTTGGAAGAATGTAGGATTTTCTGAAATGTGCATGTTCTAAGGTACAGGCAGATATTAGTGACCTCCTGAGCATTCATGACCACGTTCTCTGTGTGAGGCTAAGCATCGTGTGGTGACTGAAGTGCAGAAGATGGGCTTGGCTCTCAGAGACTCCCTGAAATCTAGCAGGAGGCCCTTGACTCCTCAGAGGGGGAGCAGGGCTGACGGAGTGGGATATGGGAAAGGCGAGCATATGAATGGACCCCGGAGCGGTAAAGCAGAGCCTGAGTAGGGCTGAGCCTAACCTTGGGGAGGCCAGGGGCTTCCTCTTCTGTGTATCTAAGTGCCCCCAAGGAGCCAGTATCACTGGGAATTCATAGACGAGGACCAGAACAGGCCTCTCACAACTTTAGTAGAACCCTCACCGGCTCCTGCTTGTCTGTTGAACCAAATCCAAGTATGTCATACTTCCTGACTTTTGTGAGCCCTCCATCCTGTGGTGCTACCAGGGGGGTCATAGAGGGGCTTTAAGCCCTCTGATCTCCACTGGTGCCTATCAAGTCTGTGACATGGATGGGGGATGCCGTGAAGGGCTGTGCAAGTACAGCTCTAAGTTAGGCCGGAGCTCCTTCCAAGGAGCTCACCTGCCCAACACCTTCCTATAGAGAAACTCTAGTGCCAACACTACTCTACCAGCTCACTTTGTCCCCTCCTCTCTTCGCTTTAACCACATCACAGGCAAGTCAGCTTCAGGCTTCCACCCACGATTCACCTCATCACCTTACCCTGGAGTTCCCCATACCGTTCCTTTACCAGGGAAGCTGGAGACAGCTACCAGATGCCATGGGGTCCCACCATCAAGGAGCTCATAGTCTGAATGCTGAGAGCTGTAAATATGTAGACAAAAGACAGTGTGGACTCAAGGTGGGGCAAGGCCCCAGGGGTACCTCCTGGGCATCACACTCCAGCAGGCATTCCTGGCCAGCATGTTAACCACTGCCCTCTATCAGGGAGAGTGGTGGCGAAAGGCAGCCAACCGCAGGGCAGATGGGAGTTCTGCTTTGTACAAGGTTTTGCTGCACTTACTGTCAACACATGCTTGTGGGGCAGAGATGCAGAAGGTGTAAACACTGCAGAAAACACCTCAAGCTGCCTGGACGGACCTAAAGCTAATTGTCTTTTCAAAAAATGTTATTGGAAAAATGTCAAGTGCACAGAAAAGTAGAGAGAAGAGTTTAATGAACACTTTAAGCCTATCACCTGAATCTAACAAGTGTAACATGTTGCCATAGTTGCCTTATGTATGTTTTGATGTAGTTTAAGTTACAGTGCATGGCATTTTTACCTCTAAATAGCTCATTGAGAATGTCTAAAAGATAAGGGCATTTTTCTAAATAACTACAAATGTCATTATTGCACCTGACACATTGAACAATAATTCTTGAATACCATCTAATATTCATTTCATGTTCAAATTTCCCCAGTTGTCCCCAAAATACATACTATTGCTCATTCGTTCAAATAAGAATCCAAGTATTAGAAGTGGGTCCTATTCTCCAGGACCCTGCTCTTTGCTGGGTGTCTATTGGGTTTCTTGCTCCATGGGTGACACTGGACTCTTCCCAGGGGCCCACCCTCTCTGCTGGTGTGTAACCCTGGAGCAGAGGCCCCGGCCAGAACTGAGAGCCAGGGGAAGGGACATGAGAGGCGGGGGGATGAGCAGAGGCAGCGCACAGCCTGGGTCTCGCGGTTCAGCAGCAACTTTCCCTTGCAGCCATGACTTCATCGGGGAGTTCACCACCAGTTACCGGGAGCTGGCCCGCGGGCAGAGCCAATTCAACATCTATGAGGTGAGGCAGACACCTGAAGGCTGGGGTTTGCTCTGACTATATGTAGCTCCCAGTTGCTGAGGACTAACAGTGAGCCATGGCTGGGGTTTTTTGTTTGTTTGTTTTTTTTGCGGTACGTGGGCCTCTCACTGTTGTGGCCTCTCCTGTTGCGGAGCACAGGCTCTGGACGCGCAGGCTCAGCGGCCATGGCTCACGGGCCCAGCCGCTCCATGGCATGTGGGATCTTCCCGGACTGGGGCACGAACCCGTGTCCCCTGCATCGGCAGGTGGACTCTCAAGCACTGCGTCACCAGGGAAGCCCGTGGCTGGGGTTTTTGCATGTTCTCCTGTGAGGTGGGTGTTAATGTCCCATTTCACAGTTAAGGAGACTGAATCGCAGAGAAGTGAGGGGACTTGACCAAAGCCCAGTAAGTGGCAGAATCAAGAGGCAAACAACCTAAGCTTATCTGACTCCAGATCATTGAGTTATAGTGCCCCCCCCCCCCACCCCGAGAGAGCTCTTCCAACAAGGAGGGGGAATAGAAGTACAGGTGGGCAGAAGGTGGGGAACAGTATCAGAAGGTTCCAGGCCCAAGACCTGAGGTCCTGAGTTCAGGTAGCCTTCTGCCTTTAATCAGAGCAGTCTCAGGGCCTGCAGAATATCTTCTCTTTTCTGGAAGGAAAGAGAAGAACAGGAACCAGGATACCTCCATCTAGACCAGAGAACCTTGGACAAGACACCCAATCTCTCTGGAGATAATATCGTCTGCCTTCCAAGGACACTTTCTACTGCTGAGCCTTTGCCTGTGTGTGTGCTCCCTCTCAGGATACCCTCCCACCTTCCACATCTAGTTCAGGTCCTACTCCTCTGGTGACCTATCTATTTTCTCCCACTTATGAACTTCATGGACAGCATAGTTCATGCCAGACCTACTGAACTGCAGATACTTATAACCCTAATTTACAGCCCAGGGTTCATATCCTGACTCCACCATGTATTAGCCATGCGACCCTGGCTGAGTTCTTGCCCCACTCTGTGCCATGCACACTGAGAATTAAATAAGTTACTAGAACAATGTCTGGCCACTAGTGAGCATTACGTCAGTGCTATCTCCTAGTTTCATCTGTTGAGCGCTTGGGTGCCAGGAGATTTACATTTCACAACCATCCTACAAACTGGGTCTATCCTTACATCACTCAGCTAGAGCTGGCTTTGACTCCCATCTCTGAACCCTAATCCCTGTGTGCATCCACTCCCTCAACCTGTATCTCTGTTCTGAGTGGGCAGGTCTTGTGTTCCAACTAGACTGAAGCTCCCCAAGGGCAGACAAAGTGACAGCCCTTCCTGTTGCCCTGGTCGCATTGGCCTGGGCCCTCCTGGGCACACAGTAGGTGCTTATTATACATTCACACTGAATTCAATTGAACAAGGCTATTTGTGAGAAGGGAACGTGATGGATTTCTTTGAAAGAGCCATGATCCCCATAGTTAATTGCTTTGCTTTTTGTAAGGACAAAGGACGGAGCTGTCTCTGTCCCCTCACCCAGGCAGAGAGAAGCACGCTCCGTCTTTGGACTCATTTTTTTTTTTTTTTTAGCGGTACGCGGGCCTCTCACCGCCGCGGCCCCTCCCGTTGCAGAGCACAGGCTCTGGACGCGCAAGCCCAGCGGCCATGGCTCACGGGCCCAGCCGCGCCGAGGCATGTGGGATCCTCCCGGACCGGGGCACGAACCCGTGTCCCCTGCATCGGCAGGCGGACTCTCAACCACTGTGCCACCAGGGAAGCCCTGGACTCTTTTAAGGACATTTTTAGGGAAGTGAAGGGAAGGGGTCAGGTCTCTTGGAGTTTGATTCTAAGGATGCTTGACAGGCTCAGATGAGGCCACGATCTCTCAGGCTTCAGTGACTTGTTTTCTCAGTCATTGGTCCCTGCCCCCTTGCAATCAATGAGAGAAACTGCAGCGCTGGCAAAAAGAAGTGCTGTCTTTACACATCTGAAACGCCATCAGGTAGAAAAGGAATTAACTCTGGCAGCCCCGGGGCAGGCCTTGCACCATGGAGGGCATCCCTGGGAGGCTGGTTTGGGCTCAGGAAGGCCCTTCTAGAGTCAGAAGTGCCTGAAGAGAGAACAGGCTTCTGCCAGGAAAGACCCTCATCTCAGGCCCCAGCATCAGCCTGGGTGTCCAACGCATATGCCCAGCTGTCTTCTGGCCACTCCTTAGACTCAGCCTTCCCAAACTGAATGCACTGGCTAAAGTCCCTGCAGCCCTCCTCTCCCCCTGGCCAGCCAGCTCCTCCTCCTGTGTTGTCATCACAGCGGCCATGGCACCTGGGGAGGCATCCTTGACACCTCCTGCCCCTCATCCCACACCCAGTCCATGACTGAATCCTACTCCTCCTGCCACCTAAATATTCTGACATTTGTCCCCTTCTTTCCCGTCTACCCCCACTGTCACCGTCTCCCCTGTGTAGGGGCTTTGTGACAGCCCCATAATGGCCTTTCTGTCTCCTTCCGTCCTCCAGTCAGTAACCCAAATACTCCTCCAAAATTGTAATTGACCACATTGCTGCCCTGCTTAACCCCCGACTGTGCATGTCACCCACTGCCTCTGCCTGGTTCGCACAGGGGAGGGGGGAGACTCCACACCAGCTGAGATCCTAAAGGGACCTTTACCTACAAGGGGAGTCCAAGCTCCTTCACACGGGTGCCATGCCCCAGTGACCCGCAGTCTATATGCAACCGGGGGGGGGTGCGGGGGAGGGTGTGTGTAAGCAGCCATATACATCACAGCTCTAGGAGCCCCTACGGTCTAGCCCTGTCCGCTTCCCTCTACCCATCCCCACTCTCAGCCCCATCATGCCATCTGAGGCTCTCTGAACTTCCATGCTGTCTCAGTCTCTGTGGCTTCATTTGTGCTGGTGCCTCCCTTGGGGTTCCCTTTGCTGTTCTTGCCTCAGGAAGCCCCCACCTGCACACCCACTCTACCCCAGGGTCTGAAGTGGATGCCTCTCCTTGGTGCTCCTGCTCTACCCCCCACCCCACTCCCATACCTATTACCTGTTTATCATACTTCCTGCCCGCTCAAAGACCACGATGTCCTCAGGAATGGGGGCAATGTCTTACCACTGTATCCAGAGCCAGCACAGCTGCTGGTCCTGGGAGCCCCTCAGTGCCCCTTGCACAGGAGGGCAGACCCCACACCTGCCCTGGAGACCCTGGGGATGTGAGGAGAGGGAGAGGAGGAGGCTTAGAACTCCAGCTCAGGAGTTGGGAGGTTGCTAGGCTGGCCCCTAGGGGGTGCAGCCGCTT
>NW_020175393.1:4263862-4275502 GCF_003031525.2 Neophocaena asiaeorientalis asiaeorientalis | reverse complement strand
TGCCAGGTTTGGCATGAAACCTCAGAACAAACAGCATGCTTTCTCAGTGCCCACTTCACAGAAGATCTGAGAACAAAACAGTGCTTTAATATTAAAACAGTTATAATTAGAGAGTGGAAATGTGGAATACAGGCAGATTTAAAGATAACAGAGAAGACTTCAAAGAAATGTGCTTGTGGCCAGATTTTTCAGCGATGCCCAGGCCCCCAGGAGTCCATGTTCATTCTCCTCCACTGGGAGGGCTACTTTGGAGTAAAAGTTCGAGATCCGGTAAATTCTAAAAGTTCCACACCCTCATAGAACAGGTTGGGAGACTGAGGCGCAGTGTAGTCTTGGGGCTGCAGTGTGCCCTCATTTCGACAGGCTGCCTAGCAAGCTGTCATCCCGTGAATATGTCAGTGAGCACCATGTCATCTGGGTGGCTTTCATGCCTGTGGTGGCTCCAAGGTTGTTCTGGGCTTCTCTCCCCAGGCTCTCAGTTTCCACCTGCACAGCCTGCTAGTCTCCCACCTGCACTTCCCACCTGTGCCCGAAATCCAGTTCGTTCTTCCTTCTGTGTCTACCTAGTCACCCATGACTCCTCCCTCTCTCCTGACTTCAGGGCCACGCCCAGCCCTGACTGCTTGGAAACGCTCCTTCTTACCTGGTCACCGTTTTTTTCTGCAGGTGGTAAACCCGAAAAAGAAAATGAAGAAAAAGAAATATGTGAATTCTGGCACAGTGAGTAGCCACCCCCTTTCTGCCATGGGTGTAGACATCCCGAGCTAGGTCCGGTGGCAGGAGTCATGTGTGTCTGTGTGTGCTCCTGCGGGGTGTGGGAACGAGACCTGGAGGGTTAGGGGTGGGGAGGGATGGGGCCGATGGAGCAACACGAGGTAGACGTGTAAGAGACACATCAGGCCCTGTGATACAGAATGAGAAATCCCAGAGAGAAACTACCATGGGGACTTCCTGTGGAAGGAAGAGGAAAAGGAGTCGCATTTATTGGGCCCTCTGGGAAATTCCCCATTTAGGTGCTTTTCACAGGTTGTTTCCTTAAGTGGCAGACATTATCATCACCTCATCATGAAAGCGGAAACCAAGGCTGCAGGCAGGGAAGTGACTCAACCAAGGTCACAGAGCTAGAAGGTGGTAGACATGGCAGTGAGCACAACAATTAAATTCAGAGCTTGCAGCTGCTGTGGGCTGTACCCCTGCTTAACCATGACCATGCTGGGATTATACCGGCCCAGTGGCTTCTGGGGGCTGATCTTTAGGACATTCGTGCCTTTCTTCAACAAATATTTACTGTGTGCTACCATGTGCCAGGTGCCTTTCCAGACACGAGGGATACAGCTGGGAACAAGAAAGACCCAAATCCCTGCCCTCCTGGTGCTTATTGTCTAGTGGGGGGGAGACAACACGAATATACACACAAATACCTGTGTGTGTCAGGTGGTTGTGATTGCTGTGGGAGGAAGTAGGGTGAGGTAAATGGATAGGGAATGCAAGAGATGAAACTACTGTTTTATTTAGAGTAGTCAAGGAAAGCTTCTCTGAGAAGGTGACATTTGAGCAGAGATTTAAAGAAGGTGAAGGAGCACGTATTGAAGATATTGAGGAGAACGAATTCTAGCTGTAGGGATCAGCATGTGCAAAGGCCCTGAGGTGGAGCCCACCAGTGCACTTATAGAACAAACCAATGTCTTTGCAGTGCAAACACACCCAAGTCTGTACCCTTCGCGTCCCTCCCACTCTAGAGGGCCACAGCCCCATCACCTAATACAGCCAGATGTAGCCATTTGAGTCAGGCCAACTGCAACTCCAGACTAGAAGAGGTCACAGACAGGGAACTCCAGCGTTCCTCCAAGGAACCTTATTTTCTCCATCTGTAAAATGGGGCTAATACATCATCCCTCCCCTGCTTAATGCACAGGGTGGCTGTGGCAGACACATGGGAGATGCAGGACTGTAAACTGCAAAGTACTCTGCTCATTCAGAGGGGGCTGACCACTGCTTCTCTGATTGTAATTGTTTCACACGCAGGCTTGGAGTAATAGTTCTTTTGTCTGAAGCTGCAGTGTTTCTCAGTGGGGATGCTATCGGTATTCGGGGAAGAATAATTCTTTGTCTCACAGGACTTCCCCGTACATGGTGGGATACTTAGCACCCCTGGCCTCAGCCCATAGCTAGCAATAGAGCCCCAGTCATCATGAGACCCCAAAACTCTCCCTCACATTCCCCAATGCCCCTAGGAGAGGCAATACGTTCCCCAGCTAAGAAATATTAGATGTACAGCTAAAAAAAAAAAAGGTTGAAAACCACTGATCTCATCCAGCTTTCTTACTTTAGAGATAAAGAGACTGAGGCCCAGAGAGGAGATGTGATTTGTCTCAGGTCACACAGTGAGTTAGGGACAGAGCAGGACTGGGCTGAGGTCTCCTGACTTTCCCTTGCTCCAGTATTTCCTCAGCGTCCAGGATGCTTGTTAAAATACAGATGCCCAGGCCAGTTCCCTGGGGTTCCATTTTAGGAAAGCCAGGCTGGACCCCAGGAATCTGTATTTTGTGCTTCTCATACCTTACTTACTATGTGCAGAGTCTCCTGGGGATCTTGTTAAAATGCCAAGAATCTGCATTTCTACTCAGCATCAAGGTGATTCTGATGCTGTTGTTCGGGGGCTATACTTTGAGTACCAAGTCCCTGGGTCAATCCATATGGCCAGGCAAGTTAGGCAATTACTTCATCCCAGTGCCTGGAGCAGGGTTCAACTCTGGCTGCAGGTTAGACTCATGTGAGGAGCTAAAAATAAAATAAAAAATAAAAAATCCAGGGCTGGAGCCCTATCCCAAAGCTCCTCATATTATTGGTTTGGGGTCCTCACTCCAGCTGCAAGATGTTTTAAAAGCTTCCCAGGGAGTCTAGTGACCACAGTCAGAGTAGAGGCCACTGTCATAGTCCATTCCTAGAGAAAGGAGGCTTTGTCCATCCAGGTGCCTAACACTGTAACCACAGCAAGTGGGGGTCTCCAAGGCCCAGCTCAGTACTCACAGACCCTCCCATTATTCGGGCTAATGGCTGGTCCCCTTTGTCAAGCAGAGGCACTACCTGGCCTCCCACTGAGTTGATAAAGATGACTGAATCTGTACCAGTAGGGGCCACCCCAAATCCTAGAGTGGAGTTGTCTGACACAGGTAAAAGGTTCCCTGCCCCAATCTTCCCTCATTTAATTGATTTTAGCTGCCAACCTTTCCACTTGTTTCCACCATCCTAAATCATTTTCATAAAGAGCTGCCCGGTAGCTACCTGTCTTTGGAAAGCTGTTGCCAGAGAACTGCCAGGGGCATAGATCAAGAGACCTCTGCCTGGGAGAGGGGGCCCCAGATGCTCAGTAACCTCCAGGGAAAGGACAGGCTGTTTAGCAGGAGGGTCTTGTGTCTGAGAGGGTAGAGATCAAGATGCTAGAGGGATGAGGTGGGACAAGTAAGATTTAAAACAATTGCAGACCAAAGAGACACATTTCAGGATTAACAGTTAGCGGAACATGGAAGCATGGAGCTTGTCAGCATTGACAGATCTTAGTCCTATGTCAGGAAGACCCCCCTCTCCCTCCACACTCCACACCCGTTGTCCACTCAGGGGAAACTCGATTCCTTGGCTTGAGCCCCTGTACTCCAGTGACAGAGACAGGGCCCTTCCAAAGATGCAGTTTGGCATCAAGGTCAAGAGCACAGGGTCTGGTTCCAGACGGACCTGGGTTCCCATCTCACGCGGCCATGTCCTGGTAGTGTCCTTGGACACACCGCATCGCTTCTTTGAGCCTCAGTTTCCTTGCTTGTAGAATGGAGATAATAATAGTACCTCACAGAGTTGTTGTGGGCACTGTTTGCAATGAAGCAGGCAAATGCTGGCACGTGCTGGGTGCTCCACGGCTGTCAGCAATGCTCTCCCTCTGCCTAGTGCTCCCCGCTGACCAAGCGTCTTTTTGTTTTCAAGGTCACACTGCTTTCTTTTGCTGTGGAGTCAGAGTGCACATTTCTTGACTACATCAAAGGAGGGTGAGAAGAGATGCAGCCTGGTTTCTTCGGCCTCAGGGAGAGGGAAGGGGCCCCGCACATGGACATGAGCAGCTCCGGCCCCACCTGGCCTCTTCAAGGCCATGGCTGAAGCCCGCGATCATGGGCTCTGAGCAGACCCTCAGACAACTCACGCAGAGCCCTGCATGCCCCTGATCCTGAGTGGCTGCAGAGGGCACTACTGAGCTGCGGAGGCCAGCCTGGGTCCCGTGAGGTCCCTGTGTGGAGATGGGACCTGCAGGTGGTAGGGACTCCATGACAAAGAGAAATGGGCTTAGGGAGGTGGAAAGAGCCCCGGTCTAGGAGGCAGGAGGCCCAGGCCCTAGGCCCCTCTTTGCCTTGAATTTGCTGGGTTACTTTGGGCACGTCACTCTCCCTCCCTGGGCATCAGTCTCCTCTGCACAGAGAGTTGGAATTAAGTGAATTCTAAGGTTCCTTCCTGCTCTGAGCTTCTGATACCGATGGTCTCTCTGGTGGGGGGCGGGCAGTGATTAACCTTCCCAGTGTCATTAGAGACCTACAAAGGGCAGGAGGAACTGGGAGATGAGCCAGGGGATGGTCAAACACAAGTTTAAGGAGCAGAAAGAACCAGAAGGGTCGGCATCCAGGCAGGCAGAGAAGCCTGGTGGCTCCAGCCAACAGCTCATGGAAAGAGAGCCTGACTCCAACGTGAGGTCCTACCCAGCACGCTCCCTGCCAGGACAGGTGCCAGGGCCGGGTGTGGGTAGCCGAGCCCACAGGTGCAGGCAGGTGAGTGATTACACCTGTCTGGAAAGGAGACAGGCAGGGCGGTTGCCAAAGGCTTATCCCAGCCAAGCGGGCTCTTGGCCGCCTGGTTCTCTGGGGCAGAGGGAAAAGTCGGGCCCTGGGAAGCCACACTTACTTTCTCATGACAAGGCTCCCTGCTGCCTTGAGCCTGCAGCGCCCAGGTTTCGAGCTCTCCTCCTACCCCCTGAGCACATGCCCTTGCTGCAGTCACCCACAGGCTTTCCTGCCCCTCCTCCATGCCTTCTCCAGGCCCTGCCCTGGCTCCCTTCCCCCATCAAAACTGCTCTATCTGCTCTCCATCTATTAAGCAACCACCCCTTATATTCCATGGTAATTTTCAAACAATCCTCATCCTGTTTATCCTTCTCATTTGCATAGTGCCCCCAATTTACAGAACACAATGGGCTGGGTGAAGATGATTATCTCCATTTTACGTCATGTGTCCAAGGCCCCAGCACTCAGTCGGTGGCAGGGTTCTTTCTGTCACCACATGCTGCATTTCTTCCATAGTAATGAACCCACCTCGCAGCTCCCAGGTGAGGTGTGATAGAGATGGCTGAGTTGAAGGGCTGGGTGCTGTCTCATTGAGAAGGAGCTCACAGAGGCAAGCCCTGGCTTTCCTCCTCCGCTGTCTTCACACTCTGGAGAACCTGAGTGAGAGGCCGACGTGTGTGTCCAGGCAGGCAGCTGATGGAGGCCTCTGTCTAGGGATTCTCTCCTGCCTGGCCTCCCTCCCCCGCCCCCCTGGACCAGGAGGAAGGCTGTGGGTTCCTCTGCCCCCACGTCAGAGTCCGAGATGGAGCTGGTTGCTGAGCAGCCTGCAAGGAGTACCTTTTCCACAAAAGTAGCTGCTTTCCAGTCCCTTCCTTCTCTGAGCTGTTTCAGAACCCAGAGCAGGGTTTTTACTTAAGGAGTAAAAAAAAGCCTGACTCTCCCCTCATGCTTTATTTGGAAGAGCCAGGCCAACAGTGTCCCTCAGCTGTAGTCCTGCAGGCCAGAACCACCTCTTGTCGTCTTGTGGCTCCTTCTCCCTCAGAGCTTGGAGTCTACTGAATGCTCTGTCCCCAGGCAGCGGACGAGGGGGAAAGCGTGTGGGGAGGGCTGTCTCTGGCCAGCAGACCCTGGGTGGGGTCTCCTGCTAACCATGCCCCTCACCTTTCCTGGAGATTGAAGGGTCCCTGAGCAGCAGCTCAGCTGTGATGAAGTGGAAAGAGGGCTGTGCTTTCTGATAGGGACCAACTGCTAAATGCAGGTGAGGTGAGCCCTGCCTCATCTTTTTTTTAAAAAAATAAATTTATTTATTTATTCTTGGCTGCATTGGGTCTCCGCTGCTGTGCGCGGGCTTTCTCTAGTTGCGGCTAGTGGGGCTACTCTTTGTTGCAGTGCGCAGGCTTCTCATTGTGGTGGCTTCCCTTTGCTGCAGAGCACGGCTCTAGGCACGTGGGCTTCAGTAGTTGTGGCGCACGGGCTCTAGAGTGCAGGCTCAGTAGTTGTGGCGCACGGGATTAGTTGCCACGGCAGTAAAGGTGCCCAGTCCTAATCACTGGACTGCCAGGGAATTCCTAATTATCTTTTCATCTTGTGATTCCCCCAAGCACCTGAAGGATTTGCTAAAAGAGATTCCTGCAGCACACCAAGGGATTTGGATTCAGTAGGTCCACGGGGGGCCTGAGACTCCTCACAGATTCCCAGGTGATCCTGATTCTGCTGGTCCATGGGTGCTCTTCCAATAGCACTCTTACAGAATTTTCCACAGACCCACAGACTGGCTTTTACTGGCCGCATCCCCCATGGTGTCATTTAACATATTCCTCTATCCCCTGCGTTTCCTGTAAACAACCAGTAGATAGTTCTGGAAGCTCAGTTAGATTCCAGTTCAGTTTTTTGGCAAGACGACTTCATTTGTTCTTCCCTCAGGAGATGCACAATGCCTGTTTGTCTTTCTTTTTTGCCAAATAAGTTTTAACCCTGAATCTGACTCCAAATTTGCGCCAGGAACACAGGGAAACCCTACTTCCCTGGCCTCAGGTGGACCCAGGGGCAGGGTTTGGAGAGGAAATAAGAAATCACAGCCATGTGCCCAGCAGAACATAATCATCTTCAGAGAGCTGTCACACTGCCTAACTCTTTTGATGCTGACAACAGCCCTTTGGGGGAGGGTGTAGCTGATGATACTATCCCGGTTTTCCAGAACTGGAGATGAGTGACTTCACCAAGGCTACATACCTGTCAAGCAATGGGGCTGGGGTGGAAGCCAGGTTTCTCGCTCCCTGTCCAGTACAGGCCTGCCTTTGTCCAGGTTACTCTCCTGCTGTTCTTCCTCTTCTAGGACCCAGATCAACTTCACGGTGGCCATCGATTTCACAGCCTCCAATGGTGAGTGGGGGCATGGGCAGAGGAGCTGAATGGGGGCTGGGGGCCTGGAAAGGTGAGGGCTTTTCAGGGCTGTGGTAGTTGGCCCTAGCTGGGAGCAGATCTCCCATACCCTCTGGCCTCATCCTCACTGAAGAGGAGGAACTTAGACCTAGAGAACCAAAGATGCAACCAAGGTGGCGAAGGTACCCCCAGATTGGATCATGGTCACTAACAAATCTGGCCTCTGGGCCTACATACCCTGAGCCACAGCCTTGCCCTTGAGGATACCCACTCTCCCTAGGGCAATAGGACAGCTTCTCTGGCCAGCAGACCCTCTGGGCCCATGGAGAGCCCTGGAGCAGAGGTATTTCCTCACAGGATCAGATTGCACAGCCCCTGTGCCATTCACCCCACAAGCTGGAGGGGAGAGCCAGAGGCAAGACTGAGCCTTGTGGTCCTCAGGGAGGCAGGAATGCCCAGGAGCTCCGGTCCTCACCCTTGCTCGGGCTTCCTTCCTCCTCTGACCTTCTCCAGTGTCGGGCTGTGACCAAGTGGCCGGGAGCAATCAATGCCAAACTTTACACTGTTAGAAACATCACAACCTTCCTTGGATTCTGGACCCCCATTAGCAGTGCTCAATTCTCATTTTTGTGCCAATCAGAAGATGCTCAGGTCTCGTACTCCACAGGTGTGTCAGAAACCCCCCTCATGGCTGTGGGCCCTCCCATCACAGAGTGATGGAATGTCAGAGCTGGCAGTGGCCGTAGTATTCATAACAGTGAGGAGAGTTATAATAACATCTGTTTAATCCTCACAACAGTTCTGTGAGGTGGGGACTGTTATTACCCCCATTCTACAGATGAGGAGACTGAGGCTGAGTGGTTAAGAAACTTATGCAGGATCACACAGCTAGTAGGAGGTAGAAAGGATTAATACTTGGCAGTCTGTGCTGTACTGCCTCTTGTTAATAAACGAGTAACTAAAATATGGACAATATTAGTGGTGACAAGGGCTGTGGAGAAAAACAAGTCAGGAAGAGGGATAGGGAGTATGGAGGAGGCTGTAACTTTCAATAGGCTGCTCGGGGAAGACCACAGCAGACCTCAAGAGGTGAGGGAGCAAGCCATGTGCACATCTGTGGAAAAGCGTCCCAGAGCAGAGGGAACAGCCTTTGCCGAGGCCCTGAGGTGGGAATGGTGAGAGGCCAGAACTGAGTGAGTGACAGGATGGTAGGAGATGAGGAGAGAGATAACCGCAGGCCAGATCAAGTGGGGTTTTGTGGGCCCTTGTAAGGACTTCAGATTTAATTCCTGGTGAAACGGGAGCACTGGGGCATTTTGAGCAGAGAAGAGGTGTGATTAGCTGCCTGAGTTCTGACATAGACTCACTCTGGCTGGTGTGCTGAGTATGGACACAAGGGTGGAAAGACGGAGATCGGGCTACTGCAGTCCTATGAGCAAGAGGGTGGTATCATGGAGGAGGGGAGAAGTATAGGTGGGATTCTGGATGTATTCTGAGGGTTTAGCAGCCATGATTTGCTAAAGGATTGAATGTGCGGTAAGAGAGAAAGAAAGGGGTTCCCTTGGACACCGCATTCTGAGCCTGGTGGCTTGGAGTGTCCAGGCCGGCAAATGTCCCCATGCCCTGTCTTGCAGGGAACCCCTCGCAGTCCACGTCCCTGCACTACATGAGCCCCTACCAGCTGAACGCCTACGCACTTGCACTGACCGCCGTCGGGGAGATCATCCAGCACTACGACAGCGACAAGATGTTCCCTGCCCTTGGCTTTGGGGCCAAACTACCCCCTGACGGCAGGGTATCCCATGAGTTCCCGCTGGTAGGAGGTCCTGGGAGAAAGGGCTGAGGGCTGACCAGGCTGGGGGTGTCGTGACGGGCCTGGGGTGGGGGGCATTCCCATCCTGCCCGCCTAGGGACTTGAGGTGCAGTCTTTGCAGAGGTAGGCTGCCTGCTGGATGTAGGGGAGCTTGTATCAGAGCTTCCAGAAACCCACTCCCCACCTCAGTCACGAGCACGTCCCCTCCAAGTCTGAAGCCGTCCACAGTGGGCTCTGCCCTCCTTTTCCTAACAAGACCCAGGTGGAGGTGGAGTGGGGATGTGGCTGAACTATTCCCCAAGGCCCCAGAAATGAGGCTAAAAGGGTGTGGGTTGGGTATGGACAACTGTGGGTAGTTCCAGGAGTTCCTTGGGTTGGTCTGAAATGGGGGCCCTGTAGAGATGGCTCCTCAGGCCACCTCCTTTCCCTCCCTCCCATGAGCTGGGGACACTCAGTCGGTTGCTGGATCACTCACAGCAAATGTCCCTCCCATGCCCGTAGGGTGCCAGGCACCGTGCTGGGCACAGGACACAGGAGGATGGAGCAGCTGCTGGCCCTTCCAGAGCAGCTCAGACTCTGCAGTCATTTTAGGGGGTGGTGGGTTTGCCCGAGGTTCCCTAAGCAGCCAGGACTCTGGGGGTCAGGGGGATGCTGTCTGAGCAGGTACAGGGAGTAGGGCAAGGAGCAGGTCTGGACCCTGCTCACCTAGAGCATGTGCTGCCCTTCGCGGTGGGCCCCGAGTGCTCCCTCCCCTGCCCCGAGCCCCCGAAGCCCCACCAGAGAAGAGTCTAGGAGAGCCCAGGCCTGTTGACCTCCCCAGCCCTGGCTCTGCCCCCACAGACCACCCAGCTGCCCTCCTTCCCATCCCTCCTTCCTTCCTGGGCTCAGCCTCCTTGCCCTCTGTGCCCCCAGAACGGCAACCAGGAGAACCCCTCATGCTGTGGCATCGATGGCATCCTGGAGGCCTACCACCACAGCCTGCGCACGGTGCAGCTCTACGGCCCCACCAACTTCGCCCCCGTGGTCACCCATGTGGCCAGGTGAGTGTGGCAGTCACTGGACCATCCCCACAGCTTGCCAGGTGCTTCCTTCTACCACTGTCCTCCCGGGAAGGCTGGAGGGAGTGTCTCTTCCCACTGATTTGCTGCTCAGGGAGGCCTGACCCTAAAGAGACCCCCTCCCACCGAAGAGCTGTCCCCACCAGTGTTAAGGGTCCTTGTGTTGGGGGGATGACATGCCCAGAGTCCCACCAGACAGACCTCTGACCCCACCCTGCCCCAGGAATGCGGCCGAGGTGCAGGATGGCTCCCAGTACTCGGTGCTGCTCATCATCACGGATGGGGTCATTTCAGACATGGCACAGACCAAGGAGGCTATCGTCAATGTGAGCAGGGATGGGGATGGAGCATGGGGAAACCTGGGGGTGCACCTCCCCCCCTCCTTTAGGGAAACCCTTGGGGCATGACTTCTCCTCTCCCTGCCCTCTTTGGGGCCACTCCTGGCTTCTTGCTGTAGAGCCTAGAGGGCCAGCAGTAGGGTTTTGGGGGTGGAGGGTGTTCCGGCTGATGAAGGATCTGGCTGGCGAGCTCTCTACCTACCTCTTCATCACACTGGATGGTCCACTCCATCCAGACTCCTATGGTGCCCTCATTAACCCATCTCTAGGGCTGCTGCCCCAAACCCCAGCCTGGCTTGGCCAGGTAGAAGAGGAGGGAGGTCCAAGGAGCGGGAGGCCCAGGAACATGGCTCCCCCTACCGGGTCGTCTCCCTATATAGGGGCCCCAGCCACAGCTGGCCCTCCCTCTGGGCCCACGTAAAAGCTGTCCCACAAAAAAAAAAAAAAAAAAGCTGTCCCACATGACGGAGGTCCAGAGGCAGAAGAGGGGACAGGAGTGTCTTGCAGAAGCAAACCTATGACCCATTTCCCCCTCTCCCTCCTGCCCTCTCCACCCCCTCTTCCTCTCTGGTATCCCTGTATCCTTGGCTATCCTCTCTCCCTCCTCCTCCCCCTTTTCTGTGTTTCTCTGTGTGTCTCCATCCTTCTCTCTTCCATTTCCTCCCTGTCCTCCTGCCTTTCTTCTTTTGACTCACCCCTTCCTGTCCTGACCTGTGATCTCCCGTTTCTTGTAACTGGCCCCTCGGCTGGGTACCACCCCGCCTACCTCCCATGTTGTCTCCCAGGCTGCCAAACTCCCCATGTCCATCATCATCATCGGCGTGGGCCAGGCAGAGTTCGATGGTGAGTCCCCACCCCCCTAGATGTTCCCCCCAGAGGCTTCAGGCCCTTGGAAATGTCCCCTCCCAAAAGAGTGAGAGCTCACACTGGGGTGTGTGCAGCTATCTGGATGAGCAGGCAGGATGTGAGTGTGTGTTTGCACAGGGAGGGGTGTGTCAAGGTGTGTACCGCACACCCACACACCAAGGTTGTGGGGAGGAGGCCCCAAGTCACTCCTCCCTCCTCCACCCTGGGAGCCTGTGGAGGGTGGGGGAGTGGCACCATGGGCTAGAAGTCAGAGACTCATGTGATTGGGCTCCTCCTGTCTCCTGGCCTCAGTTTTCTCATCTCTAACGTGGGGGTCTGGTCTGGCGGTCTCTGTCCTGCCAGGCCCAGGTGCCCACCAATTAGTC
>NW_020175393.1:4262158-4263641 GCF_003031525.2 Neophocaena asiaeorientalis asiaeorientalis | reverse complement strand
CTTTGCCCCTCCCCCCCCACAGCCATGGTGGAGCTGGATGGTGATGACGTGCGGATCTCCTCCCGGGGAAAGCTGGCCGAGCGGGACATTGTCCAGGTGAAGCCCAGACCCTGCCTGCCCCACAGAAAATGCAAGAGCCCCTCTAGGCAGGCTGACCTAACTCCCCCTTCTAGGGGCTTCTCTGGAAAGGGGCCCTGGAAGGAGGCACTGGGAGCCCTAGAATGGCTTGGCCACACAGAAGGAAACAGGAGTCAGTCTTAAGGCTGGACCCACCTCTACCACGTCTGAGACTCACCCCTAACACCGTGTTGCCCTGACTGGAATGCTCTGCCATGCCCTCCCTAAGCCCCAGGCCTCCAGGGTCTCCTGTAGAACACAGAGGCCTAATTACTTGTGCCTTCTGTTATTTTCTGCTGGGCTGCCTTCCTAAGTGAGATGGCAAACCCCATGAAGCGGGGGGAGGTGTCTTTAGTGTTGCTGCAGCCCTTTCCAAGAATGAATGTTGCTTGGTTGATTGAATCAATACCAATGTCTCCATGTAGGATGGCAAATGTAACGAGCAGACAGGTCTTTGTCCTCAGGGAATCCCAGTCCAGTCAAGCCTCAGAATGCACGTCAGTAAGCACATCCCTCTGTGAATCTCTTGCACACGGAGTCCCTAGTGCTTAGGAGATTCAGAATAAAAAACCCGACATTCTCCATACCACCCCCTCCCCCATTAAAAAAATTAAGGGGGAGGGGTCATTCCAGGTGTGGAGACCAAAGACAGGGAGCTAGAAACTGGAGCAAGGGCAGTCTGGGAGGTGGGACCTGTGTATGCAAAGGCCTGGAGGCAGGAGTGAGCCTGAGGCACTGGGAAGGGGGGCAGACATCTCCTGGGATAAAGCCAGAGGGGCCTGACTGTAGGTGTTGGCCCAGAAAGGGAAGAGCAGAAGCAGAGACAGAGAGCGCCCTGCAGGAGAGGTGGGAGGAGACCCGCAGGGCCCACTTTCCAGAAGCCAGGGGATTTCCTTCAGCATTTCCTGAGTGCCTGCTAAATGCCTGTGCTTGGTGCCAAGACTTCAGAGATGAAGGGATCTTGTTCAGTGGTGTATTGTTTCCTGGCATGAATAGGTGTGCAGTAAGTTATCTGTTGAGTGAATGACAGAACAGGGACTATGATACAGTCCCTCAGAGAATTCACCATGACGGGGAGGGCTTGAGTGAAGTGGGCAGAGGCTGGGGAGAAGTGGGACAGGATCCCAGACCTGGAGATTTGGGGGACTAGTGTCCAGAGGGAGACCTCGCCTGACCCTGCCTCCCCTACTGGACAGTTTGTGCCCTTCAGGGACTATGTGGACCGCACGGGCAACCACGTGCTGAGCATGGCGCGCCTGGCCCGCGATGTGCTGGCTGAGATTCCTGACCAGCTGGTGTCCTACATGAAGGCGCAGGGCATCCGCCCTCGCACCCTGCCCGCGGCCCCAGAGCGCTCGCCCCCGCG
>NW_020175393.1:4252102-4262121 GCF_003031525.2 Neophocaena asiaeorientalis asiaeorientalis | reverse complement strand
CCCCGCGGTCCCCCACCCGCACGCCCCCTGCTTCCCCCCTGCACACGCACATCTGAGCCTTGTCTGCTCAGATGGCTGGGGCTTAGGCCAGTAGAAAGGGAGGCAGGGTACCCAGACCCAGCTACAGACCATCCTGCCCAGCCTTTGGAACACGTGTGCCTGGGAGGCCCACAGCGGGTGGGGCTTCTGGAGACTCCTTCCCATACTGCCCAAGCCCCTAGAGTTTGGGGGTACGGGTGGTGGAGGAGGGGATCTGGGCCCCTGCTCTTCTCTCCTTTCATTGATACCTGGTTCTGGACCAGCCAGGAAGATGTTAATCAGGACGACTGGGGTCCCGCTCAGCCCACCTGAGCTATTACCTGGGTAATCCCATCTGCTCCTATATCACCCTGAAGCCTGGGCTAAGCCTCCCACCTCCAGGCCCCCTTCTCCCTCCCCTCCTCCTGTGGTGTCTACTCCTATACCTGGCCCCTGACCCCTACCCAGTCTCTATCCTGTCCCATTTCCAGTGAACCCTGTGAGGCTGCTGGGTTTGCAGGAGTGCCTAAACATGTGACCCCTCCTTGGGACCCTTGCATGAAGTGGGAGTCCTACAGACGCATGAAGGGGATGCTGTGATAGTAGGTGGAGGCCACATGGTGGGCAAGGAATGGAGGCTTTTCAGGCACAGAGTCATTTCTGGTGCCTCTCAAGCCCAGTATGACGCTGGTTCTAGACACACAGATCCACAGGCCTCTCCCTGGTCTGAGCCCGTAGGTACCTCCACAGTTGGCTCCTGGCTCCAGGAATCCCCCTTTCTCCCCAGAGACTGCCCAGGGTCCTTGGGGCACCATCTTCTGCTGCCCACCTGGGGGCCTGGGCAAGAAGCAGCCCAGCTCCAGCACTCCCACACTGCCCCTCTATCCTATGGGGATAGGGGTTGGGAGTCCTGGGTTCAAGCCCTGCCTCCAGCTGTTGCCGGCTGTGGGAACTTGAACAAGGCCTTTCTACCTTCTGGGTCTCAGTTTTCACATCTGTAAGGCAAGAGGATTGACCAGATGGCCCTGGGTTTACCTTCAGCTCTGATACCCTGAGAGTCCACATTCATCCCACGCCCAGCTTCCCTCATCCCACTCCTCACCAGTGCAACCCCTTAAGGCCGTCTTGGTTTTAGGGTCACCCTATTCCATCCCATCACCCCAAATCCACCCTCATCCTTCAGCCTTGGGCTCTGACATCTGAGCCTGAGCCCTTGCCCCTGCTGTGGGAAAGGTGAGAAAGATGATCTCACCCCTGGGCCCACCCAGCTGCCCAGCCTTTACCCACATGGTCATGCATGCCAGTCCCTCCTGCCGCATGGGGCTCCTCAGCCCACTGAACCTCCCGTTCCTGGGTGGAGACCAGGCCCCACCCCGTCTGTTGCCAGACACTGCTTCCCTTCCTGTCATGCATGATGGTGGTGTTTCTATGCTGTCTGGTCCTGTGCCTGTCTCTAAGACAGTCTCTGTGTGGAATTTGCCTTAAACTGAAGTAAATTTGGTTCTTTTACTAAAGTTCCTTGTTTTCCTTTCTCCTGTGAAAAATAGCACAGATGTTGCTGTGTGACAGAGTCCAGGTTCTCCTCTCTCTTTCTTCCATCCTTTTGTTCAAGAAAATGTACTGAGCAACTACTATGTGTCAGGGTCTATGCTAGGCACTGAGGATGCAGCAATGAACAAAACATAGGCCCTGTCTCCACATGGAACGTACAACAGACACACAAATAGGACAGGGGAAACACAGTAAGCACATAATAGGTAAATAATATAATTTCTGGTGGTGATAAGAGTCACAAAGAAAAATAAGATAATAAGAGGATAGAGAATGACAGGGTGATATTTTAGATGAGGTGGTCAGGGAAGGAGGGCCTTTCTGAGGAGATGACAGTTAGATGAGCCCCAAGGAAATGAGAGGGGGAGGCATGCTGATATCTGAGGCACAAGGGCTCCAAGGAGAAGGAGCAGCAAGTGCAAAGGCCCTGAGGTGTGTTTGAAGAACATTAAGGAGGCCAGTGTGGTTGAAGCTGCATTAAGGAGGGGAGAATGCAGGAGATGGGGTTGGGGGTAAAGAATCTGGAATGTGCAGGGCCTTGCAGGGCCTTCAGCATTACTCTGAGTGAATCAGGGAGCCACTGAGGATGTGAGAGAGGTGAGTAACATGATCACATTATTCCATGGGTGACTTTACTCCATCTGATCACTCATCTCTCAGCAAGTATTTACTGAGCATTAGTGCCAGGCCCTGCTCAGGTTGGAGACACTGTCTCACACACAGTTGCACCCTCATGGGCCTAACCCCTGCTCTGGAGCAATAAGCAAGGAAATCCTACCACCCTGGGGTATCGACACCAAACCAATGAGAGGGACCAGGATCTGTGGCCACCAAAGCGGGGCTCTTGGGGCAGCCTAAATGCCACACAGGTCATGTGCCCCGGATGACTTACTGCTCCTCTGTGTGATGGGACTGTCACTCCTACCTTGCAGGATCGTTGTGTGGTCAGAGTGACATGTAGATGTGCACGCATGAAGCGTGTGACATTCCCAGGGCCTGCTGCACTAGGTGCGCAGTAAACACCACTTTCCTCCTTGTCCCTCTTCACATATAAGTCCCTGTGACCATGAGGGACCAGGATCACAGGGAAAGGGGATTTCTCCCTTCTCTGGGTGAGTTAGCTCTCAGATTAGCCCTCCAGGCAGCCTTTCCCAACCAGCACATCACAAGAGATTGGTGCTAATTATACCAAAGTTTGGGACTTGCTTGCTTCTTAGACGATTGTATGGTAAATTAGAGCTGATTCACCACGGTCCTTATAATTAGATGCCCCTCTGACTTGCATTCCGATCTGCTTTGAGTGGGTACCGGCTGGAGTCATAGCTCGAGAAGAAGAAAGTTCCCATAACCAGCAGCCCGTTTTTACCTCATCTTGGGCTCCCGTGGGAAAGCATCGGGAGGAGAAGGCCGCCTGGCAGGGCAGTCGAGGCTCAGAGCCGCTGCCACTGGTGCACCGAGAGTGTCTTTACTGTGCTCAGCACGGTAGCTGGGTTCTTTCCCCAGGTGTGTTCCACGGAACACTGGTTCCCTGGCATGGGTTTTGGGAAACTGCCCACTCTGAGCCCCTCTCAGAGAGTCCCCATGGCCTTCAGGGTATTAGAGGCTTTGATTAGTCCTGTGGCAAAGAGACTATTTTGACTTGGTTCATCCCAATGTTTGCTAAGCGTTTTGACCATGGGGTCAGGGTGTATGTGTGTGTGTTTAGCTGTAACACTATCACCAAGCAGAACATGTTGTCTTGGGAATTTCAGTAGAGACAATCTCCCTGGTTTCCAGGCCAACACAAAAGCCTGAGGCTTTTTCCCAGGAGGCCAGAGGAGGTCATGGAGTTGGGGAACTTCTCAGAGGGGATGGGGTAGGAGAGGTGAAGACCTCCAGTTGCCTCTGGAGAGAAGGAAGGAGCCTCAAAAGGGGCCCCTGCTCCTGCCACATCAGGAAAAGAAACCACAGAGAAGAAAGGAGGGCGTTCAGAAATTCACAGGCCCAGACTCACGGCTCCATTCTGACTTTACTTCATGGTATTCCTTTATTGGGCTGAGAGGTGTGTGTGGGACAGGGCTGGGGGAGGACAGGCAGAGGAGGGAGAGGCAACTGAAGGGTCCCCCTGGGCTATGAGCCTCTACCCAGGCAGCCCATTCAATCCCCAGGCCTTACCCCAGGAATGAGGACCCCAGGAATGATCAACCCCCAGATGATTCCTCTACCCACTTCTCTGCCTTTAGAAGTCCCTTTACCACTCTCACTTCAAATGCCCCTGAATTAATAAAAATAAGATTATAATAATAATGGTAATGACCAACACTCATATGTACTTACTAAGTACCAAGCATTCTTCTAAGCACTTTATATGTATTAAGAAAGTGTATCTTCATAACAACACCATCAAGAAGGTACTATCATGATCCTGTTTTCCAGATGAGAAAACTGAGGCATAGACAGGTCAAGGGACTTGTTCAAGTCATACTACTAGAAAGTAATGGAGCCTATAGTTATCCATCTGAGCCCCAAGGTGGAATGGGAGCAGCGACCTAGTTGCCGTTTAATTGCGGTGTCACCTTTGCTGGGCTACGCCTGCCCTCTCTGGATCTTAGTCTCCCAACTGGTAAAATGGAGGGGATGGGATCTATGTCATAGGGGTCTTCCCATCTCTCTTGAATCTCAGCTCTCCCATCAGCCTAACCTCTCAGACCCCCGCCAGACCCCATAGGCTTCCTGGGGCCCTGTCATGTCCAGGCTGGATTCTCTCTATTGCCACACCAGCCCCTCCCACATCCCTGGGATGCCTGGCTGCCATTGGCCTGCAGAAGAGGTCCCTGAGCCTTGCCTGGAAGGGGCAAGAGAGGTAGAAGCAGAGGATGGGGCTGACAGCACAGTGGGAGTAGGCCAGGATGGTGGAGAGGCTGGATGGCACAAAAGCCACCAGCATGGCAGGCCGGTCACCCACAGCTGCCACATAGCCTAGCACAGAGCAGGGTCCCCACATCCACATGAAGACCACCGGCACCACAAGGATGAGCCCTGTGTTCTCCCGGTGCTCCATGTTCTACCCCCTGGGGCTACGGGTATGTCTCCACAGGAGCCAGCCCAGGTGGCTGAAAGAGGAGCCCAGCCCCATCATGCAAGGCAGGAAGGCCAGAGCTTCCAGCAGGGTGAAGTAGCAGGAGGTCTGAGCAGGGTTCAGGAGCAAGAGGCAGGCCTGGGCCTCCTCCTCCATGACCGCTCGCTGGAACAGCCAGTTGGATAGCGATGCAGTGAGGCCCAGGACCCACGTGGCCCCACAGAGCAGCAGGCGGACACCCAGGCCAGACGGGAGGGCCGCGTCAGGCCAGGCCACTGCCACATGGCACAGAAGAGCCATGGCCACCATGCCATAGAAGGTGCAGACCATGGTGGTGGTGTTGGCAGCCTGGCTGATGGTGCAGATGGTGGGGCCCAGCCACCAGTCCTGCCACAGGAAGCTCAGCAGGAGCACAGGCACCACGCCGGCCAGGAAGAGCAGGTCAGACAGCGTGATGCTCGCCGTGAGGCTGTTGGTCAAGGTGAGGAGTGGGTGGGGGGCGCCCGGACCCCGGCCCACCGCCAGCAGCCCCACCTGGGGACGAGGCCACAGACCCCGTCAAAGAGGAGTCGGAGCAGTCGCTCAGGTGTAGCTGTGAGACCGGCGGTGGACGTGGTGTTGGCCTCCATGCTCCTGCTCTGGACACACAAGGACAGGATAGAAACCTGCCCGAGGGCTGCCTCCCTCTTTCCCTGTTGAGCTCCCTCCTTTAACAGACCCCTGCACACAGTGGGTGCCCTTGGCATGCACCAGCCCCTTTAGACCTCACAACAACCTGATGGCATGGGCTCCATCAATTCCCTGGGTTCAAATCCTGACTCTGCTCCTTGGGAGCTCCATGATCTCGGGAAAGTTACCTCATGTTTCTCTACCTCAGTTTCCTCAACTTTAAGGAAACGAGGAAATAAAGGAAACAAAACAGGTGTCAATAGTAACTGTCACTAAAGGATGAGATTCAGGTAATTTTCATTTTCTTCTTTTTAATTTCTGTATTTCTAAAATTTCTGCAGGGAGTACAAATTTAATCTAATAAACATTATTTACATATTTAGCATATATATTTAGTACAGTATATATATTTGTTTATTGTGTGTGTGTGTATATATATATATATATTTTAACAAAACCTTGCCCTGCCTGTGAAATGAGCAAGTTTTTTTTATATCTTTATTGAAGTATAATTGCTGTACAAAAATGAGCAAGTATTAATTTGAAGTTCAAGTGGGAAAATGAATGTGCAAGTGCTTTGAGAAGGTATAAAGCCCCAACCAGTGGTTCCCAAGCATGTCTACACATTGGGATCAGTTGAGGAGTTTCAAAAATACTAATACATGGGTCACACCCCCAAAGACCCGATTTGATTGGTTTGGGCTTTGACAGTTTTGAAAGACCAGCTTGGGAACCTGAATAATCTGAATCCAGATTATTAATAATAATATTAATAATAATCTGAAGAACTCAGCATTTGCCTGGAAGTTCACTCTGAAGTCTACCTTGAGTCCCTCCTGCTGCTCTCCTCACCTGCCTTGTGCTGCTCTGAGGTTCCCGGGCCCTGCTTAGTGACTTGGAGCCCTTTGACACCAGGAAAATCTAGTGCCCCCTCCGCAGCTGTACTCTGCACAGAAGCTGGATCCAGCCAGAGAAAGCCAGGAGAGGCCTCTGGGCAGGTGTGCAGTCCCTTCTAGCACCCCACCTCCAAGGAACTTGAGCTAGCTGCCTGAGGTGGGATCAGAGCTGAGATGGGAGGGGCAGGCAGAGAGGCCATTTCTATACTGGATCCCCCAAAGAATAAGGGCTCTATCCACTCTACTGGCTCCCCCAGGAATCACACCCTGCCTACCTGCCTCATTAACTCACTGGCCCATAGGACAGAGATGTTGGTGCCTGCCAGATCCCCAGACCCCTGAGACAGAGCCATTAGCAACAGTAGGACCTGCCCCCCACCTCTCAGCCAGGGCCAGGCATCATTTACTCCAGCTCACCTCTCCCTGTCTCTCTGTCTGTCTCTGTCTTTCTCTGAGCCTACTACAGCCTAGAACCTGTTCAGAACAGGAGGAGGCTTGTGGGCTGACAGGATCCAGGAAGGGAGAAGACATTGGAGCTAAGGAAGAATCAGTGAGTGGGACCAGTAAGAGAAATGGCTGGATCACAGGAATCATTCTGCATTTGCTAGTCTAGAGATTGAATGGGATCCATTAAGGGCATCTAATCTAACCCTCTGGTGGCTTCTGATGCCTGAATCTTCCCCACCTCACCTCTTTGCCAAGTGTTACCTGGCTTTGGCTTGTATGCCTTTAGTGACAGAGAGCTCAGTCTTTTAGAACTGAGCAGAGGGATAGGGGCCAAGAGTGGAGACTCTGATTAAATTGATTGGAGGTCTCTTTCCTCTATCTCATTCCCTCCTCTTTCTCCTTCATTCTCTCTCTCTTACCCTCTGCCTCCGGAACTGTATTTGCTTGTGTCTATGCAACTGAGGTTTCCTCTGATTCAGCTGAGGAAGTCACCAGTACCCGAATGATTACAAAGTACCAAACTCAGCACCCTGCCCACACTGGACCGCAGTACCTGGTGAGCATTATTTTGGTCAACGGTAAGATGACACAACCGACATTTATAGCAAACACAGATGACAGGAGATAGTCCATCACCAAGAGGCTGTCTGAGACTCTCAAAGCACTCTCCCTAAGGGCACTGAAATTCCCAGCCCCAGGCTGTAATGTGCAGCCACCTTTCAGGAGGCAAATGTTGTGCAATTCTGGGAATTCTCACAAACGCTCCAAAGAGGGACCCTTGAATAATCTGAATCCAGTTTCCCCTGTGGCTCCCCAGGCTCCATGCCAAGTGTTACCTGGCTTTGGCTTGTATGCCTTTAGTGACAGAGAGCTCAGTCTTTTAGAACTGAGCAGAGGGATAGGGGCCAAGAGTGGAGACTCTGATTAAATTGATTGGAGGTCTCTTTCCTCTATCTCATTCCCTCCTCTTTCTCCTTCATTCTCTCTCTCTTACCCTCTGCCTCCGGAACTGTATTTGCTTGTGTCTATGCAACTGAGGTTTCCTCTGATTCAGCTGAGGAAGTCACCAGTACCCGAATGATTACAAAGTACCAAACTCAGCACCCTGCCCACACTGGACCGCAGTACCTGGTGAGCATTATTTTGGTCAACGGTAAGATGACACAACCGACATTTATAGCAAACACAGATGACAGGAGATAGTCCATCACCAAGAGGCTGTCTGAGACTCTCAAAGCACTCTCCCTAAGGGCACTGAAATTCCCAGCCCCAGGCTGTAATGTGCAGCCACCTTTCAGGAGGCAAATGTTGTGCAATTCTGGGAATTCTCACAAACGCTCCAAAGAGGGACCCTTGAATAATCTGAATCCAGTTTCCCCTGTGGCTCCCCAGGCTCCACCAGCCACACCCCAGCTGCGCCTCAAGTGTATCCGGAGATTGACACCTCAAGGCAGAGGGCTGCACCAGGGGCACCATGGCATGGGGCCAGGAGTGGGATCCCCAAATGTGGCCCCTTAGAGGCACATCTTGGGGAAAGAGAGTGGGGTTGGGGCTCAGGGAGACAGGGGGGATGGAGCATATCAGGGGCCATCAGAACATCGCTCTTCCCCAGGAATCGGATTCTGCTCGAAAGAACCCCATGCTTGCACACAGATACAGTGAATGTGACAAGGTTCACCGGCTTTGCCAGGCATAGAACAGTGGGGCTGCTTTAATAAACAGTGTACTTTGTGATTAACAGGCCATATCAATTTGTAATCAGCACCAAAGCAAGTTCTTTGAAAAGTTTCTCTCCCACCCTTCCACATTTGCTCTTATTTCTGACTACACAAGCAATACCCAATCATTATTGAAGATCTGAAAATACAAATACATATAAGAAGGAAAACACCCTCACACATTTACCCTGTAATTTTACCACCCAGAGATGTTTTGCCAATATTGTGGTGTATTTTCCTTAAGTCACTTTTCTAGACTCTTCTTTCTTTAAAGAGTTTTAACCTCCCCCCCTCCCCCCACTACCAGTCTTATTACTCAGAAAAGTCCTTTGGAGTACAAAGGACAGCATTAGTGCAGCCACTCCCCTGGGATCCAAGTCCTGACCCGAGGAGGATTTTCCTGAACTTCCAAGCTGGCTGTCTCTGTCATTGCTGTGTCCAGGCAGGTGGGACAGGATCCGAGGAACAGGAAACCCAGGGAGGTGGCCCGCCTAACCTGGCCAGGCCAGGTGCTCAGGAGCAGCAGCCAGCTCTCTTGGGTGGCCTCTCGGGGGCCACCTCCACCAGTGAGCCCTTCAGGCGGTCTTCTTGCATCTTGAGTAACCTGCGTGAAGATGCCTGGGCATCAATCCTCTCTCTCACCTCCCAGGGGCAGCAGGGAGGGGCCCAGGGGTGCAGCTGGGGGGCTGCCCCCCCGAGCTTCCTCTCTCCCAGCTGCTGTGCCCCTGTCCTGCGTTCCACATGACACCAGAAAAATGGGGCCACGGAGACTTCGGCTTCCTGTCTCTTTTCTGGCATTCTCTGTAGCCTACTGTGTGCCAGGCGCAAGGGACTCTGATTATGACAATGAAGCCATCATGTCCTTGCCTTGAGTAGTGAGAGAGACAGAGAGGGGAAGGGGCGATCAGGAGCCAGGAATGGGGAGGCACACAGAGGGACTTCACACCAGGTCCTGGAGGGATTTAGGGAACAAGGAGGCAGAGATGGAGCTGAGACTGAGGAGTGGACAAGGGTTCACTAGCAGAAAAGAGGGAGGGGTGTGTTCTAGGCAGAGGGCAAAAGCTCAGCGTCGAGAGAGAGCTTGGGGGTTGGGGAAGCAAAGCCCCTTCGTTCATTCATTTATTCACAATATATTTACTGTGTGCCTGGCTCTGTCCTAAATCACAGAGCCTAAGGACTAAATGGCCAGAAAGAAGCCTTGGAGGCAGCAGGGATTCAGGGCTCTGCTGGCCAGGAAGCCACATTCAGGAACATGGGCTTTTATCCTAAAGCAAAGGGAAGCCACTGAGCAGTTTCCTGTCGGAGGGATCTGGCGTGATCAGGTTTGAAGTTTAGCAAGCTCACTCTAGCTGCTTTGTCAGAGAAGGGGCCCAGAAATCATCTGGTCTAATACCGCTCCCCCCTCACTCACTTCATTCATTTATTGAACACCTAGTATGTGCCAGGCCCCAGGAGGAGGGACTGAACAAAACAGACATGACCCTGCCCTCCTGGAGCTACAGCCTGGGAGGGAAGGCAGGCAGCAAAAAGAAAACAGACAAATGCATGTGTAACTACAGTTTGTCAAGAGGGGCTTTTTTGTTTTTTTTTCAAGAAGGGCTTTGAAGGACAGAAAGAAGGTAATCATAGCAGTGGGAGGGGTGTGGTCAGGGAGGGTCCCTC
>NW_020175393.1:4193393-4251838 GCF_003031525.2 Neophocaena asiaeorientalis asiaeorientalis | reverse complement strand
GGGGGGGGGGGGGGCGGCGGGGGCAGGGAGATGGCACTGGAGCCAATACAGGCCACTGAGAGGCATTTTGATTTTACTCTAAATGCACTGCATTATTATTACTTTTTTTTTTTGCCGCACCGCTTGGCTTGTGGGATTTTAGTTCCCCAACCAGGGATCAAACCCGGCCCCTGGGCCACTGCACCAAGGCTCAGAGAGGGGACGGGAGATTTCCCAGAGGTGATGCAGCTAACAGGACTGGTAGAATTGGAGTGAGGAGACTCCATGCAGTGTTCTCTCTCCTTCCCCAGACTCCTGAGCCCTGTGCTTTCACAGGTGCTTCCTCGGAATGGGCCTTCCCCTCCCACATGAGTCAGCTGAAGGCTGTCCAGAAGATTCTGGGCGGGGAGCAGCAGGGCGGCACTCACCGGGCCAGGTTCACCACAGGCTCCAGGATGTTGTGACCCAGGGCAGCGCTGCACTCTCCAAAGGAGACCCCCAGTTCCTGCAGCCAGACAGATAGGGGCACAGGTGCCATGGGGGAGAACACTGAGCGTCTAGGTGGCAGTGCCCACCACCAAAGACCTGATCATCAGACAGAGTCCCACCCAGTACACCCCCAGGCAACCCCAACCGGTGAGGCAGCCCATCTCCGTCTCCTTGTGGCCCATGGCCCCCAGCCTTGCCCCTCTGCCCACTGTCTCTCCACCATGGCTGGACAAGGTATCAATGATGCCACCTAGAAAACTCCACAGCATTCAGAGTGACGGTGGGAAGCCTGTGTCCCAACTTGGAGAAGTGTCCTTGGGGACATTTTTAAGTCATTAGTTCTATGTATTTTTAATTTTAAAAATATTTAATTGGGGGAAATATTTGAAAATATAGCATAAAAAGTAGAAATATAAAACACTCCTGTTAGTATTCGAGTGTATATTTCCATTGTGTTTTATATAACCCTTTTATTGGGGGGTGAGGGGGCGGGCTAAACATCGTTATACTTTAGGTTAAACATATGAAAGTGCTGTTTTGATAGACACCAAACAGTCAAATATCAGATGTGACTGATTCAACCTAACCTATACCCAGAGATGCAGCTGCTTTTCTGACTTCACGTTATATTGTAAGCATTTCCTCCACACCCTTAAATATATTTTAGAACAGGATTCTTAATGGCAAATGCTAGCTTCTCACATGAAGCTCCACAAATTAACCACCAAAGGTTTGTTCTTATAAATAACACTGTAAAGAATATCCTCATACAAATGTCCAATTATACATAATACACGGGTATCCAGTACGTCATTCTCTTAAGAATTATTATTTCTGACTCTTTCCTTAGGATAAATTGCTAGAGGAGGAATTACTGTGTCAAGGAGATGAGCTGATACTTTTTTTTTTTTTTGAGCTACTACTTTTAAGAGGAAAAAGTTCCCACCAACCAGGAGTCACAATGATGACCTCATGATCAGGAGAAATGAGAGAAGAAACAGGAAGGAAATACGATATGGAAATGACAAGAGGGGTGGTGTCAGAGGTAGGGCAGGGAGCGAGAGTCTTTGTTCCACTTTTATTATTCTCCAGATTTTCTGGAATGTAGTTCAGTTCTATTCATAAATAAATAGAATCCACTGTCCCCTGTCTGGTGACAGGGCTTTTGATGCAATCTTCCCGGGGAAGAATTTGGGTCTTAAGATAGAATAAATTAGAAGGAATGTTATGTTAATTGGAGACCAGAGATAAAATTAAGATTTGATTGGGAATTTTAAGTGAAGCTTAAAAAGATTTTGACTCTGAAGATATTTTTAGGTAGGTAGGGACACTGTGGGGATTTGCTAATTCAACAGTGAGGTTCAACGTCATGCCCACTGTTACCTTCTGGTGTTTGGGTCTTAGGCCCCGGGTGTGTGGGAGGCTGTCGGTCTTTGATGGAGCAAGGGCAGGAATGGATCCTTCTCTGTGGTATCAGCCAGGGTGACCTATTCATTACCCTCGAGGGAGGGGTCTGCCCAACCCAGGCTGGGGGAGGGGCTGATGCCGAGGTACTCACCTGGGCCAGTTGCTGCCCAGCCTCGGTGGACACTTGCCGATCCTCCTCACAGTCTGTCTTGTTTCCCAAGAGAAGGACGACCACGCTGTCAGACACTACATCCTGTACACAGAACATCTTCCCTTAGCAACACATGTTGAGCGCCTGCTGTGTGCCAGGCCCTGGGTAGATTTGGCCATACTCTCCAGGAAGCTGACTGTGTGCCACTTCCCTCCACACATGCCCACCTTTCCATATCACACCCACTCCACACTCTTCCCACCTCTGACACTTTCCCTTCCATCTGCAGCGAACCTCTCTGCCTGCAAACATGTCACCCACTTTCCAAGGCCAACCTCAAAGTCACCTCCCCCAGGAAGCCTTCCTAGATTGCTCCTGTCCATGCTCCTCTTTCCTGCCTGTATTGAGCAGCCCAGCATTTGACTATGCAGGCTGCCTTGGCTCATCTCCTAATTGTGTCATGGATAATAATAATAATAATAGCTTCTGTTTACTGAAAGTTTACTGTATAACAGGTGCTGTGCTGAAAGCAGTTATATGAGTTAATCCTCACAACTGCTCTACGAGAAAAGTTGGGAAATTGAAGTTCAGAGAGTTTAAGTCACTTGTCCAAGGTCACAGAGTTGGGATGGGATAGTTGGGATACAAACCCAGGTCTTATCAGAACCCAGAACACAGCTCCCCTCATGTATCACCTTATCCTGCTTCTCTTGCATCTCTTCAACTAGACTAGAAACTTCTAGAGAGAAGACAACATATCTTTCTTCATACCCCTCTTCTGTGCTAGCACATACTGCAGAATTTCAGCATGTATACATACAGCAAGTAAGTACGTGGGGGAAAGAACTAGAGATGTGTGAACAGAGGAATGATCACCTAGAGTGGCACTAGACTTGCATTATCCCCAGGTGTTAAGAAGACATCACAGAGCTTCTGTATATAGGAAAAAATGGTCATAGGATAAAGGAAAGAGTTTGTTTTGGAGACCGTACTATGTGGTTGTAGTTTCTTTGGACTACTATGTTCCCAGCCCATCCAGCCACATACCCTCAGTAGATTATGTCACCCATATGTCTGCTGTGTCATTTGTAATCCCGGGAGAAAAGAGGGAGTGGGAAGGATACAAGTTCCCTCTTGACTCCACACACTGGGGCCAACCCCAGCAGCCATCGGCTCACCTGGAGACAGTCCAGCCAGTAGCGCACATGGGCAAAGCTCTCCTGGGAGGTGACGTCGTACATGAGCACCACTCCATCAGCCTTGCGGAGCAGCTGCCGCGTCATGCTGTGGTACCTGCCCAGAGAGTCCGCATCAGGCCATGCCAGGCGGCCTGACCCCAAGCCCTGACCTCTCTAGGCCTCAGCCACTCCATCTGCTTCTAATTGCTTCCCAAAGAGAATGTGCATGTATTTTCCTTCTTACAGTGTGCTTATTGTTAATAGGTAACAGTCCTCATGGCTCAAATTTCAGAAGGTACCAAAGGGCACCCCGTGAAAAGTCTCTCCCAGCCAACCCCACCCTCATCCTGCAGCCACCCCCAGAGGCAGCCAGAGTTCCCCATTTTTTTTTTTGATAGCAAGAAGTTTATTTTACCCATTTCTTAAATAGTTTCCCAGAGGTATTATATATATATATTGATACATAAATGTATATGTACACACACACACACATACCCATATACGTACTGTTTAAACAAATACAGTGTAAAACACTGTACCTATTAATATTCAGTATTCTGTACTTTGTTTTATCCACATAATAAAATGTCTTGAAGATATTTCCCTATTGGTACATAAAGAGGGTCCTCCATCTTTTTTGTGTTCATAATATTCTATTGTGTGGAGAGACTCTAATATATTTAACTGGTCCATTACTGATGGTGTTTAGTTTGTTTCCAATGTTTCATAATATAAACAGTGTTGCTATGAACAGTCTTGGTCCCTTTGATATTATAGTCATGTATGAGTTTATCAATAGAATGAATTTCTAGAAGTAGAACTTCTGGGTCACAGAAGATGTGCCTTTTCAGTTTTGATCACTACGGCTTAACCAGAAAGTGGAAAGCCAGCATTTTCAGAAGGACAGGCGATTGGAATGGCCGTCACAGGTGCCCCGCCATGCTGAGGGGAACTCTGGGTCTGCTGTCCTGTCTCCTGCATGGGATCTGGACTCATCTCTCCATCCCTGACCTCCTGAATCATCAGGGGTAGAAGATGCATTTGCACTTGGTTGCCTCTTAGCCCATATTGGACTCCTCAGGGTCGGGGTTGCCCTCCACTCCTCTGCAGCCCAGACTCAGCCGGTAATGTCGACAGTGCTCGTTACCTCTCCTGGCCAGCTGTGTCCCAGAGCTGCAGCACAAAGCGCTTGTTGTCCACCAGCAGGTTTGTGACCCGAAAATCCACTCCTAGGACACACAGAGGAGAGTCAAGCTTACTTGACTTCAAGTTACCATCCCAGACTTGCAGCTGAGGCCTGCCTGAATACATACCTGTCCCCAATACCAGCCAGGGTGGGATGGGAACCTCCAGCTGCTGGGCTTCCCTTTTGCTCTCCAAATCCCATCCATACTTGAGGGCCCACATCCTCTATGAAGCCTTCCCTGACCACGCAGCTCCCACTGCACTCCCGCCCTGAGGGTTGGCCAGCGTGAGGCACCTTGCATTGTTTTTACCTCTACAAAAAAAATCTGTCTTCTCAACTGCACGGCAGTGTTTATTCCTCAGCTACTCAGGAAAATCAGTTTTGTTAATTTATTTTTTATAATACTTCTTGTTTCATTCCTAATTATTGCATGCATCTTCCCCCTTTACCCAGACAGCAGCCTGGGAGGGTGGAAGGAATGTTGGCTTCAAGGATGACCAGTTGGGCCGTGAGTTGTCCACCTTCTGCTGCTATACAGGCTGTGTGACCTCAGGCAAGTCACTTCACTTCTCTGAGCCTTCCTTCCTCATCTGCAAGGTGGCAATTTAAAAAGACCCACATCACTGGGTGGTTGGGAGGATTAAATGACTTATGTCCAAGGTTCAGCCTAATTTCTAGGGGGTGCTTAGGAGGTGGTAATTTTTATTATCACTATGAATTCTCACCTCCCTGAGCCCCAGCTCCTCAAATTTCACAGACCCACCCTTCCCTGTGTCATGGTTCTAGACACCTCCTGTGCCTGGAAATATGGTAGTAATAGTGAAGTCCCAGGGAGGTTTGGAATCTTTGGGGAGCACCTTCCAGCCAACCTCCACTTCCCAGGGACACCAGGGCTTCCCAGGGACACCAGGCCAGGTGGGGCTGATAGAGAGGGGCTGCTTTGTCCATGCTGAGCCCACTGCAGGGCCCAGACCAGCTCCAGAAAGGGGCATCTCCTCATATTATCCCTGAGCTGGTAAGACCTTCCTCAAGGTCTAGGTCTCTCATGCAGCCCCCAGAAGCACCTGCTGCTGTCCCTGGTGGTGACTGAAGCCACAGACCACCCCCCACACCCATGCTCTCCACAGGAAGCTGGGAGAAGTGGCAGATGGGAGTCCTGACCTCAGCAAAATGCTGAAGCAAAAGTCTGTCTGTAGCATCCACTTCTCTTTTTTTTGGCCGCACCACGTGGCATACGGGATGCGGGATCTTAGTTCCCGACTAGGGATCGAACCCGTGTCCCCAGCAATGGAAGTGCAGAGTCCCTTAACCGTCAGGGAAGTCCCTCCATTTCTCCTTACTGCCCCCTTTCCTCCAGGTCTAAGGAAGCCCAGGGTCTGCAGGAACTTCTGAGGTTATCCAATCCCACCTCCCGTGATGATATCCAGCTTCTGCTTAAATACCCATGTGTGATCTATTGAGCAACCCTAACCCTAACTAAACCCTTGCATTTAGTAACTTTACTCCCACTTTCCACCTCTCTGCCCATCACCCTCCTCAATCCACCCATGTATCCCCTGCACCCTCCCTGAAACATGTTACAACTTAACCATATAACCTGTTAGAAATATGTTTTCAGCTTCCCAAAGAATCTGCTGTTTTACATGAACAACCCCAGGGAGAGGGCAAGGCTGAACCCATAAGAGGGTAAAACTTCTGGAGTGGGGGCGTGTGCTTTGAAGGCAGGTGGCCCCGGGTATGAACTTTGGAGCCCAGGTAGGGCAAGAAATTTAACTGGGCCTTCAATTCTTTGTCCTCCTCATCTGTAAAATGGGGGTAGATTCGGAGAAGCCTCAAAAAAATGCACCATCAGCTATAACTTGATGGGCTCTGGCTCTGGTCCTCCACCAGCCCTGTTCTCAAATGGAGGCAGGTGAGAAAGGGGGGTGGGAATGGAGCAGGGTGATGCTGAGTGGGGAAACGTTTATGGCTGAGGAAGCTGGAATCGTCCCCAGTGATAGTTAAACCAGATGGATGACAGCCACCAAGGGCACCAAACCACAGCTAGCAGTGGGACAGATTTGGATCACACACCTGGATCTCAGGTCCTCCCAGCTGGCTAGCAGTGCATGCAAAGTTGCCTTGTCTTTTTACAGTTATGCAATCTGTATTTTTCTCTGCTGAATTTTGTAGAAACTTCTTACCACATAATAATGGGAGAGGCTCAATCACAGGGAGGGCTGATGTAAGGAATAAGGCATGTATGCCTGGTGCATTGTAGGTGGTCAGTAACCAGTAGCTTAGGTGATTAAGGGTGGTGGCCTTGCAGACCCTGTGACCCTGTTCAACGTCAGACCAGGCCTCCTATGGGTCCCCTTTTCCTGACAAGTCTGCATTTTTAATTGGCTCCCCAGGTGAGGATTCTCAGGCAGAGAAAATTTCAAGAACTTTTCCTGGGGGGCCTCTCTTACATAAAGTTTGAGAACTTTATCCACTGGTCTAGCACTGATCCCCATCAGCACGCACCCTGATGGGACACAAAGACGTGGACCATTCCAACTTTGCTCCTAAGATGGCTGTCCCCACAAACTCTTTTCTGTGGCTCTATGCAATGTTCAAGTGGCCACATATCCCAATATTTTTAGAGAAAGGAGGCTTTGTGCTATGGGACATTTCATTTGCAAAAGCCACTGAATTAGACATTATCAAAAATTTACTTATAATAATAACCATAAAAGTAACTAATATTGAGCACTTAATACATGCCAGATATTATTCTGAGAACTTGATATGGATTAACTGAACTAATTCTCACAGCCCCTCTATGAGGTCAGCACTACTGTTGCCCCCATTATGCTCAGAGGGGTTAAATAATTTGCTCAAGTTCATACCACTAGTAAGTGGCAGAGCTGGGTTTTGAGCTCGGGGACCTGTGTTCCTAACTTACCCCACGCTACAAATACATTCTGCGTAAAATGTTCAACTTGCCAAAGGCCACTTCCTGCCACAGTCTGGCTGACTGGCCTAGGGTCGGTCCTGAGCAAATGCAAGCAGCAGGGACCCTGCGGTGGCCTGCCCAGGGGCCACGTGGCTGGAGACCTGCTTGTTTTCACCATCAGCCAGTGCTGGCGGCTAAATTGCAGGGTGCCTTGTTGATGTGGCACATTATTAGCTAAACAGTTCAATGCAGAAAAAGCCAATTACCTGTAATTAGAGATGATTAGTAAAATAGCCAGATTATGCCCATATAAAATAATGTCTAATGCAGGGCCTGTGGTGAGGGCAGAACCTACAGCTTCCTCAGGGATGGCTTGCTCTGGGCCTGCTCCAGCTCTTCAGCCTGGTCCCCCAGGTCTCCCCTCCCTCCCCTGCCGCCCTCCCCAGGTGGCCCTTACCCACAGTAGCTGTCAGCCCAGTGGCAAAGGTGTTCTGGTGCAGCAGGTGCAGGAAGGATGTTTTGCCCACATTCGAGTCTCCCAGGAAGATGACGTGGAAGGCGTAATCAGGATTGGCCAAAGGCTCACTGGCCGTGCAGTCCCCTGGGGATGGGGTCAGCCCAATGCCTCCAGAGTCCATTCCTGGATCTTCAGGCCTGTTCTCTGCCCTTGGCTCCCTGGATTGAGGGGACCCTGGTTCTTCTACTGCGTGAGCGGTTGTAGGTTGGAGCCTGGGCTGGGCTTCCAGCTCAGCCCTGGTGGGGAGGGTTTGTGTGGGCTCCTGGGGCCCTGCTGCATCCCCAGGCTGAGGCCCTGTGCGGGGAGAGCCCCTTGAAGGTGACGGTTTTTCAGGAGCTGGGGCTTGTGCCTCAGCCCGAGCCTGTGCTCTGTCAGGTGGGAGAGGAGCAGCTGGGGAATCGTGCTGGGGGAGTTCCGGGTGCCCAGTTTTCAGGCCATGAGCCTCAACGGACAGCTCTGACCTGAAATCCTGCCCTCCTTGGTCCCCTGCTTTCCTTTGGTCAGTCCTGGGCTCCTCTTCCGGACTCTGGTGGGGTAGGGCAGGCAGCCCTTCAGGCCCAAGGACCTGGCTGTGAGCTTCCTGTGCATCTGGGCTCAGCTTGCCCTGCTCCAATCCCTCTGTGGGAGCCTGACCCACAGACTCCAGGCCCTGGGAGGGCTCATCCAGCCCTGCCGTGAGGGCTCCAGCTCCTGAGGACCCCAGCCCTGGCTCAGAGCCAGCGGCATGTGGGTCCTGATGGAGGGCCTCTCTCTGCCTAGGTGGCTTGGCTGGGACAGGCCCAGGCCCGGAGCCCTCGTCATCTGGGTATGAGGCCTGGAACTGTTCACTGGGCCCAGCTGGGGCCTGGGGAGGGGGAGAGGTCACATGAGGAGGGGCCCCATCCTCCAAAGGAATGAGCACTTTGAGCACAGCTGCCACCAGGCCCCCTGACTCCCCAGCTGGAGCCCCTGGAAGCCCCCAGCGGAAGTGGACCCCAGGGCTAGACCCTGACTCCTCCTTGGGTTCCAGGCTGGGGGGCTCTCCAGTCTGCTCTGGGCTGATGTCCTGCCCCTCTGGGTTCACTCTTTTCTCTTCCTCGGTCCCAGAAGGCACCCCAGGGAGGCTTCCTGGAGACCCATCTGGATCTGAAGGTGGCTCCTGACCAAAGAGAAAAGCACGCGGCTCTGGGATGGAGATCTGCCTGACCGCTTGGGGTGTCTGGGGGCCTGAGGAGGCTCTCGGAGCTGGGGGTGGGCTCCTGGAGAGCTGCAGGGCACTGTGGCGGGTGCTGCTGAAGCTGCTGAGGAGCTGGTCCCAGTCATCGCGGTCCCCAGTCAGTTCAGGCAGGGGAGCCTCCTCAGAGGAGACTGAGGCCTTCTCCTCACCTGCTCTGGGGACACTAGAAAGGGTGCGGGAAGCTGAGGTCAGGGCAGGGGCGGGTAGAGGTCACACCTACACTGTCGGCATCCATCACCACTGGGTGCGCACCTCACCGCTAGTCCTTCCTCCCAGTCTTCCCGTTGGCAGTGCTTCTGTCCTGGCACACACTCCCTAGCCTTCCCCACCTCCAATCCTGCTCATCCTTCCAGGCCTATATGGAGCCTCACCTCCTCCAGGAAGCCTTCCCTACTATTCTGGCCCATCCACTCCTCTGACCTGTAACGAGTAGAGTGGGTGCTGTACCTGCCAAGGATCCAGCACTGCACTAGCCTGTGTGTGTGTGCATCTCTCTGTCTGTGTGTGTGTGTGTGTGTGTGTGTGTGTGTGAGAATCCCAGTTGTGTGATTCATATGTCATGTGTGTCTGGGCACATGACTTTCCCCCGTCTGTCTCCACGTCTGAGAAATGGGCATGATAATCCCAGCCTGGCAGGGCTGTTGTGAGGTTTAAGGAGGGAGTCTGTGTGCTCTGGGCACTGAGCAGAGCCTCGGAGAACTCAGAGCCACCCTCCCCTCTTCCAGGAAGCCCCTGGTCTCCAGCGCAGCCCAGGGGTGGCAGCTACTTGCCTCGGTTCCTCCTCCATCTGCCAGGACACACGGCCCTTGGTGGCGTTCAGGTGTTCCCTGGTCACCTGCAGCTGCCCCCGCACCTCTTCCAGCCTCCCGGCCAGGTCACACTGGGCCTCCCGAAGCTGCTGGTTCTCTGAGCTGGCCTCCTGGTGTGTGCTGCTGAGGCGGTAGAGCTGGGCCTCCAGCTGCAGGAGGTGGAGGGTGAGGAGGAGGGAAGCCCAGGTGCCCTTCAGGGGAGCAAACAGCCTTCCAAGGCCCCTGTGGGGCACAGACTCCAGGCTCCTGGACACCCAGCTTAAAACATAGGATTGGGGCGGGGGGCGGCTGTTACCCCCTCACTGGCCTAATTAGCTCCATTACCTCCCACCCGGGAGAGACATTGGAATTTGGGGGATGGGGAAGAGAGAGGGAACTGTGTAAGAAACACACACTGCCAGTGCCACAAGGGCCTGAAGCATACATGGGATCACACCCGCCTCTGCTCAGTATTCTGCAGTGGCTGCTCATCTCTGAGTGCATCTGGTCTGCAAGGAGCTCCTGATCCGACAGCAGGTCGCAAGACTGGGAGGTGGAGAGCTTCTTGACCATGCCGTATGGAAGTTAAAGGCCTCACAATAGCCTCCAAGGCCCTGCACAGTCTCCCCACCCCCAACCCCACCTCTGTTACATCTCTGACCTTCTCTCCCACTACCGCCTCCTCCCCCACCTGCTCCCTCAGTCTGTTCCAGCCCACAGGTCTCTTTGCTGGTCCTTGAACATTCACAGCACATCCTACCCACCTCAGGGCCTTTGCACTTGCTATTCCCTCTGCCTGGACTGCTCTTCCCCCAGATACCACATGGTCCACTCCTCACCTCCTTCAGGTCTTTCCTCCAAAGTCATCGTCTTAGTGAGGCCTTCCTTGACTCCCCTATCAAAACCCTTCTGTCCCCCTGCCCTGCTTTACTTTATTCTCCTTAGCACTTTCACTATCTAATATGTTATAGATTTTACTTGCTTATTTAGTTTATCATCTCTCTCTCTGACTAGACAATAACTCTGCGGACAGGAGTCATTTGTGTCTATTATGTTCCTCAGAACCTAGAACAGTGCCTGGCACATAGTGGTTGCACCATAAATAGTTGTTGGGTGAAGGAATGAATAGCCTTGGAGGGAGAGGCTTCACATCCACAGGGGACAGGACAAAATGGTCCCATGTGGAAAGTCTAACCTCTTCCCTTGGCAGAAGGGGCCCGCCTCAGTTTCCAAGGAGCAGCTACTGCAGAGGCACCTGGGAAATCAACCCATGTCAGGAGGTTGAGACCAGGTAGCAGGACCAGCCAAGGCAACAGTGGGGAAGACTGGGAACCTGGTCCAGTGCTGAAAGAATGCAGGTTGTCCTGGTTACAACAGATGGTGATTTTACTAAGGTCAGTGGTCTGAAAGTTGAGGAGGGAAGAAACAATGGGGCAGGGTCTCAGACCCAAAGGCTTAGCACAATGTCAACTGGAAGTGACTATAGGTTATGAGACCTGAGGTGTTGGGGTAGCAGGTATTCTGACCAGGAAGCTAGGTCAGGTTCAGCGACAGTAACAACTGTGATATGTAAAGCACCTACTACCAGCCAGGCACCATCTTAGGCCCTCAAATATAGTATCTCTAATCATCACAGCAGCCTTCTAAGGCAAAAGTTCTGATCTCCATTTCTCTGATAAGGAAACCAGGGGTCAGAGAGGTTAAAAACCTGCCCAAGGTCACTCAGCTGACAATGGAGATGAAAGTTGAACACCACCCTCACCAAGCTTCTCCAATGCTGAGACTTTGTATTTGCCCAGTGCTTTCCTGTTTCAAAATGCTTTCCCATTTATTACCTCATTTGACACAACTAGCTGGGGAGATGCAGTAGATGTGGCTATTCCCATTTTACGGATGGAGAAACTAAGGCCAGGACAAGCAAAATTATTTCCTCGGATATGCATGGTTTTTAATTGGAACAGCAGGAATTTGAACTTGGACCTTCTGACTCATGTCCCAGTACTTCCACTGCAGTACCCAGCCTCATCTCAGAAAAAGGCCAGAGACATCGCTTTCCTAGGGGCCAGCTCTGATGCAGGAGCCCAACGAGCCCAGGGAACCCTCAGGAGATGGGTGTCAGGGTCTGTGAATCATCAGAAATTGGGCTCCCGGGGAAACCCGTCACTCACCTCCTTCTGGCCCTCAGTCAGGCGCTGCACCGCGCGTTCCTTGGCCTCCAGGACCTCCTGCATCTGGGAGCTGAGGGCCAGGCCCCGGGCGTCGCTCTGAGGAGCAGAAAGGTCTCAGCCCCTGTATTGCTGAATCTAAGACCCAGCTGGGCTGGGCTGGCTCTCCCCACACTTCACCTCCACCCAGGCCTAGGGTGCAGGGTCCAGGATGTCTCAACAAGGAGGGGTCTAGGACAGCTGCCCTGGCTCAGGCAATAGGAGACAGAAACCCGGAGAGCAGAAGGAGTGGCTCCAGGAGACACGCGAGACCTGGCAGAGGTGAGCAGGGGGCCCAGGCTCAATGCTCCCCACCCCACCTCTCTGAGGAATACGAGCTCAGGGCTGTGAGAAGATCTACTCCCAGCAGCCTCCCGCTGCCCCACACTGGCCAGTGGCCGGCCCACTGCTTGGCCAGCAGGGGAGTTCAGGGCCGGGGGAGAGGTTGGCTGTCGCGGAGAGCCTACCTCAGCCTGCAGCTGCAGCTTCTCCTGCCGTATTTGCTGCTCCATCTCCTCATAGAGCTGCTGGACCTCGCGATGGTGGTCAGAGTCCCGCCTGGAAGGGGTGGGGGTGGGACCAGGCAGCCCATCAGCACCCTGGGACCCTGCTGCTGGCAGAGGTGGTCTGGGCCTGGGTTTGCAGTCTATGCCACTGTCCACCTCACTCTGCCAGCGGTCACTGACCCCCGTCGCCGTGAGAACAGTCATCCCAGTAACAGCTCCTGACATATATGCCCTTGATATTGATCATCTGATCCCATCATGCCGACTCCCATAACCATCATCAAGATGTTGGTTCCTGTGGCCCTGTCTCATAGTCCCCAAAGCCCCATCACTCTGTCCCCACTTCCCGCTGTTGCTGTCCTCCTACCCCCCTAACTCAGACCCCCTGGCAAGGCTGTGCCCATACCAACCCCAGGATCACCACATGCATTGTAATCTATGTGAGTGGTGACCTGGGGTTACGTGCCACAGTGGCCCTGCACCAAGACACACTGACCATTCCCTCTTTGGCTGAAGGCCTAACTCTGTCCTCCCCAATAGGTCCCCTTTGTCACCCCTTCTTCCAGTTCAGCTCTGCCCGTCTGGCTCCCAAGCCCTGCAGTGGACGCCTGGCCTCCATTCTTTGGAACTGAGAGAATTCAATTAAGATTCAACTAAAATGTAAAGAGCACCCACTGTGTGCCAACACCAGGCAAGGCACCCAGGCCCCAACTCACTTCCTCAGGGTCAGTTCCAGAACCTCCTTGTCAGTCCGTGCTTCCTGCAGGCGACTGTTCATCTTGGCCAGAAAGCCCTCCAGGTTGCCTGCCAGCTGGGGCTCCTCCTGCTGCAGCTTCCTCCATAGCTGCCAGATTTCCGCCTGCCTGGGAGGGGAGGATAGCCAGAGATTAGACACGAGGCGGGACCAGGAGGCAGGGGGAGCCCCACTCCTCGGTTTTAATGGCAACACTCCAAGAGACTTGGGCACCTGGGCCACGAAAATCTATTTACACCCTACAAGGTGAAGCTCAAATGCCACCTCCCCCAGGAACCTTTCCCAGTTGTGCCCTTTCCCTTCGTGAATCCCCACAACACTTTGTCTCTCTATGGTTTGGTGATTAATTGTGGGGTGGGGGAACTTGGGAGTCCGATGGCCCAGGGCTTCCATCTGTCTTCTCTCTTCTCCCACTCTAGCTGTGTGACCTTTAGCAAGTCCCATGCTCTCTCTGAACTTACTTGTAAAACGGCCACTGGAGAATGAGACACACCCAGTGAAAGCACCGGCTTGGGGTCTGGTACCCAGTTGGCACGCAGTAAATGCTGCTTTCACATGGATTTAACTAAGTCATGAAGACAGATGCCTGAGGGCTGAGCCCAGGCCAAAGCTGCCAAGTGGGTAAATCACTCCCCACCCCAATCCCACCCTGCCTGCCCCACAACAGCTGCCCCACCCTCTGAGAGCTTGTCCTCACAGAGCCCTGCCGGGTGGGAGAACCTGGGCAGACAGGCGAGGGTGATTCCCTTGCTGGTTCTAACAGACCCAGTGGGACCTGGGGGGTGTGAGAGGGGCATTTCTAGGCAGGAGCCCCTTCTCTAAGCATGAGTGAACGCCAAAAGCCCAGAGCCTGAGGCAGTCTCCAAGCTCTCCTGTCTCCAGTCCTGCCCAACTCAGAGCATCACCATGCCTGAAAAGCATCCCCCATCATACCCCTGGAGGGTATGGCACCCTCGGGGAGCTTTGTATTTTTAAGAATTGAGTCCCCTTAGGGAGCTGACCCTTCAACTCGCTAATCCTTCTGAGGAGTGACCATGTAGGTCAGGACAGGGAGGGAGATGTTGAGTGGGATGGACTCCTAGTGGGTAGGCTTTCTCCACACGTGGCTTTAATCCCACAGCAGCTCTTATGCTCACTCTGTGGCCGGGGAAACAGAGGTCGGAGGTTAGGCTACTTGCCCACAGTCGCACAGCTAACAAGTGGCTAAACCAGGATTTCTGCCCAGCTCTACCTGGTGGCTCCCACTCGACCTTGTGTCCAGGAGAGTCCTCACCCCCACTGACCAGCAGTAGCTCTCCCTGCACCCACAACCATGCTGGCCTTACTCGGGAAGTGAGTGGCTGGCTTCCAGTTGCTCCATGAAGGCAAAGAACGCCTCCTTCTCCTCAGCGTCGGCCTCCTCCTGCACTGGGAAGCTGGTGGCCACAGATCCTCGCTTGAAGGACTGTGGCCTCCTTCCGTGGAGCTTGTGGGTGCTCGGGCTAGAGCCAAAGATGCTCTCTGTGAGACAGAGGGGTGCAGAAGGGAGCAGAGTGGGGCTCGGCTCAGTCCCTTGACCTCCCACCTTGCCTTGCTCCAGTCGTTGGGGAAATCATTATATCTGTGTCAGTCACATTTTACAGGGCCAGGGTCATACATTCCTCACATCAACCTTTGGAGTCTACTCAAGGTAGACACTGTGTCCCTTTTACAGATGAACATCTGAGGTCCAGAGAGGCCAAAAGACTTGCTGGAAGTCACACAGCAGCTCCACGGTGGCCAATATAGTCTTTTCACTCAGTCAAGGGATATTTATTGAGCATCTACTATGTGCTAGGGACAAAACTGGCCAAAATCCCTGCCCTGGTGGAGCTGACAGTCTATGAATGCTGAAAAGGACACTTTTTTTTTTTTTTTTAAGTAGATTTGCCAAGTGAGCTAAAGGAATGAACAGGGTAATTTCTACTGAGAGACTAGATAGAGTCTACTTTAGAGGGGGTAGTCAGGAGTGTCCTGAGGAAGTGACACTGGAACTGAGATGTGACTCACAAGAAGGTACAAGCAATGTGGATTTCTAGGGAAACATATTCTAGGCTGAGAGAACAGCACATGCAAAGGCCCTGAGGTAAGAGCCAGATTGGCATGCTGGAGGAGGCGAGTGGTATTGAGTGAGCCCAAGAGATTGGAAGGGTCTGGATGGTGCTGGCCTGTAGGCCCTGGGAAGGGGGTTGAATTTTGTTCCATAGACCTTGGGAAGTCCCCAGTATAGTGGGCACAATGGACACAGATGTGAAGATGGCCTCTTGGGGCTACATGGACAAAACGTTCCCTCTGCCCCACTCCCGATTCCAGACCCTCATTTCCCTTCCCTACTCCTGGTTTCTCAATCACCAGAACTGGAGCAACCACCTCCTGGGGCGGCCCCAACTTATAAATGCAGATTCCTGGCCTCCCTTCCTGTTGTCCCCCAAACTCTTGGACACTCAGCGGACCTGAGAACTCCAGATGGCTTTGCAGACTTTAAAAGCTGAACAGTGCTTTTCAGGGTCTCTGCAAGGACACCACTCCTTCCATTCCCTGGGCCAGAAGGTCTTCCCCCATCAAGCTCAGCAGGAACACTGTGCATCTCCGGCTTTGGTGTCGTTAGGTCTTTCTGGGCATGTCTTGAGAAGCCGGTGTTGGGGTAACCTTGGCCAGTGAGGGCTAAGGAAGGGCCAGGGAAGCCCCCACCCACTAAACATCACCCTCTGCTGCTCTCTGGGGCCTTGATTTCCTTTAACCAAAGCTAGAATGTGACCTTCTTCAGGCATAAACAAGGCCTGTGGTCTCAAGAACAGGTGGCGCTTAACTTCTTGCTCAAGGGAAAGATTTACTGGGGAGATGACAAGGGAGGTATTAGAAAGCAAGCTTGGAGGCCTCTCTGGAGGAGGGGGATGCTCAGGGGAGCTGCCAGCTAATGAACTGCTCTCTCTGGTGGAAAGGAAGTCAAGTCTCCTGGGCTAGAGTCTTCAGGCTCAGCTCTGCGTCGAACCAACTGCCTTCCCACTCAGGCTAAGTGTCTCATCTCCACAGAAATCTGTATCATCATCCATGCCCAGAACTGCCCTTGGGCATGTTATGAAGGTCCTGTGATTGGTAGGGAGTCCTGGGGTCTTTCCTGTCTGCCCAGCCTCGCCTCATGCTGGGCACACTCCCCAGAGGCCCTCCCAGGACAGACATACTGAGCCCAGAGCTGAATTCTTCAAGGGAGAGGCGTCCCTTCCGCTCCACATCCACCCAGTCAAAGATCATCCCTGGCTCCTCCTTGCTGCCCAGGAAGCTGAACTTGGCCACCTGCAAGGAAGAGGTAAGTTGGGCACTGTTCCCACTGGGGAGGGCTCTGGGCCACCCTCAGAAAAGAAGAGTGTGTTTGTCTGTAGCCATCTCCACCTCCCCTCTCCCCAGTTTTGGAGTCCCACCGCCAACCTGACCTCAAGGCAGACCCTTGAGGCTCTTGGACCCTATCCAAGGCCGCCCTCTCAGCAGTGCCTTGAACTTCATCCACACCTTTTCCCTTCCTCCATCCAACATCAAAACCTACCTGTTCTGAGTCTCATCCCTTTAGGACTCTAATAAAGGACAGTAGCCAAATTTCCCCAGAATGTGTTTATCAGTCTTCAAAAATTATCTAAAACTGGGCTTCCCTGGTGGCGCAGTGGTTGAGAGTCCGCCTGCCGATGCAGGGGACACGGGTTCGTGCCCTTGTCTGGGAAGATCCCACATGCCGCGGAGCGGCTGGGCCCGTGAGCCATGACCGCTGAGCCTGCGCGTCCGGAGCCTGTGCTCCGCAACGGGAGAGGCCACAACAGTGAGAGGCCCACGTACCACACACACAAAAAAATTATCTAAAACTATTCAGTGATGCAGTATAACAGACTATGTTCTGCATTAAAATATTAATATCTAGTTTAAAATTTTAATTAGAACTTGGAGGACTTCCCTGGTGGTACAGTGGTTAGGAATCCGCCTGCCAGTGCAGGGGACACAGGTTTGAGCCCTGGTCCAGGAGGATCCCACATGCCGCGGAACAACTAAGCCCATGAGCCACAACTACTGAGCCCACGTACCACAACTACTGAAGCCCATGCGCCTAGAGCCCGTGCTCCACAACAAGAGAAGCCACCGCAATGAGAAGCCCACGCACCGCAATGAAGAGTAGCCCCCGCTCGCTGCAACTAGAGAATGCCCACACACAGCAAGACCCAATGCAGCCAAGAATAAAATAAATAAATAAATAAATTTATTTTAAAAAAACAACTCGGAATTGCTTGTTCATGTTAAATACAGAATGAATCCTAGATTATTTTTTTTATTACATATGGGTTAGGATTAGGCTCAGATGCATTCAGCAAAAACAAACTAACAAATGATAACAGAAAAACTCAAATAGCTGAGGCTTAAATAATAAAAGCTGAGATAAGTAATCTGAAGTATTCGGGCCAGGGCTGCTGTGGCAGCTCCACTATGTCTGCAGGGCCTCAGACTTCAAGCTCGAGGCTTAACTGTCCCTCAGTGCCACCCTCTACATGAAGGTGCAAGAAGCCTCCGGAACTCAAAAATCTCTATTCCAGACAACAGGGTGGAAGAAGCAAGAAATAAAGGTGTCCTCCTTTCCTCATATGAAAATAATTCCATCCCACCTTTCCCAGATGCGTATATTTTACATAGCTGCAATCATATTATGATGTATATAATGCTGAACTTTTTTCTTATCCATAATTTCTTCATATCCGTAACTCTCATTGAAATTGCTCCTTCATACCCTTGAATGGGTGTTCCAAAAGTAGTTAACTTTTCCCCTATTGGACATTTTTTGGCTCTGTTTTCACTTCTATAAATAAAATGCAATGAATACTGAACAGAAAATTATCTAAAACTTGAAAATAAGTACAAAAAGTGGACAGCACATCTTTTCAGTATTCTACAGGGGGACCAAGGCCACCCAAGCATCTTCTAGATTCTGTGAATGTACTTAATTCAACACATGGTACTGATTAGGGGTCCCAGACTAAATGAAGTCACACGTTAACTTGTAGATTTTGTCCAGGAGAGATGTAAATAACTTTTGTCTGACAGAACAGATAACCCCAAAGATTTATGGCCTGTTGTACATTAACCAACTTTAAAAAAATCTATCTCAGCAATCCGATTCTAACATTTCTTTGTTAAATTGTCCAGCTTTTAAAATGCTCTTTCAACCATTCATAATATTTCTCATTAATAAATGAGTTAAATAAAACCTCTGGTATAGACTCATTTTATTTTTGTCCAAGGGTCATGATTTTACCTTTTTGGAAATTCTACTTTGACAGTTTTGGAGGTTCATGGAGATGCCCCAGTGGACTCAGCTGTCAGAACCCAGTAAACTGCATTGCTGGAAAAAGAGCCCCAGATGGACTCTGGGAACCCAGGAACTTTTTTCATTGGCTCTTGAAGGGAATCTCAAGTGTGACAGAACTTTAAGTTTGCTGACTCTGTTTCTCTAGTTTTTACGTTTTTGTTTTTACTGATTTTCTGATTCTGGTTTTGGTGGTAGTCATGATGGGGAATTCCGTTTTATGGACTGACCATTTGGAGATCTCCACGGGATACATGAAGGAGACCTAGTGTCTGTTGGTTGAGAGACAACAGAAAATCTGGTTTGCTAATCCTTTGTTGTTGGTGGTGGTGTGTTTGTTTTTCTAGGTGTGACCTCAAATCGGTTAAGAATTTTGAGCCCACTGGGGAGGAGAACAGCTCTTTGAAATCTGAACTGGAGAGCTTTTGTTTCTGTGTTTACTTTTGACCTGTGGCTAGGGTTGGAGAAAAGAAGCCCTGTCTGTGTGTCTACATGTCTGTAATTCAGAACGGCCCTTAACTCTCATTGTGAGTGTGAATATTTTTCTGTATCTGGGTATTAATGACTTAGAGTACTACATCTCTCACAGGGGTTTTGTGTGGATTGGTTAGTAGAGACAAATAAATGTTTATATAAATCTAATGGCCCCCAAAGTCACAGGAAAAAAAAAAAAAAAGAAACTGAACTTCTAATGCTTTCAATGTGCTGGACTTAAAAAAAGATTCCTCTTACAAGAAATTGCTAACTCAGAAAACTTTTAAGGAGCCAGGTTCAGATAATTAAGGTGAATCTTTGACAAATTAAATTAAATTGAATTGGTTTAGGACTTCCCTGGTGGTGCAGTGGTTAAGAATCCACCTGCCAATGCAGGAGACATGGGTTCGAGCCCTGGTCCGGAAGATCCCACATGCCACGGAGCAACTAAGCCCATGCGCCACAACTACTGAGCCTGTGCTCTAGAGCCCACGAGCCACAACAACTGAGCCCGTGTGCCACAACTACAGAAGCCCGGGTGCCTAGAGCCCGTGCTCCACAAGAGAAGCCACCGCAATGAGAAGTCCGCGCACCGCAACGAAGAGTAGACTCTGCTCGCCACAACTAGAGAAAGTCTGTGCACAGCAATGAAGACCCAACGCAGCCAAAAATAAATAAATAAAATAAATTTATTTAAAAGATTAATTAATTACTTAAATTGGTTTAATAATTTTGGTTTACAAAAGACAAATATAATAGCTATCTGTGTTTTCTCCATCTTATAGTAAATATAATACAAGTATATATTCTATTTTTCATAAGATCTGGATTTGTTTTTCGTGAAGAAACTAGTTAATCTGAATTTCCTACACTTCTCATTTTGTTTCACTTATCAAATAAGCCGACATTATCTTTACATGATGTTTAAGATTATAAAAATGTGAATCTGGTAGCGCAGTGGTTAAGAATATGCCTGCCAATGCAGGATTCGATCCCTAGTCCAGGAAGATCCCACATGCCGTGGAGCAACTAAGCCCGTGCATCACAACTACTGAGCCTGTGCTCTAGAACCCGCGAGCCACAACTACTGAGCCTGCCAGCTGCAACTACTGAAGCTTGCATGCCTAAAGCCCATGCTCCGCAGCAAGAGAAGCCACAGCAATAAGAAGCCCATGCACCGCAACGAAGAGTAGCCCCTGCGCACCGCAACTAGAGAAAGCCTGTGCGCAGCAGCGAAGACCCAACACAGCCAAATAAATAAATTTGTTAAAAAAAAAATCAATCAATCTTGTGAAAGTTTTACTGCCACATGTTATATTAATGCAAAACTAGAATTTGGCTCCATCTCTATTAAAATGATAAACTGGTCTTAGAGCTCTAGGCAAGGGTTAAAAAGGGGTTACTATTAATCTTCTGTGTAAGTTGCCCGGAAAACTGATTCCATGTCTCAGCAGAATAATTTTCTCTGCTTTATTTTGGCTTTATCGTGTTCTAATTTTCTTTAAAACAAAAAGCAGAGCCACTTCCCCTATAAAAGAGCTAAATATCCTTGCAATAGTGTTGCCTTCTATGTTTATTTCAAAATGTTTTATTTTATTGTCACTTTGATTAAATAGGAAACCAAGTACTATTGCCCAGGATCCCATGATTCTGCGGGCCTCTCACTGTTGTGGCCTCTCCTGACACGCAGGCTCAGCGGCCATGGCTCACGGGCCCAACCGCTTCGTGGCATGTGGGATCTTCCCGGACCGGGGCATGAACCCGTGTCCCCTGCATCGGCAGGTGGGCTCTCAACCACTGCGCCACCAGGGAAGCCCAGGATCCCATGATTCTATCTTAATCTAGTGCCCTATCTTCTGTGATGGCTCTTTTGGTTTTGCCTTCCCAACATCAGATCCTAAGTTTAGAAAAAAATAAAATTAAAATGTCAGGTTATCTTTCTCTTTATTTATTAAGTACCTCAACACTATTATAAGAGCATCCTGGGAAGAACTGTCAGATCAGAAAAGATATTCAGCCTTTCCTAGGCTAAGTTTACATAGGTAAAACACTCTTAATATAAATATTTCAGAAACTGCATGCTTTAGGGGAAGGCCCTAGAGATTTCTCAATGTCTTTACTATGCAAAATATGTTCTTATCTTCAGGGGAAACACTAATCAAACTCTTATGAAATAGTTATATGCCATATCCCAATACAGCATTTTACTCTCTTCCATTCTGATATTATTAGTTACTGTAATAACTACAGGCTTTCAGTCTCATTACTAAACACATTTCTGCTTTCCTACCCTTACCTGAAGGCCTGGTTACAAGCTGCAGGGTAGTTTGTGTCTTCCACAAAGCACACACTCAAAGTCTTGTGGAAAAGGACTGTACCAGGTTCTACGAACTATTGATGCTTTACTTGGGTACAGGATTCCAAGCTGGCATTAGCCGACCTTCAGACTGAGCCAGTGAATCACAATTTCTAGGACTCTTTTCAGTCCAGAAGCAGCCAGCTCACTCAAGATCCAGTAGATGAAGAATTAATTATATGGAACTGAATGAATCGTTAAAGGAAATCGAGTTGTGGTTATTTGCTGGGAATATAGTTGATATTATTTTTCTATTGTTTTATTTTTATGGATGTATGAGGAAATCTCTCTGTCTTCTTGAGCTGTCTCTAACCTTCAGTTTAGGAAATTATGCTTTCATAAACTGAAATTTAACATTTTAAATGGTATCTGAATCTCACTGACCCCCTCCTGATTCAGAAACCAATACTTCAATACTTTTCCTGAATCTCTTTCCTTTCTCTGGCAATACAGTTATTTACACAGTTTCAATAAGAATCTGTCCTCCTTTTTACTGGGATATAGTTGAATAGATCAGTTGTGTAACTGGATGTTGTATTAAAAGATGATTCTCATTTAATCGATTGTGACAAGTCCCCTGTAAGGTGCACTTGTCGAAGCAACGCCTGCAAAGCTCTCTCAGGAAGCTGGCCTGGAAACAAGTGATAAGGAAGGTTACTTCTGGGCAGGAGAGGGACCTTAGAAAAATTGGGAACCTCAAGAAGGGAGGAAGTCTCTCACATTTATAGGTGCTGCAGGTGAAAGATGCTAGAGAAAGTCTTATGCTTGGTTTCTATATTAGTAGGGAGGCCAACTTGTTCCAGTTTGCCCAAGACTTTCCCAGTTTCAACACTGAAAGTCCCACATCCCAGGTACCCCTCCAGCCCAGGCAAACTGGGACAGATGGTCACTCTAGGTAGAAGAGCGAATAACAGAGGTTTTAAAAGTCCAACTTAAGATTCCATATGAAAACTTCTGGACAGAAGCTAAAATGGCTCAATACTTCAAAACTCTAGATTTGCAGAGCCCAATCAAGGAGGTCCACATGCTTTATTTGCTCCCTCACTGCATCTAAGGAAATGATCGAGTCAAACCAACTGAGATCAGACTGTTTTATGTCAAAAATAAAAAACTTTGGAGATTATTTATGATCACAGGAAATTATCTAAAGCTTGGAAATAAGGCAAAAAGGTAGACAGCACATCCTTTCAATACCATATGGGGGTAAAGACTACCCAAGTGTTGTCTAGACGAGAGGAATGCACTTAGTTCATCTCATTGTTTACCTTCCATTAGAAGTCCCAGACTTATCGAAGTTACTTGTTAACTTGTAGATTTTGTCCAGGAGAGGTGAAAATAATTTTTGCCTAGTAGTACAGATAACCCCAAAGATTTATGGCCTGTTGGATATTAGCCATTTTTAAAACTGAACTCAGCAAACTTATTCTAACAATCTTCTGTCAAATTGCCTATAAATATTCCAGCTTCTCAAATGGTCCTTGAACCTGTCCTAACATCTTACTGGTTCCCTCACTGATTGATAATAATAATGAATTAGATAGATCTTTGATAAGTATTGATTTTATATTTACTCAAAAGTCTTTTTTTTTAACTATTTTGAAAATTATATTTTAACATCAGCCATTTGTATTTTTTTGTGGGCCTGAGGGTGGAATATAGGAAGGGTCAGTTTTGATGGGGGAAGAACAAAGTCTGGAGCATAGAGCAGTATCAGGAGGAGACAACAGGTCCAGTGAGACTCCAGCAGCCCACATAGGACCCTTTGTAGAAAATGAAGAGAAACCAAAAAAAAAAAAAAAATCCAGCCAATCTTGGTCTAGCTCACAGCCTAAGATTACTTCTTGGCATGTACAACCTTGGCTGGTCTTCTGTTTCATTGAAGTTTGCAGTCATTGACATTGTTTGATTTCCAGGGCCCTGACTGCTCCCCAAGATAAACTTCCCTGCTCAGTGGGCCTAAAACCATACCATTTGCAATTTAAGAAAAAAAAAAAATGTCATGAAGAACCTAGGGGTAAGACAGGAATAAAGACACAGACCTACTAGAGAATGGACTTGAGGATATGGGGAGGGGGAAGGGTAAGCTGTGACAAAGCGAGAGAGAGGCATGGACATATATACACTACCAAACGTAAGGTAGATAGCTAGTGGGAAGCAGCCGCATAGCACAGGGAGATCAGCTCGGTGCTTTGTGACCGCCTGGAGGGGTGGGATAGAGAGGGTGGGAGGGAGGGAGACGCAAGAGGGAAGAGATATGGGAACATATGTATATGTATAACTGATTTACTTTGTTATAAAGCAGAAACTAACACACCATTGTAAAGCAATTATACTCCAATAAAGATGTAAAAAAAAAAAAATTATACCATTCGCAAGTTACTTCTTTGGCCTAAAACCTTTCCTTTGTTAATATGCAAGTATTTCTGGAAGAGGGTAACACAAAAGGCCGTATCAATCATTTACACATTAGTATGAACAAGTTCCTAGCCTTTCCTAAGAGCAAATTTGAGATGAGAGAAAGCGAAAACAGCAGGCAAGCTCTGCTTTCCTGGGATGGGGAGTCTCAGAAGGCTGTGGAAAAGGGATTCAGAGGGATGGGGCCTTGGACTCACCGCCAGATCCTCTCGAGTGACAAAGCCCCTCTCCTTGGCACCGCAGTCCTGGAAGAAGCCCTGCAGTTCTGCAGCTGACTGGGAGGACCAGGACTCTGGCTCGGGGGCCACAGAGACATCCTGGCCATCAGCTGGCTCTCGCATCTGCCGCCGGCGGCTGGAGCCTAGCTTCCGGCTCTTTCGGGGCACTCTCTGTCCACTCTCCATGGTGCTTTGGCCTGGGGACAGAGAGGTGAGGGGACACTGGGCTGCTGAACACAGTCACTCCCTGCTCAAAACTCTCCCATGACTCCCCATCACCCCTGGAGAAAATCCACGGTGGCTGATGAAGCCCTGCCTGTTCTGACCTGCGCTGGCCTCTCTGACTCATCACCCACCCCCAGCTGACGGCCTCCCACACATCCCGCTCAGGGCCTTTGCCCTTTCTGTTCCCTCGCCTGGAATGCTCTTCCCTGAGGTATCCACATGCCCTCATCTCCTTCAATTCTCTGTTGAACTGTCAAAAGTCTTCTCTGGGACTTCCCTGGTGGCGTAGTGGTTAAGAATCCACCTGCCAATGCAAGGGACATAGGTTTGATCCCTGGTCCTGGAAGATCCCAGATGCCGTGGAGCAGCTAAGCCAGTGTGCCACAGCTACTGAGCCTCCAGTCTAGAGCCCACGAACCACAACTACCCAGCCCACACACCACAACTACTGAAGCCTGCGCGCTCTAGGGCCTGCATGCCGTAACTACTGAGCCCACATGCTGCAACTACTAAAGCCTGCGCGCCTAGAGCCCGTGCTCCGCAACAAGAGAAGCCAGCGCAGTGAGAAGCCCGCGCACCGCAACGAAGAGTAGCCCCCGCTTGCGGCAACTAGAGAAAGCCCATGGCAGCGACGAAGACCCAACACGACCAAAAAAAAAAAGTCTTCTCCGGCCATCATAGGTTCTATTGCCTTACTTGGGGGTGGTTACACAGGATGGTCCAGGATCTCACTGTCTGAAGGACCAGAAAGAAGCAACTTGCTGCTCTACCAGCTTATCTCCTCACATCACAGCTTCCAGCAGGGGCTCTCTCCATCTTCCCTTCCTCCCTCTCTCAGCCTCACCTGGCCTCCAACCTCTTTTTCCTCCTTAACAACATTTCTCTACTCCTTCCACATATGCACCAGGGAATCCGTAGCTCCCCCACATGGCTTTTATGGCCTTTCAAGACATGCACATCCTTCACCCCCTCACCTCTGCGTCCCATCATGGTCCATGTCATCCTTTCTGAACCACTCGCCATTCCTGGAATGCCAGATTCCCTCCCACACTTGCTCCCTTTGCCCCAAACCTCCCTGATTCTCTCATCCCCTTGCCTAGCTGATACCTCTTCCCCCTTCACCTTAGAGTCTAACCTCCTCCTTGAAGCTCCTCCATGCTTTAAGCAGGGTTCATGCCCCTTTAGCTGTGACCCCATGATGTTCTGGGCTCCCCCTATAGGAATATTATTCTGTGCCTCGGTCCACACTGCTCCCAGCTCCCTAGCACATAGTAGGTGCTCAAGTAAGGGTTGTCAAATTCATTAATTGGGCTACTTTCATCTGTCACTCGAGGTCAGTCAATTGATAAGGATTTTGATGGATAAGGATTTGTCCAGGTGAGACCTCAAGGTAAGAGAGAAGGAGGCTGGAGTCTGGAAGGAGTAGAGTCTGGTCCTAGTGGGGGGTGGCGAGGGGGAGGTGAGAATAAGTCTGGGGCACGTAAAACTGTATAGGGTGGGAAGGGTTTGATGTGCACATAGGCAGCTTCCTGCAGGTGCTGAGACTTGAGCCAAGCTCTAAAGGAAGCGGGTAAGATTTAGAAGCAGCGAACAGCATGTGTGAAGGGACTGATGAAGCAAGAGCACTACACCCACCCTGGACTTTTCCCGTTGGGGTCAAAGGTCACAGACAGGCTGAGTGGAGGGATCGTGGACTCTGCCTCAGGGATAGTGGGCTCATTGCAGGGGTCTGGAGCCACTGGTCTAGCCTCCCCTTGCGCAAGTTCCTTCACACAGCTTGCATAGAACCTCAATGAAGCAATTCCTCACCCCTGGGGAGGCCCCAAACTTTAAAGTGAAGTAGAGTCTCTGACTCCTTATCAGTTATTGCCTCTTTCTCTTCCCTTTCTGCTTTTTCTCTCTACCTGTTTCTCTCCATATCTCTTTCTGTCTCTCTCTTGGGGCCTTCAAAGTCTGCTTCAGATGCAGTTTTAAGATTATAGATGTAAAACCACAGTGGTGTGCTGGAGCCACATATTAGAGGTTTGCAAGAGCCAATTGTGTACCTCTCTTCCCAACTCAGCGGCCTGCAATCAGCCACTGTGGGAGTATTTACACCATGGGAATCAGCAAATGCTACAAATCAGGGGTTTTTTCCCCCAAAGAACAGTTACCAGAACATCTCTTCTGCCCAAAGCCTTCCCCAGATCTAGCATGCATTTAAGCAACAGCTGTTCACTGAGCACCGACCGAATGCCAGCACAGTGGAAAACGAGCCTGCTGTGATGTGTGAGGCTCCATTAGGCAAATTAGGAAAAGTGCCCCTTCCTCTGGGCAGATGCAGCCCAGTGCCAGGGCCCACGGGTTGGCAAGTGGACTGTGGGCTGGATTCCAGTCCCCACTCACCCCCTTGGTCAGGCACCCTTGTACAGGACACAACCTACATACCCAAGTGGAGCCCCTGGCCCTGTAGTTATAGGAGTGGACTAACTCCTGGTCTCCCCTAGAGGCACTCACATAGCCTCATGCAGGAGAAGACACAAAATTAATTACAGCACAGTGTGGAAGGGGCAGTAGCCCTGTATGCCAAGTGCTGTGAGAGCACTGCAAAAGGAACAACTCGCCAGTGCCTATCAGGGAGGACTTCCTGGGGGAGGTGACATAAGTTAACAGTGAGTTCCAGGGCAGGAGAGATCAGTTTTAACCCTGGATCGCCTCATAATACCCAGCCTTGCTCTGGGCAAGTGCTGGACCCTCAGTTACTCACTGTTTCCTCCGCTGACACACACTGTCCTTCAGAATGTGGGTTGTTCTACTAGATAACTGAGTAGACTCAAAAAAAGATTAGTGTCGTAAAAGAAAAAATAAAGCAGGGGGACTGTTCTATATTCAAGAGAATAAAGATAAATGGCACCTGAATATAGTATGCAATCGTTAATTGGATTTCCCTTCAAAAAACAAAACAGTAGGGGGCTTCCCGGGTGGCGCAGTGGTTGGGAATCCACCTGCCAATGCAGGGGACATGGGTTTGAGCCGTGGTCTGGGAAGATCCCACATGCTGCGGAGCAACTGAGCCCGTGCGCCACAACTACTGAGCCCGTGCTCTAGAGCCCGTGAGGCACAACTACTGAGACCACATGCCACAACTACTAAAGCCCGCACGCCTAGAGCCCATGCTCTGCAACAAGAGAAGCCACCACAATGAGAAGCCTGCGCACTGGAACGAAAGAATAGCCCCCACTCGCCGCAACTAGAGAAAGCCCACGCACAGCAACGAAGATCCAATGCAGCCAAAAATAAATAAATAAATAAATATTTAAAAAAAACAAAAACACAGTAGGAATAAGGGACATTTTGGGGGCAAATGGGGAAATTTGAATATGGACTTCATATTAGATGATATTCACTGAGCAATGTGGAATTTCTTAGGTGTGGTACAAGTGTTGTGATCATGTATAAGAATCTCTTTGTCTTTACGGGATCCATGCTGAAGTGTATAATGTCTGCATTTCACTTTCAAATGGTTCTGAGTAAATACATAAGCAAATGAACAGGAAGTAAGTGTGGGTGGGAGGGGGAGAGTAAATGGGGCAAATTGTAAGCCATCTGTCCAATAGAATTCATTGAACTATTTGCTCAACTCCTTTGTAGATTTGAAAGATTTCTTAATAAAAGGCAGGAGAGATAGGAATTCCGTGGCGGTCCAGTAGTTAGGACTTCATGCTCTCACTGCCGGGGCCCAGGTTCAATCCCTGGTCGGGGAACTGAAATCCCACAAGCCATGGTTTGGCCAAAAAAACAAAAGCAAAAACAAAACACCGGTCGGGGGTGAAGCCAAGAATGAGATTCCAGGGGTTAGAATAGAGAATTTCCTCCACAAATCTAACTGTCCTTCCGCTAGTATCTCCCACTCCCCCATCACCCTCAATGTTGCCCCTGGAAACAATGATGAGATACACACCCCTCCTTGGGGTGCATCTGTTCACACCCAGAGGTCAATATCCATCCTCACTCACCATCCCCCTAAGAGGGGAGTTCCCTCCGTCCATGACCCCATGACCCTCCAGTGGGCTCAGCCTTGGGTCTTGTGTATTGTAATCAAAGAATCACTCACTGAGTGTCAGTACCAGAAGAGAGTCCAACCCACCCTCTTGACCCATAAATGTGGAAAAAGTGGCCAAGAGAGGCAGTGACTTCTAGTCCCATTGCTTTAGAGTCAGACAGACTCTGTCTCCTGAGCCCTGCCGCTCACTGGCTGTGTGACCTTGGGCAAGTCACATAACATCCCTGTGCCTCAGTCTCCTCACTGGAACATGAGACTAATACCTACCACACAGGGTTGTTGTGAAGATGAGAGGAGACAATTGAAGTGGAAACACCCCTTCCCTTTCCCAGCAGAGCCCACCTCCCTTCTGGCTTCACTTACTTTCTTTTTATTTTAAATTAATTTACTTATTTATTTTTGATTGGGGATCTTAGTTCCCCGACCAAGGATTGAACCCATTCCCCCTGCAGTGGAAACACAAATTCTTAACCACTGGACCACCAGGGAAGTTCCCTGGCCTTATTTTCTCTTAGCGCTTGTCCCCTTCCCAGAATAGAGTATTTTTATTCATTTATTTGGTAAAATTTGCGTCTCTTCTTACTGAAACAGAAGCCTCATGTGAGTAAGGAATTTACTCTTTCATTCACTGCTCTATCCCAAAGGCCTAGAACAGTGCCTCGCATACAGTTGGCGCTTAGCAAATATTTGTTGAATATATAATCCATGTAAAGCACTCACAGCTATGCCCCGAAAACAGCAACCACTGGGTTAAGTTAGCCATGACAATTGTGGTGACAACATGGATGAGGGTGAAATTCCATCTGAGTCTCATAAAAGTTGGGTGCTGTACAGATATGATTTATCCCCACTCAGCAGATGAGGAAACTCAGGGAGGTAGGCTCCGAAAGGCAGAGACCTGCCCAAGCCATGATGTCAGAAGCAAATCTGACACCAGATCCACTCTCCTGGTTTGTCACGGGACAGACTTGCTCCAAGACCACTTCTTGGAGAGGTACCTCCTCGGCGGACAGGAGGCCCCTCTGTGGATCACAGACACCTGACAGAGAAGCCATGATGGGACAGGGCTTTGGAACAGGGCAGAATGGGCAGGCTTTGCTCGGGTCATGAGACTTGGGAACTCAAGTTCCACGAGTACTTCTGTTGACAAAGATAACACACACATGAGATAACACACACATGAGGCAGCAAGATAAGATTCCCAGTGCGGAAGCTTCTAGAACTGAAGTGCTGGGGGAAGAGTCTACTGTGATGTGGGTGTCACATCACTGAGTCTGTCAGGCTTCCACAAGTGAAGGGAGTTAGAATCCCGAAATAGATTCCCTGCGACCACATCGCAGGACATGGGATGCTCTTGACATCGCTGTCCGGGAGTTCCTAGTCGAGCTGCACCCTATTTCCGTCAGTCCCCTGGCACTTTGTAAGAAAGCAGCGCTTCCTGGACACCTCACCAGTCCCCACTATGCCAAAGGCCTCAGCATCAGCCCTCTGAGTCTGTCAATCCTTCTCTCCCTAGAGGGTACCTGGTGGCCCCCTCCTTGCCTGTCAGGAGGTCTAGGTCAGAAAGGCAGCAGGTGACCTACTGCCAGTTCTGTCTCAACACACCTGTCACCATCAGTCAGGGACAGTGGACTGCCCCCTCACGGCTTGGCAACGTGCACCTAAAAACAGTCTATGCCTCCATCATGGCCAGGTATGGCCACTCAGAGACAATGGGGACGTCCTTCAGTCAGTCCTCACGTGTGTACATGTGTGTGTACACATATATGTGCACACACACACACACACACACACACACCCCTCCCTCACGGTCAACTCTCACTGTCAGACAGGACACCCCTCACGGCTGCTGGCGTCTACGAAGGTCCCTGCCCTCTCAGAGTCACTCAGAACAACACCCTCAGAGTCAGCCAGCAGGGGCAGCCCTCCTTCAGAGACCCCTCCTCTGCCATATTCCCCTTATTATTATTATTTTTTTGGCCAAGTGCTGTGTCTTGTGGGATCTTAGTTTCCCAACCAGGGATCGAACCCAGACTCCCAGCAGCAGAAGCGCAGAGTCCTAATCACTGGACCGCCAGGGAAGCCCCCACATTCCCCTTATTGATCATCATTACCTCATACTTGTAACAGTGGGAAACCTCATCCTGGCCAGGAGCACACATACATACACGCACCCCCAGCACTACTACCTCTCCCCACTTCCTCACCCAAGAAATCATATAAAGTTTGAGGCCAGACTTGAGGGCAAATGAATCCTGCTCCCAGACATCCCAGAAATCAGCTCCCCACTGTAGGATTCGGTTCAGCAAGCAGGCACCACAGACTTTCCTTCAGGAAGTGGAGAGTCTTGTAAGAAGGATGCTGTAGGGGAGAGGGACAGAATCACAGCATCTCTGATTGCCTTAGGGCCTCTCCCAGTTCCATCATTCTCTCTCCAAAGGGCTGAGGAACTGGGTCAGCTCTTCACTCCAACTACTACAATAGCTATAAGTAATAGTGATAGTCACAGAACCCAAATTGTCCATGTCAGTGGGTCTCAGAGACCTCCTAGTATATTTATCCTCTCCCTTCCCCCCACTAACCTGATAGAGAAACCGAGGCTCTGAGAAGCCAGGTGACTTGCCCAGGGTCACATGGCCATTTAAAGGTAGGTAATCTATCCAAGTCTCCTGCCCAAGTGCCTTCCGCTAGATGCAGAGAGGTCCAAATTCATGAGAAAAGGGCTTAGCCCTTTGCACCTCGTTCCAGGAGCTGGGTGGGGACCACAGTTCCCTCCCCAATCCTCACCCCGCCAAAGAAAAGAAGCATTGCAACTCCAGGGTAGCTCCCACCTCTCAGAGGCTCCCAATCGTGCATGCAGCTCCGTGCCTCCTGGACCCGGTAATGAGGCAACCACTGCCCCCAGGAGCCCACGAGCTCTGGAACTGTTAACAGTCTTGTGTCTTGCTTAATCACTCTTTCCGTTCCCCGGGGAGCCAACCTCCTGTGTTAATCTATGGGACTTCCTGTCAAAGTGACCACTGGTTACACTTTCACCATCTTGCCTGGTACTCCCAAGGAGCCCTAGCCCTACAATCTTAGAACTGAAGAAAGCTGGAGCTGGTGGGGAGGCCACAGAAGCTCTTCAGGGTAAGGTCATCCAGTTCTCAGTGGCAAAGACAGAACTTGGACCCAAGTCTCTAGTTGCCAGAGTGATGCCTCACCTTATCCCAGCCAAAGTGTTGAAGGGCACAGTTATGGCTAAAGCTGAGTGTATACACCATGGCTTACCTCAGATCCTCATTCTCAGACCACGTCTTCAAAATCCAGGGGAGGCCCACACCCAAAGCATCTTTTAGGGAATGTCTAACCTAACACCAAAATATATTGTAGAGCTACATCCATCAGAACTGCATGGTACTGGAGCATAAATATAAATGGATGGACTGATGGGACAAAATAAAGAATAGAAAGGGGGACTTCCCTGGTGGCGCAGTGGTTAAAAATCCACCTGCCATTTCAGGGGACACGGGTTCAAGCCCTGGTCCGGGAAGATCCCATATGCCACGGAGCAACTAAGCCCACGCACCACAACTACTGAGTCTGTGCTCTAGAGCCCGTGAGCCACAACTACTGAGCCCACATGCCACAACTACTGAAGCCCGTGAGCCTAGAGCCTGCGCTCCACAACAAGAGAAGCCACCACAATGCGAAGCCCGCACACCACAACAAAGAGTAGCCCCCACTCACTGCAACTAGGGAAAGCCCGTGAGCAGCAATGAAGACCCAACGCAGCCATAAATAAATAAATAAATAAATAAGAATAGAAAGGAACAGACTCACTATATATGGGAATTTATTGTATGATAATGATGGCATTTCAAATCAGTGGAGAGGGACTTCAAATCAGTGGAGAGGGACTTCCCTGGTGGTCCAGTGGGTGAGACTCCGTGCTCCCAATGCAGGGGGCCCGGATTCAATCCCTGATTGGGGAACTAGATCCTGCATGCATGCCACAACTAAGAGTTCGCGTGCCACAACTAAAGATCCCGCATGCCACGACAAAGATCTTGCACACTGCCGCTGAGACCCAGTGCAGCCAAAATAAATATAAACAAACAAACAAAAAACAAATAAATATGTTTAAAAAATAAACTTAAAAAAAAACAAATCAATGGAGAAACAATGGTTTATTCAGTAAACTGTGGGAAGAATGGGCTAGGTATCTGCAGAAAACAAAGTTGGAGCTCTAACCCTAAAATAATTCCAGATCAAAAGTTTCAGCATTAAAAAAAATCGTACAATTATATGTTGTTTGCAATTTGCTTCAAAATAGTCAAGGGATGGGGGAATGTGTGGGACGTAGGTGAAATGAGACTGGCCCTGCCCTATTCTGACTGCTGTTGAAGTTGATGAGGGTAACTCTGGCTCCTTCTATTCTTCTCTCTACTTTTGTGTATGTTTGAACAAATGCCAAAAGAAATTATTGGATAATTTAAAAAATAATCTTGGAGCATTTAAGGCCTTTCCAGTCATATAAAAAAGCATTAGAAGCCATAAAAGAAAAGACTGAGGCAATCCTCCTCCAGATAGAAATTTTTAAAGAAAAAAAGAAAACGAATGGCAAGAACAAAAAAATTACCATTGACAAATAAAAAGGCAAACAAACTAAGAAAAAATATGCACATAGCACAGAAAGAAAGCTAATTTCCTTTTTATATCATGAGTTCTTGCAGATCAATGTAAAACCAATAATGCATTAGAGAAATTGTTATCATATATGAATAGACAACGCATGGGAAAAAATATGGCTTTTAGACACATGAAAAAATGTTTACCAATAAAAAAAAAATGTTTACCTTCACTCATAATAAAATAAATAAAAAATAAAACTACAATGAGATAGCATTTTAAGTTATCCAGTTGGTAAAACAAAACAAAACAAACAAAAAATTAACGTACCATGTTGTAAAGGATGTAGAAAAACATTTTCACAGATTTTTTGTAACAACATAAACCAGTACACTTTTCATGAAAAGTAATGTGATAATATCTATCAACATTTAAAATGCAAAAAGCTTTTTACTCAGCAATTTCAGTTCTAGTCATTTGTCCTACGGGTGATGTACAAAATGACGATTTAAAAGGATATTCATTACAGCATTGTCTGTTGTAGCAGAGGATTGGAAACAACCTAAATTTCCACCAACAGGAAACTAGTTAAATAAGTTCTGATACATGCATATGATGGAAAATGAGAAAGATCTGGGTAGACTGATATGGAATAACCTTCAAAAGATATTGCTGTTGTTTTTTAAATTGGGGTATAGTTGCTTTACAATGTTGTGTTAGTTTCTTCTATACAAAGAAGTGAAACATCTATATGTATACATATATCCCCTCCCTCTTGGACCTCCCTCCCCACCCCCATCCCACCCATCTAGGTCACCACAGAGCACCGAGCTGAGCTCCCTGTGCTATACAGCATGTTCCTACTAGCTATCTATTTCACACATGGTAGTATATATATGTCAATCCCAATCTCCCAATTCATCTCACCCCCTTTCCCCTCCCCACCATGGCCACAAGTCCATTCTCTATGTCTGTGTCTCCATTCTTGCCCTGCAGTTAGGTTCATCTGTATCATTTTTCTAGATTCCACATATATGCCTTAATATACGATATTTGTTTTTCTCTTTCTGACTTACTTCACTCTGTATGACAGACTCTAGGTCCATCCACGTCTCTATAAATGACCCAGTTTCATTTTTATGGCTTTTTATTCCATTGTGTATATGTACCACATCTTCTTTATCCATTCATCTGTCGATGGACATTTAGGTTGCTTCCATGACCTGGCTATTGTAAATAGTGCTGCAATGAACATTGTGGTACATGTTTCTTTTTGAATTATGGTTTTCTCAGGGTATATGCCCAGTAGTGGGATTGCTGGGTCAGATGGTAGTTCTATTTTTAGTTTTTTAAGGAACGTCCATACTGTTTTCCATAGTGGCTGTACCAATTTACATTCCCACCAACAGTGCAAGAGGGTTCCATTTTCTCCACAGCCTCTAAGAGATATTGTTGAGTATAGTTTTGCATGAAGAAAAAAGTGTTTGTTTGTGGATGAAATTTATGCTATATAAATGCACATGCCATCATATATGTTTGTAAATGCATAGGATATTTGTGACAGAATAGACAAGAAACTGGTAGCAATGAGGGACATGTATCGGAATGGAGAAGGAGGGAGATTTATATTTCACTGTTTATTTTGTACCATCGTTAGACATTACCCATTCAAAAATGAATTTAATACAACTATAAAAAAATAAAATAAAATAAATTTAAGAATAATTGGTACATTATTTTAAGAATATTTTTTGTACATTTGTACATTCTCTCCTTCAAGAGAGAATGATGAAGGACATGTGGTAAAATGTTAACATTTAGGAACTGTTGGTGAAGGGCCTGTGGAAATGATTTTACTATTTTTGCAACCTTTTTGTATGTCTGAAACGATTTCAAAATAAAAAGATTTCAAAATTAATAAATTTAATTCCTAAATAAATAGATATTCTCACAACCAACCATCCTTTTCACCCCCTTCTTACCACTGAGAAATTGATACTCAGAGTTTCTGTGGCTTTATTGAGCTAAATAAAACACTGATTTTTTTTATTCAACAAATATTTATTGAGTGTCTAATATGAGCCAGCACTGAGGATACAAAAGTGAAAAAAAGGGCTTCCCTGGTGGCGCAGTGGTTGAGGGTCCGCCTGCCGATGCAGGGGACACGGGTTCATGCCCCGGTCCGGGAGGATCCCACATGCTGCGGAGCAGCTGGGCCCGTGAGCCGTGGCCGCTGAGCCTGCGCGTCCAGATCCTGTGCTCCGCAATGGGAGAGACCACAGCAGTGAGAGGGCCGCATACCGCAAAAAAAAAAAAAAAAGGGAAAAAAATAGGAAAAACACCATGTGTAATATAATGTCTGGTAGCAATAAGTGTTATGAAGAAAAGTAAAGCAGAGTGAAGGGATAGAATGGTGGATGGTATATTTCAGATAGGGGAGTGGTGGTCAGGGGAACCTTGTCTGAAGAGGTGATATTGGAATAGAGTATGTGAGGAAGAAGTTTTGGGAGAATTCCCTGGTCGTCTGGTGGTTAGGACTCCACGCTTCCACTGCAGGGGGCCCGGGTTCGATACCTGGTCGGGGGAACTAAGATCCCGCAAGCCTCATGGCCAAAAAGAAAAAAAAAAAGTTTTGGAAGAAGAATGTTCAGGGAGAGGAAACAGTGAGTGCAAAGGCCCTGAGGCAAGAGCTTGCTTTGTGTACATGAGGAGCAGTGAGGAGACCAGTATGGCTGGAGCAGGTAGTAGAGGGTAGAGTAAGATGAGGCCAGAGATGACAGACAGTGTGACCTGTAAGCCATGTAAGGACATGAGTTTTTGTTATAAGTGAGATGGAAGGCATTTGGAGGATGACATGATCCTGTGTCATGAAGTTTGAAAAGGATCCTGTGGCTGCTTTCATTGTGGAGAATAGACTGCATTAGGCAAAGGCAGAAAGAAGCAGGAGACCAGCGAGGAGGCTGTTACAATCATCCAGACAAGTGATGGCTTGGACCAGGAGGGCAGCCGTGAGGTGACTATGAGAGGCGACTGGACTCTGGATATATTCTGGAAGGAGGGCCAGCAGTGTTTGCTTCTGCATTTGGGCAATTGTGACAAATCCCGGACCTTTTTATCTCCAGCGAGGGACTCTCTCCACTTCTCTGAGAATAGAGTGAGTTTGGATTTTTAAAACCAAGTCCCCAGCATCTCAAGAAATCCCCAGTTCACTTTCCCCCACCCCCCACACCCCCACCTCCCAACAATGGAAATAAAGGGGCACAGAGGTGGCCGGGGGAGGTCACAGCCCTCTCTGATGGAACCTGAGTGTGACAGAGTCGAGTCTGTAGGTGACGAGAGCTCAGGCTGGCCTCGCCCTCCACACCAGGCAGAGGAAAAACCTGCCCATGAGCAGCTGACAGGAGGACATAGCCTGGTGCTAGGAAAAAAGTTAGATCCAGGCCTTTCTGGAAACAGTAGAACTAGTTTTAAAATAGTGTCACTGGACTGAGCTCAGAAACTAAATTTTACGGAAACCGAATGAATGAACAAGGATCAAAGACAGTGAGACCATTTTGTGAATGGGAAAGTTTCATGCTCACTAATTTTCAATTCCCTAAAGATGTTCGAATTCACTTCACAATTTGGTAAACCTTGAAGCAAGATACTCGCTGTTCCGGGGTGCAGTGGTGAGAACTGGGGCTCAAACTGGGAGACCTGGGTCCCCCTGCCTCCAGCTGCTGGCTCCAAACTATCTTTAGAGCAAGCTTAGGCGGGCTGGTGATCTCAGGGGAAAGCAAGGCCAGGGAACCAGTTTCAAAGTTGCATTTACACAGCATGCTTTACCTAAGACTGAGAAAACCTAAGTTACATCAAAGACTGAGGAGGGACACAGAAGGAGACAGGTGCCCTAAAGCCTCCTCTGAAGAGCTGTCATGGCAGCAGTGGCCCTGGGCGAGGCACTTCCCCTTTCTGGGTTACTGAGCAGGCGATATGACCTGGGTCATCAGCGTGAATATCCTGGTGCCCCACCACTTCATAGGGGTGTGACCTCAGGCAAGTGGCGTAAAGGTTTGTTGCCTCAATTTCTTATCTGTAAAACAGAGGCCATAATAGTGCCCACCTTGGTTGTGTATTGTAAGGATTCAGTGCTATATAAACCCACATAAAGCATTTGGAACCGTGTTAGGCAGATGATAATCAATGTCAGCTGTTGTGACTTTGTGGGTTTTTTTTGTTTTGTTTTGTTTTTGATGGTTTGTTTGTTTTTTTATTTTGCGGTATGTGGGCCTCTCACTGTTGTGGCCTCTCCTGTTGCGGAGCAACAGGCTCCAGACGCACAGGCTCAGCGGCCATGGCTCATGGGCACAGCCGCTCCGCAGCATGTGGGAACTTCCCGGACCGGGGCACGAACCCGTGTCCCCTACATCGGCAGGCGGACTCTCAACCAACTGCACCACCAGGGAAGCCCAGCTGTTGTTACTTTTGTGCTTGTTAATAGGAGACTGAGAGAACCTCCAACTTCTCCATCCTAGCAATTTGCAGGTGGCCTTGTTCACACGCCAGACTGGTTGTTGAATGATGAGGGGCAGTGAAGTGAGAGCTGGGATGGGGGGGGGCGGGCGGATAGGGTTGAGGATTGGGGCTGGGGTGGAGTTTGGGAGACAAATGCTCAGGTCAAGACGGAAATTCAAGCCGCAGTGAATCATTCAAAAAATATGTATTGAGCACCTATGATATGCTGGGAACTTTCTAGGTGTTGGGATACAGCAGTGAATACAAGAGGCAAAGACCAACCCTCAGGGTGCTCGTGTTTCTGTAAGCTGGGTGGGAGGGGGTAAAGCTGCAGTGATTTTTGCCAGCTTGCTCACCTGGGCCCTAGGCTGGCTGAAGCGCAGTTATAGCAGCCACTGCTGATGCCCCACCTGCATCCCCAGGCCCATGTCTGTGTTCACTGGAAGTTGTGGTTAATAGTTCCTGACAGGGATATAGCTTCTCACCTCAAATGCTTGCATCCTTCTCATTTTCTCTGGCATCACAGGAACTAGATCCACCCAGGGAGCAACCTGAACTTGCTCCTGGAGGCTGCCCTCAGTCAGCCATGGCTGGCGTCAGTGGTTAAGTACCTGAGAGATACCCAGGCAAGTACCCCCAGGGACAATCCTAGGGCGCGTTCCACACTGTCTCCTCAGACCTCCCAGGTGGACACAGCAGAACTTGCTCACCAGCACCTCCGGTGGCTTTCTCCTTTCCTGTCCCGCACTCTCCGCTCTCCCACTTGTGCTTCCAGGACCACCTCCCAAGTAAACCACCTACACACACGTCCTTGTCTCAGGTTGCTTTTGAGGGAAAAAAGTCTAAGTTGGTAGCAGAAATGGCATGTGGGCTTCTGAAAATGGATCCCTCACCAGTGAGATGACAATGGAGGCCCGATGCCAGCAGTGAGTGGGGCGGTGACAACCCCCAACCCCACGTAGGCTGCAGCCTCATGGTGACAGAGACCCAGCTGTGGGAGGCGGACGGGGGAGAGGTACAGAAAGATATGGGGCCATGGTAATTATGAGGATTGCAGGGCTGGCTGGCTTCTGTTGACTGCCCTAGAAGTCTTGAAGAAGGAGAATCACAGACTCAACTCAGGGCAGGCTGTGTGGGACAGGAGACCCCCATCAGAGCATTCTAAATGGCCCTCATCTCCTGTGGCCCAAGAGCAGTCTGTGCTGATAATCAGCCCCAGGATCTAGTATAAAGGTGGTGGAGCTACGAGAGAGACCGGATGTACAGCCGCAGCTGGCAAGGAAAGAGTGGGGTGCTTGGTCCTGGAATGGAGATGTTTGTATGGATGAACCTTATACTCCCAGGTTCCCCTGAGCCCTCCAGGCCTGCAGAATGCCCCCTCCCTCTCTAGAGGAGAACACTCTCCCATCACATGAAGATTCACCCCACCTCCCCTCTCTGCCTCTAGACAAGAGTCAGCAAAACACCTTAAGGACAAGAGAGTAAATATTTTAGGTTTGTGGGCCAAGTGATCTCTGTCGCAACCACTCATTTCTGCTTTTGTACTACTTAAAGTGCAAAAACAGCCATAGGCAACAAGCAAATGGGTGTGTCTACATTGAAGTAAAACTTTATACCAAAATGGTCAGTTGGTCCACAGAGTAGGGGTTTGCCAGCCACTTCTCTTAGACCAAAAATTGGGTCAGGTCTCAGCATTGCCCAAGCAGGAAAGTACAGTCCCTGCTACTGGAGGAAACAACTTAGCAAAAAGCTACAGGTGTGGCTGGTATGTATTGATAGGAGCAGGGAAACACATGGAAGAGATCTCAGGGGTATGGGACTGGGGCTGGGGGAGATGAGGAATACAAGGTGGCTAAAGAGAGTGTTTATTGAGGCCTCTCTCTTGATTCACGATTAAACATCCTGGGGAATTCCCTGGCAGTCCAGTGGTTAGGGCTCTGTGCTCTCACTGCCTAGGGCCTGGGTTCAATTCCTGGTCGGGGAACTAAGATCCCACAGCCATGCAGTGCGGCTCCCTCTCGGAGTCCGATGAGTCCAATGAGTCTGTGGCTATTTCCTAGCCCCTGAATGCAAATTGGTGTGCATGTACTTAGCAGCTAACAGAACCCTCACATTGGTTCCCTAATCTGTGGAATAAGAGCCATTAGGGAAAGGACTGAGTAGCAGTCTCTTAAGTTATCCCACTGGTCAAGATAGTAAATCAGAAGCAATACCACATCCCTGGTGGAATTACAAAGGTTAGTCCTACCTTCAAAAACGTAAAGGACACAGAGTGTTTCCCAATCTACCCCCCCATCTTGCTCTTACAGAAACCAAATGTAACATGGTGATTGATGATTATCCATGAGGCAGCCCTAATTGCAGCCATTATATCAGATATGGTATCTTTACTAGAATAGTCTCCACGGCCTCTGACTGTAAGAAGCTAATAATATGGCCAATGCATTCTTTCCAATCCATATCATAAAAGCAGATCAAAAGTGTGTCATGAGGACTTCCCTGGTGGCGTAGTGGTTAAGAATCTGCCTGCTAATGCAGGGGACACAGGTTCGAGCCCTGGTCCGGGAAGATCCCACATGCCACAGAGCAACTAAGCCCATGTGCCACACTACTAAGCCTGCTCTCTAGAGCCCGCGAGCCACAACTTCTGAAGCCTGCTCACCACAACTACTGAAGTCTGCACACCTAGAGCCCGTGCTCCGCAACAAGAGAAGCCACCACGATGAGAAGCCCATGCACCGCAACAAAGAGTAGACCCCACTCACCACAACTAGAGAAAGCCCATGCGCAGCAACGAAGACAAAGCCCAACACAACCAAAAAAAAAGTGGGTCATGACCACATTCCCCACAAAAATTCAGAAACCTATCACGTTAGTTTTTTTTAAAATAAATTTATTTGTTTGTTTTTAGTTTTGGCTGTGTTGGGTCTTCGTTGCTGTGCGTGGGCTTTCTCTAGTTGTGGTGAGCGGAGGCTACTCTGTTGCAGTGCACAGGCTTCTCACTGCGGTGGCTTCTCTTGTTGTGGAAGGCAGACTCTAGGCACACCGGCTTCAGTAGTTGTGGCACACAGGCTTAGTTGCTCCACGGCATGTGGGATCTTCCTGGGCCAGGGCTCGAACCTCTGTCCCTTGCATTGGCAGACAGTTTCTTAACCACTGCACCACCAGGGAAGCCCCGTTAGTTAAGTTTTAAATGGTCAAATGAGTTGGGGCATGCTGAGACACTCCCTCTATAGTAAAGGACAAGTTATTATACTGTGGACATCCTACCACTAAAAAGATGCATAGCGCTGGTGGCCAATAAGGGTTTTGGAGGCAGTATACTAAATACTGATCCAGCCCATATATTCTCTGACTTGTTTAAGTGGAGTCCAGAGCAAAAGAGGCTCTGCAATAGGTCCTTGATATGCGGCAAGCTCTTGGGATGTATGACCCAGCATATCCCACGATACTAGAAATATCCATGGGCAATAAGTAAACAGTGTAAAGTCTCCAAAAGCCCCAATGGCAGAGCCTCATCTCAGACCCCTAGGATTCTGGAGCAAAGCCACGCCCTGTACAGCAGAGAATTGTTCAGCATTTGCAAAGTAGTTCTTGACCAAATTGCACAATCCAGAGCAAACAGATCATTATTGTTTTAAGCTACTAAGTCTTAGGGTTGTTAACTATGAATAGGTAATCAGAAGATGCAGTAAGAGTACTTTGTTCTTTTTAATGTCATATAGTATTCCACTATATACAGATACCACAACTTATGTATCTTTTCTTATGTTATGGACATTTAGGTTGTTTCTGGTTTGGCTGTGTTATGAATAATGCTGCTATGAACATGTCTTTTGGCAGAAATGTGTACTCATTTCTCTTGAGAACAAACCTAAGAATAGAATTCCTGGTCACGGGGCAGGCATGAGGGAAGGCATCTTCAGGAGATATTGCCAAAGAGTTTTCCAAAGTAGTTAAAATAGTTTATAGTTCCATCAGAAGGTATAAGAGTTCCAGTTGCTCCATATCCTTGCCAACGTTTGGCATTGTCAGTCTTTTTCATCTTAGTCATTCTGGTAGGTGTGTATCTTATTGTGGTTTTAATTTGCATTTCCCTGATGAGTAACAATATATTCTTTACTAAAAAAACCACACACACAAGAAACCAAAATGTTGACAGTGGCACTCTACAGAGGTGTGATGATTTATTATTTTGTTTTGTTATTGTTGTCTGCTTTTTGTTCTGTAGTCTTGGTCTTTCTATTTGCTAAGCTTTCTGCATTTTTAAAATTTAAGTGCTTAATTTTTTAAATTATAAAAGCAATCCAGGGCTTCCCTGGTGGTGCAGTGGTTGAGAGTCCGCCTGCCGATGCAGGGGACATGGGTTCGTGCCCCGGTCTGGGAAGATCCCACATGCCGCAGAGCGGCTGGGCCCGTGAGCCATGGCTGCTGAGCCTGCGCATCCGGAGCCTGTGCTCCGCAACGGGAGAGGCCACAGCAGTGATAGGCCCGCGTACCGCAAAAAAAAAAAAAAAATTCCAAAAAACCTCCACCTACTTGTTCTTATAAATACCAAGGTATATTGACGACAACAGTAATATTACAAGTGAAGTCACCAGAAATATTTATTGAGCACCTACTGTATATCCAGCACTGTGGGAGGGGCTTTGAAGGACACAGGGCAGTACAGGACTCATTCTCTGCCCTTGAGAGGTTTACAGTCTAGGTGGAGACAGAAGAACCAGGACATACGGGAGCCAGGAGTAAACAGTCCAGGCCAGGATGTTACAGGAGCTGGAAGGTGTCTGGGGTCAGAGCCACCAAGTGGTTCAGTGCCAGGAAAGACAACAACTCACAGCTCCCGGGCCCATATCCACCCACTTAGTGCGCCCTATCCATAGCCTCTACTCCCGCCATCATAAAACGCCTAACTCCTTGTTCAGTTGCTATTCAAAGTGCAATGAAATGGGGGAGGGGTGGGGCAAATGGAAAATGTCCTTGGATGAGTTCCAGGGGCTGGCATCACAATCTCCCTCCTGCTTCTCACCCACATACCCCTCACATAGAGAGATCCCCATTCAAGGAGGCCTGTCTGACCATCCAGGACCACCACCCCAAGAGCTAAGAGGAGGGGGTGGTCACTGCTTGAGCTGCCTGAGGTAGAACTGGGGAACCCTACTTCTAGCATGCCCCTTCCCCTTCCAGTCCACTGAGTTGGGGGACAGGCACCCCGGAGTTGCCACCCAGGGCTGAGAAGGTACAAAAGGGAAAGGACATGGAGGAAGGGAGAGGAGCAGAGAGGGACTGAGAGCCCAGCTGGGAAAGAGGGGCCTCTGGGGCCCCTAGAAAAGTGCAGGGGAAGGCGAAGCCAAACACTGAGGCCGGCTCCCCCATGGGTGGAGGGGAGGTGGGGTGGTCTGCTACGGGACCCGACCTTCCCCACGCCTTCACGGGACCGAGGGGGTTATCAAGGGCCACGAGGGTATCAAATCCCCAGCCCTGTTCCAGGCTGTGCCCACTTCAAGGTCACCCTGCCCAACCTTAGAGGGGAGTGAGGGGACCTCAAAGTTTTGATGATGCCCCCCACTCTGTTGGGTCCCCTTCAAAGTGCTATCTGTTCACTTCTCAAATTACAAGGAATTCAGGTCTGAGAATGCGGGAAAGGGGCAGAATTTTGTAATACCCATCAGACGGTGAGGGGAGGGAGCCAGGTACCTCCAGAGAGTACCACCCAGCGGGTGAGGGTCGTGCCAGCCTCACCGTACCTCAGGGAGAGAGGAAATGGACAGCAAAGGGTGAGGAGGGCTTAAATAATAGTTCACATAATAAAAATACCTAGCACTCTAATAAGCCTATTTTTCTGCTACCTAATTTTTTTTTAAATAATTCTAATGCCAGAGGCTGGGGGTATGAGGAGGGTGGGGGCAAGCAGGGTATATACATGAGGAGGAGTTTAAATTAAAACACAAATAATAATTAAGACACACAAACTGAAGGAATCAGGCAAAAGATGTAGAAGAGGCCTACAGTGGCCTCCTTGTTTCCAGGATGACCTAGCTTCCAGCGGCTGGGTTAGGGCTTCCTCTTGGAGCTGATCAGCCGGCGTTTAGAGTGATAGAAATCTGAGGAGAGAGAACAGAAGTCAGCCAGGCCAGGAGGAAGAGGGCCCAGCAGAACCACCCATCCAACGTAAACTGCAGAGGGGCCAGGGACCCCTCCCCAGGGCCAGAGGGACACACTGCCAAGTACAGGGAAGAACTCTGGCAACTTCTGGCCCATCTCCCAGAGGAGCATTTCCAGAGCATCCCACCACGCTTCACAGATGTGATTAATAATAGGACTTATGCCCATGGGCCGGCTGTAAGCCAACCTGCCCTATACAGTAGCCACTAATCCTATGTGGTTATTTAAATTAACTAACGTTAAACAAAATGAAAAATTCAATTCCTCGGTCACACTAGCCAGATGTCAAGTACTTGGCGGCCATGTGTGGCCAGCGGCACTGGACATTTGCATCTTTACAGAGTTCTATCGGAGAGCACTGCTCTGGGGATTGCATTAGATAATCTATGAAAAGTGTTCTGCACAATGCCTGGGCTGTATAAAGTTAGCTATTTTATTATTATTATCATTATCAGTATTGTTAGTTCTGACCCAGCTGCAAATTAGCTGTGGGATTCTTGGCTGCATCTCTCCAAGCCTCATTTTCCTCACCTATAAAATGAGGATAACACTGGTATGGTGCTCTGAGGATTAAATGAAATGCTCTCTAAAAGACTTTGGTTGATGGGGAATTCCCTGGCGGTCCAGTGGTTAGGACTCCACGCTTTCACTGCCAAGGGCCCAGGTCCAATCCTTGGTCAGTGAACTAAGATCCTGCAAGCCGTGCATGGTGAAGCCAAAAAATAATAATAACAGTAATAATAATAAAATTTTAAAGTAAAAAATTAAAAAAAAAAGACTTTGGTCGAAGGCCTGGCAAAAGACTTTGGTCGAAGGCCTGGCATATTTAGTGTTCAAATGTCAGTATCATTCATTCAGTTTTCCTCAAGCACCTGCTATGTGTCAGATACCATCCTAGGTGCTGAGGATTCAGCAATGAACAACAGAGCTACAGATTCCTTTCTTGTGGAGATAATATCCTAGTTGGGGAGATGGACAATATCAAGATAAGGAAGTAGCTGTTGATAGTTTAAAAAGTGCCAAAAAGAGAAAAATAGGCAGGGAAGGGGGGCTGGAGGTGTGTATGTGTGTTGGGGAAGGGGAGTTAAGTTTGAATAGGACAGCCAGGAAATTCTCATTAGCTTTCTCTCCACTGCAAATTCATTGCGGGACCTTAGGCAAATCATTCTACCTCTCTCGGCCTTGTTTCTTTGCCTACAGAAGGATGGCAAGAATGTCTTATGGTATAGGATTGCTATAAGGACTGAAAGAAATCTAGAAACTTAGCAAATGGCTTGGCATATAATCAATGTTCCAAATAAATGTTAGCTGGTTGTTCTTGGCAGCAGGCTAGCTGTGTGACCTCAGGCAAGTTACTTCTCCTCTCTGGGCCTGTTTCCCACTCCAAGGTATGAGAAAGCTGGGTCAGATAGTTCAGCCCCTGCACCATGAATTCTGGGAGTCTTGATCCCTTGCACTTCTCTGCACTTGTCCTCACCTGTCATGCTGGTCTGTCGCCGTTTTCGTCCCTGGGAGGTGCCCGGCCCTCCCGGGGACCCCTCAGACCGCTCTGGGGAGCGAGGCACGAGGGTGCAGGACAGTGACAGGTCCACGTGGTCCTCCTGAGATGTCCCCTGCAGCAGGGCAGATGAGGTGCTCGGCCACTTGCCCCCTCCCAGGTCGTCCCGGGTCCCCCGGGGCCCTGCAGGCAGGTAGAGCTTGGGCAGGCCAAGGCCCCTCATGCGCTCCCAGGCGAAGTCACCCTCCAGAGGTGTCTCCGTGACAAAGTCGAAGTTCCATCGCTCTCGGGCCTCCTGCACGCAGCTGGCCATCAGGGCGTCGCAGTCCCGGCGCAGCTGCTCACTGTCCACCGGGCCAAAGAGGCGGCGGCACGCCTTGCTGCCGCGTGGGATCTGATGGGCATCCCTGGATGGCTCTGACATGGTGCCTGCAGCTGGAACACAAGTAAGACCCTGGTCACCGGAGAAATCAGACCCTCCCTTACCCGGCCGTGCTTCACTCTGTAACCTCAGGCGAGGTCTTCTTACTAGAATGTGAGGTGAGACAATCACTCTGGTTCCTTCCAGCTAATTTTCCCCCACTTCCCTCCCACAGGCTCTCCCAACACCCCAGCAACACACACAGGGTTGGGGCAGAGCTCAGCCAGCCTGGCACCCCAAGGTCACTGGGGAAGTGGGCAGTTGAAGGGCAAGTTTATGTATGTCAACAAAGGCAGGTTTATTGCAATAGCAGGGATCAGGGTCCTGTTTACCACCAGGTATTATCAGGTAAAATCAATTTGTTTTCCCCCCTGAGGTGTCCCTCATGGGTGTGAATGCCCCAAGTCTGTGTGAATTGCCAGAGTCCAGCAGTTTCCTAACCCCAGACCTGGCCAGGAGGTCAATTCCCAAGTAAGTGGACAGCTCCTCGAGCCTCCTGAAACCCTCCATCTAGATGCTCATGTGGAGTAATCCTGCTCAGCTACTTAAAACCACCCTGGACTTTGGGGTAAAAAACACCTGGGTTCTAGGGCTTCCCTGGTGGCGCAGTGGTTGAGAATCTGCCTGCTAATGCAGGGGACACAGGTTCGAGCCCTGGTCTGAGAGGATCCCACATGCCGCGGAGCAACTAAGCCTGTGAGCCACAACTACTGAGCCTGCGCGTCTGGAGCCTGTGCTCCACAACAGGAGAGGCCGCGACAGTGAGAGGCCCGCGCACCGCGATGAAGAGTGGCCCCGCTTGCCACAACTAGAGAAAGCCCTCGCACAGAAATGAGGACCCAACACAGCAAAGATAAATAAATTAATTAATAAACTCCTACCCCCAACATCTTCTAAAAAAAAAATAAATAAATAAAAATAAAAACACCTAGTCCTAGCTCTGCCACTTACTATCTCAACTTTAAAAAAGTCACTTAATGTCTTTCGGCCTCAATTTCCTCATCTGTAAAATGGGACTGCATGCAAGTCTAAAGCAGGGCTGTAGAAGCATGTTCAAGCAGTTGATCCATGGGTCCCTCCAGGCAAGGCAGATGGAACAGAGTTGGGAGGCTGTATCTTGGTGGTTAAAAGTGAGGGCTCTGGAACCAGGCCACCTGGGTTGGAATCCAGGCTCTGCTGGGTGAACCTGGACAAGTGGCTTAACTTCTCTGGGCTCTATTTTCCTCATCTATAAAATGGAGACAGCAATAGTGAATGTTTCAGAGGACAGATGTGAGGATTAACTGAGTTAATGTAGATAATGTGCTTAGAGCAGTACCTAGTATATAGAAGCACTTGGAAAATATTATTATTATTTCTCTCTCTGCCTTTAGTTCTGCCTGAGTTCCTCCCCATCACTCCACCTGGGCCACTGCCTCCTTCAGACAGCAGCTGACAGGTGTTGTGCGCTGAGGGCCTTTCCCAAGGATGTCATCATGCAGGCAGCCTGGGGGTGAGGAGCAGCTAGGCAGGGCAGGGCAGGGAGATGACTTCTCCCAGGCTGAGCCACATCCTGCCAGGCACATGAGGTGACCTGAAGTCTAGACAACATGAAAGCCCCTGCCCCATTTTGCCTGCGTCCAAAGAACCCATTTTTCAGGCAAAGAAAATTAAAGGCACCCATCTACCTGGTTCCTCTCCTCCCACTTCAGGAGAGGGAAAACTAAGGATGAGTTTGCCCGTGAGGGAGTGCTGGCACCTACCTGCCCTGCTCCGGCCTGACTCCAGGATTAGCTTCTGCATGACCTTGACAGGGACTGGGTTTTCTGGGGACAAGTCCTGCTTTGCAGGTTCTGAGGGTGAAAGCTCTGCTGAGTGACCTCCTGGGACAGGAAGCCCTGAACCCACACTACACCTACCCCTCCACACTCCACCTCTTACAGTGAGTGGAGCCCACAACGCAATGTCTCAGCTGATAGGAGAGGGGAGGCACTAGGTGACCTCAGATCAAGTTAAAAGGGCAGGAGTTATGAGACTTGTCCCAAAACCACACAGTTAAAAGGATCAAGGGCCACTGCCACATAGAGAGGGGTAACATAGTGCAGTGGGCAAAGCCCACAAATAACCTTTGCTCACTCTCTTCAGGGCAAGGATTGAGATTTATTTTTATATTTTATGTGCCAAGGCCTGTTCTAAGAAGTTTACAAATATTTTCTGAAAAAGTGAGTACATTAGCTCTTTTACCGAAGAGGTAACCAAGGTTCAGAGAAGTTAAGTAACTTTCCCAAGGTCACACCGCTCACAAGTGGCACAGCCAGGATTTGAACCCAGGCCTGAACGCCCTGGGTTCTGTGCTCTGGTGTTGAACCCTACTCCCTCTCTAATTTTGAGGTTTCTTAACCAGAGAGCCACTTGAGCTTTTTCAAAATGTAGACTGACAGGCCCCTCCTTCCCCAGACCAATTAAATTCAAATGTTTGACAGCTCTCCAGATGGGCATGTTTGGGGTGCCAGCCAAGAGGGGACACACAGAACGTCCTGAATACACTATGGATCTCAGTTCTTCATTGGTACATGGAGGAGAAGCCCACCTAGGGCTTTATCAGGGAGCTAGATATTCTCTAGCTTCTAGGAGCTGAAGATGGGACCAGAATCCCGGCAGGGACCCTCTCTACTTCTGCTACCCCTTCCCTTACGGCTCTCATAGGCTCCCCACCAAAATCTTCTCTCATGCCCATTATTATAACTCGCACCTCAGAGAAAACAAACAAAAACCCTTGTTTTACAAACAAGTAACTAAGAATAGCTTCCTTTGTTGGCCTTCCTGCCTTCGACTTCAACCATATTTTCATACTCAAATAAATGGTAAGCTCTCAGTAAACACTGCTGAACCAATAGGGTACTCTTTTTAAGAGGCGGGGGAGCGACCTCAGATCAGCACTGGAATAGCGGCGGGAAGCAAAGGCGGGTGAAGCCTCCTTCCGCGGGAAGGCGTGTTTGCTATTAGCGCTGGGGCCAGAAGGGGGCGCTGGTCTACAGGAAATCACGCGCGGGACGGGAGGTGCGTGGGCAGAGCCTGGGACAGCGGCAGGGAGTTGTGATGAGTCAGTTTCCTGCAAAGAGCTCCCAGCCCGCCAAAACTTCGCTTCCACTCCGGCTGCACGTCACCCCAGGGTGAGGAGGGGGAGCGGGAGGGGGAGCGGGAGCCGCGAACACGTCACGCTGAGCCAGCTAGGCTTCCAAAACCCCCGCCACTGTTGGGAAACCGCGCGCTCTCGCGCCGTCTCTTGTGACACACGCGCGCGCGCGCACACACACACACACCGCAAGCACAGGCGCGCCGAGATCTGGTCCCTCCACCTTATCTCCACGCCCAAAGCAGGGGATGAGTCAGATCCCTGGAAAATAAAAATAGACGGGAGCAATGAAAACAAAACCGCTCTTAAGTCCTCCCCGAAACGCAACGTGGAGGAAGGGAAGGAAGGAGGGAGCTGCCTGGGCGCCCTAAAGTACCAAACCAGTTCCAAGATTCTCGTCCCCACGGGGAGGCGCGTGTCCCCCGGGGGCCCCTGACAAGGCAGACAAGGCGGACGCACCGTGGTCCGCGCTGGGCGGCGGCGCCCGAAGGGCGACTCGCCCTCCTGCTCAGCCGTGTCGCCCTCGGAGAGGGAATTCTGGACTAGGTTGGGGGCGCCCGGAGCCCCCGAATGCAGGCGACGGAGGTTCGGAGCGGCGTCGCACCCCGAAGCCCCATCCCTAAAAGACACGACCCCTTACCCGCTTCCTCCCTTGACGGGGGCTGTGTGCCCCGCCGCCCCGCAGAGCAGGGCTCGGCCCCCGCCCCTGAATCCGTCCGTCCGACCCAAGGGCAGGCTGGGCCGGGGTTCTCCCGGCAGCGGTGGGAGAGAGGGAGGTCCGGTTTCTGCGCTTCCCTAACTGACTGGCTGGCGCAAGCCCACTCAGCGCCGGGCCGCGGCTCCGGGTTCTCGAGGGCGCGCCGCGGGGCGGGGACCGGACACCCGGTCCTGGACCTCCTGGTGTCCCGGCTTCCCTGGGAACACTCTGTGCCAGCCAAATAGGTCACTGTGCTGATGGGGGGACAGAGACCGTGGAGAGGCAGGGAAGGAGACTTCTGGGGGAGCAGACGTCTCCCAGCCCTGGCGGGGATCTGACCTCACCCGGCCCCGTTCCCTGGGGTCTTCTTGTCACCGTGAGTCACCTCCTCGCTAGCCCTTAAGGGACGTGTCCCGACACGTTCCCAAGGGCCGGAGACACAGCCCGCGCTGACCTCAGCGCCCAGCCTATTGGCAGACACGGCAGCGTTGGGGACCGAGACCTCGGTTCTGGGCCGGGATGGCACCGATTGGATCCGAGAGCCGCCCGGGAGCGGATCCCAGATGAACCTGCTCGGCTTTCCCCACCCCTCCCGGACCCCTCCGCGGACAGGGCTTCATCCCCACACCGCAAGCGCACCAAGCCTGGGACCCCGAGCTCACCCTCCGCCCGGTCCACGCCGTCCCTCGCCCCAGCTGAGCTTCAAACGGAGGGAGCGTGGCGGGGATCTCTGAAATTAGTGCTCCCTCTCCCCGCCCGGAATCTCCGACACATCCCGGCCCCTGTCCCACGCGCACATATAGACTCGGGTGTGCGCAAAACCGAGCCCCAAGCACGGACCCACGCACCCCATTCACCTGTGAACACAGTACACACACGCCGCTGCGGACATACACCCACGGAGGTGCGCGGACACACACGCGCACACGCTCGGCTCAGCTCAGAGCCGCAGCCCGGGATTCGCTCTTGCCTGCCCTGGCTCTCTCACCTCCTCTGAGGGTCTCGGTGTCTCAGTGAATCCGCGCCCAGCTCCTCGTCGCCCAGCTACCAACTCGGGCAGCTGCTCACACCTAAGCTGGCGCCGCCTGCGCTCCCCTTATAAAAGGGCTGGAGGCGGGACCTGCTGCTCCGCCCACAGAGCGCCGGGGACCGGCCTCTGGGGGGACAACTGCGGCTCCCGTGCGCTCGCAACAGCGCTCTGGAAACCTCTGCGGCCACCCTCGCGTGCTGCAGGAGGGCGCTTCCCTCCTCCCCACTACCCGCGCCTGGGTTTGTATGCTTGACACATTTCCCCACGAACTGAGCTCCAAATCTGTTTTTTTCAGTTGGGGAGTGAGTTGCCGCTCCTCCGGAGGGGACGACATTGTTAGGACAGGACCGAGGAGCCCCCTCTCTGGCCCACCACCAACTGACTCTGGGCAAGGGTTTACCCAAAGTAGTTGAATAGACTATGAGGAGTGTCATTAATAAATAAAAATCCTTAAATAATTTAAAAAAAACCACCTCACTTTGCAATTCCCAGAAAAGCCCCACTACACCACCTCTATTCCCATGGATTCCTCACTACACCACCTCTGCCCATTACCTGAGGCACCCAGAGACCCCAGTGAAGCATTCTTGGAGGCCAGAAAGGATTCAATTCCCTTTATTTCACAGATAAGGAAACCGAGGCCCACAGAACTAAAGGGATGAGAAGTTATTTGTCAAATGCTCCAGGGAAGAGAGGACTGGGCACACTGCTAAGAAAGGGCCAACCTGGTCTCCAAGGGAAATGGGACACTGAACTAACTTTCCCACCCCCTCGTCCTCACTCCCTACACCCACCTCCCTCTCCCCTCAGCAGAAGAAAGTTCTGTGATTGCAGCAGATTTGATGGCTAGGAAGGGGAGAAAGATTTGGTGGGTGAGTTAGCTCCTGGGTAGTCCCCACACAGCCCACATACGCTGCTGGGAAACTGAGGCTCAGAGTTCAGTGGCCTGACTCATAACACAGCAAATAAATGGTGATGGCTGGAACATAGGCCTTTTGTCTCTCATCCAGAGCCCTCTGCTTGTTGCCCTCTCTGTTTCAGTGGCTCTAGAATGAGGGAAATGCCCTGCACCCCTCATTTCGAGGCAGTATACTGAGGCAGTATACTGATGAAAGACAATTCTGGAAACGTCCACTGGTGCTTCTGACAGATCCAAAAGCAAGTGAGGTGCCCCGCTGTTCCATACCCCTAGCCCCACTTGCACCCCACCTTTGCTTCCTTCCTTCACCTAAAACATTTGCAGTTTCTCCTTTTAAAAAATTGCAGAGAACAGAGTGTTAATCTGAACAGAAATCTACTAAGAAATAGAATCCAGGCTTGGAACAGCTACAATTACTGACATCTAGGGCTGTTCAGTGTCTGGAAATCTCTGCCCAGACATGCCCAGTCTATTTCCTCTAATGCAGCTGACCTCAGGGAAGACAGGCCTCCTTCTCCTCTACTGCTGGGACAAGAGCCTGGGTAGGGGTGGGAGGGCACATTACCAGACCCCCTTGCCTACCTAATTTTGGAATCAGGCCAGGACTTCAGAAGGACCTCAAAAAGGCCAAGACCCCAGGACCAGCCTCCTTCTCCCCCAGTTCCACCCTCCCCACCTCCAACACACCGACCCCAGGACCAGCCTCCTTCTCCCCCAGTTCCACCCTCCCCACCTCCAACACACCCGTACCCACACCACCCAAAGGCTGGGTTGTCAAATGTCCAGCAGAAGACGGGCATATCCTCCAACTGCCTTGAATCCCCTTGGCTTTCAGACATTTCAAATAGACTTGACATTGTCTGTCTGTTTACTTTGGGAAAAAAATTTAATGAAGGCTTGTATTGAATTATTTAAAGTTTTGTGGTCCTGAGCTTCACAATGAAATAATTCTTTTTGTTGTTTTTGTTGGGAAGTGAATTTTTTTTTATAACTTCTAGCTCACCACCACCACCACAACAGAATTCAACAAATATTTATTAAGCACCTACTGAGTGTCTAGTGCTGTTCAGCACTTAAAAAAAAAAGTTTCCAACCATACACTTGAATGTGTAGCCAGGTATGCTCTTAAAGGAGGACTTCTGCCCTGAAGAAGCAAAGAAGCAGGTTGTTAGAAGCCACATGCAAGATCTAACTCCCAAAACACACACACACACACACACACACACACACACACACACACACACACACACACACACACACTATCCCAGGCCAGTCCCAAGGGATCTGCTGCAAATCACATATTCTGTTCAGAGGAACTCAGACCACGGTCTCCCTAGGGTCTCTGGGGGTCTCCTGTCTCCTACCACCCCCCTCTTCTCTGAAAGCAGGAAGCCCCAAGGACAAAACAGCCACCAGCTTCTTCTATGCCAGGGCTCAACATGTTAGGACATGTTCCTGAGGGCCTGAATGCTAGTCAGGACCACAGCCTGCTGCCCGGGCCTGCTCCCAAGGAAGCAGGCAGCTTAGGGATGTAGGGAGACTCAGCCTGAGAGACCGGAGGATCCAGGTTAGCCCCCATCCAGGAGGGACGTGATGACGGAAAGGAAAGGTAGAAGCCCTAGCCTGAAGAAGGAGGATGTGAGGAAGGCTCAATGGTGGCCACAGGAGCTGCCCAGGAAGCAGGGGGAAGTGCTGGGAACAATGTCACTGTTTTCTCAGAAAAGTCCTGGGGAGTACCTAACAGGGGCTGTCAGCTTTCAGTGGAATTCACTTCCACACAGGCTCCCAAGAAGTGAGACCCCCAGAGAAGTGGCAGAACAGAGACATTATTATATTATTGAGCAGAAGTCCCGCTTGCTTTTTTTTAAAGGAAGAATGAGATTGGGAGCTCCCCCAGCTCCACCCCCCGACCTTCTGGGGGTTTTACCCAGCCAGTACAAAGATCAGAATTGACCATACAGTGAGGTAGAGGAATTTGTGACAGAATTTGTGCCAAATACTTCCAGCTTCCCTGAGCTAGCAATTTCACCTTGTCTAAGCCTGAAATTTCACCATTAGAAATTCATTTCTATAGTATTAAGTTCTGTTCTTCATTAAATAAGATCATATAGGCAAAATGCTTAGCATAGTGCCTGGCACATAGAAATCAGCACGGCAAATGAGTGCCTGAATCCTGTAGAGGGTTCTGGGTGGCACAGCACAGTGTGAATGTGTTGACCATATCATTTAGGGACTAGAAGGTGGTGAGGGAATGTTGTGAACACAGGCCACCTGAGGAGTGAAGGGCTCTCTCTGTGCCTTTGCACATATTGTTCCTTCTTCTTGGAATGAGTGTTCCTGACCAATATGCCCCACCTCCACTCCTTTCTCCACCCATTGAACTCCTACTGATCCTTCATGACCCGACCTATATGACCCCTTGGGGCAAGGCTTTCTCAGGGCTTCCTCTGGCTCCCAGAGCCCCTGGTAAGCAATACACTCCACTGTGCTTTACTGGCTTGCCTGGTTCATGTGCCTACTGCATCCTCTGAGATGGGAACCTAGAGAGGATGAGCCCATATTTTATTCATCTTTGTACCTTCAAGGCCTAGCAGCCTCAGCCTAATCTCAGTGAATATTTATGGAAGAGCCATTTTTGGCCTGCACTCTGAGGTTAGGCTTCAGTGCCTCTGCTTCTCAGCCCTCTCTTTTATTTATTCATTCATCTGTTTACTCATGTATTCATTAAAAAATAATATAATTAACACTCACTGCTCAACCCAAGAATTAGAACATTACAAATCATTGATACCTTCCTGTGATTTCCTCTCCTATGCTGACCCTTCCTCCCCTACCCCAAAATAAACACTATCTTGCAGTGTACACTATTTTATGTTGAACTTTCTTTTGTTTTCAATAGTTTTATCACATGTGACCAAGACAGTAATGCTCTTCCATTTTTCTACGTGCTCTCCTACATTTCCCAGCCCCTCCTTGTAGTTTAGACTGGGTAATGTGACTGGTTCTAGCCAATGAAATGTGAACATAAGTGACATTTTCCTCCTTAGAACTGAGGTCAAGTGAAATTCTCCAGCCTTTCTGTCCTCCCTGGCTGTGGCAAACGTGAGGTCTCATGTCCCGGATGGTGCCACCTCACTATGGCAGACCCTCCCTCAGCCTAATTTCCTGAGTGGAGCCAAGCACCCCACCAACTTGTATGTGAGAAAGAAATAATCTTTTGTTATATGAAGTCAGTGAAATGTGAAGCTTCTTTGTTCCTGCAGCATAACCTACCTAAGATTTATCCATATGGCTATCGGTGATTGTGGTTTGTGCAAGTCTGTGGCACCCAATGAAGTACAGCTCTGGGCGTTTGCACTCTCTTGACGTTGCCTCCCCTTGAATCTGTCTGGCTTATGACTCTTTTAGCCAATAGAATGAGTAATTCTGTGCCTGTTCTAGGTCTAACCCTTAATAAGGTCTAGCAACTTCTGCTTTTGCATTCTTGAGGAACTTGAGACACCACGTGAGAATTTTGATTACTCTGAGACCACCATGCTGAGAGAAGTCATGTGGAGGCCACATGCAAGATAACCAAGGCTACTCCCCCATGCACAATAGCTCCAGGTGATCTCCTAGCTGACCGCCAGCATCAACATGCCAACCACGCGAGAGGACCATTTTAAAAGTTGATATTTCACCCTCAGTTAATCCTCCCCAGCTGAAGCCACATGGAGTAGAGACAAGCCATCCCCAATGAGCCCCTGCCTAAATTGTAGAATTGTGTGAGCAAATAAATGATCGTGGTTGCCACTATGATTTTTTTAAGTCTTTATTGAATTTTGTTACAATATTGCTTCTGTTTTACGTTTTTTGGTCTTTTGGCCACAAGGCGTGTGGGATCCCAGCTCCCCAACCAGGGATCGAACCCGCACCCCCTCCACTGGAAGGCGAAGTCTTAACCACTGGACCCCCAGGGAAGTCCCACCACTATGTTTTAACATGGCCTGTTATGCAGCAATACATAATTAAAACAGGGCTCAATCATTTTCACTGTTATTTAACATCCAGTGATTCCCTTCTCCTGTAAATGGGCACTTGGGTTATTTCCAGTTTTCTGTTATTATGCATAGGGCTGCTATAATTATTTTTTTTTAAGATTTTTTTGATGTGGACCATTTTTTTAAAACATCTTTATTGGAGTATAATTGCTTTACAATGGTGTGTTAGTTTCTGCTTTTGGACCATTTTTTTAAAAGTATTTATTGAATTTGTTACTACACTACTTCTGTTTTATGTTTTGGGTTTTTGGCCACAAGGCATGTGGGATCCCAGCTCCCCAACCAGGGATCGAACCCACACCCCCTGCATTGGAAGGGGAAGTCTTAACCACTGGACTGCCAGGGAAGTCCTAATTATTCTTATCCATGTCTTTGGGTCACACATGCAAGAGTTTCTCTTGGACATACACCTAGTAGTAGAATTGCCCCACAATCTTCCTGTCAGAAGAAAAATGATTGGTGAAGCACCTGCACTTGGCGTTTGGACCTGTCTGTGTCTTTCAGGATTACTGGGAAAAGTCTAAAGCACTGCACACATGTTTGGGATTATCATTGCTTGCATTTTTGTGGAAGAATAAAAAGGAATCCAAAGGAATGAAGCACTAATGGTGGAATTTCAGATATACTGGACACCTGTGGGTAGACATTTGGTGACAAGAGGAACTGCCCACAGACACTGAGTTCAGTCCTCTGAGCCAGCCTTCAAAGCGCCCAAGGCATCCCTCTCCCAGGATCTTTAGCTCAGAACAGCCTTCTGAATGATTCCCAAAAAGTAGGAATTATGCATTCTTTCACTTTTTTCTTTCCTAACAAATTATTTTTAAGCCCCTCCCAAGAAAAAGGCCCATCAAAGTTCTGAGGGTCTTGGGTTTGGATCCTCTGATTGCATAGCAGTGTGGAGTCTTAGAAAGTCATTTCAGAATTTCAGATCCATTATCTGACTCCTCACCATCCCCACCCCCCTCCCTCCCTCTCCATCCTGGATGGGTGTTTTAGACTCATGTTACAGATGGTGGAATGGAGGCCCCAAGAGGTGCTGGCTTTGGCTGAGATGACACAGGCAGAGAGAGTCAGGGCAGAGCCAGGGCTCTGGCTGTGGCCCCACCCTCTCTGTTCCCCCTCCTATCATCTGCTTGTCCTTATCTTTGCTCCCCTAGGATGGCACTGAGTGTCACACATAGTCAAGATGCCACCAGAGCCACTGTGGAATGCAACAGCTGCAAACCCAATCCCCAAATGCTGGTGGCCCGAAGTTCAGAGCTAAAGGGAGATTATGCCTCCCTCTCCCCACACTCAGTGGTTTTTAACAACCCTGCACCTGCTGTGAGGAATGATTACCGATGTCTCCTTTTGGGTACATGCGAGCAGCTCAGTGCTGGACTTAGGAAGAAAAGTGGGAGTGTGTGTTAGAATGACACTAGCCATTGTAATAAATAAACTCTCAAATTACAGTGACAACCCAATAGAAGTTTATTTCTCACTCACATATGAATACAATTGAGGTGTTCTGGTTGGCAAGTAGCTGATCTCCATGTGATAATTCAGGGACTCAGGCCCTTTCCATCCTGTGGCTCCACCATGCCCTAAGGCATCAGGATCTCTGCTTCCAGCTGGAGGAAAGAGAAAGAACATCAAGAAGGTATATGCATTTCTTCACACCTGGTTCAGAAGTAACACACATCATTTCCCACCCACATTCCATTGGTAAGAACTTGTCATGCAGTCCCACTTAGATCAAGGGTCTGTGTAGTCCCCGGATGGGGGCACAGATGTGTGATGAGCTGCTAGCCATCTCTGCCACAGCAGAGGAGCGAGGCAGATGAGAACCCTTTCCTCTTCCCCCTCTTCCCACAAGAGAGTTTTTTCCTGCCGAGTTTCCGGACCTGGCCACGAGAAGAAGAGTGCATGACCTCTGAGCTGCATGACCTTGGACCTCAATATCTTCATCTATAAAACGGGTACTTTCATATCCATGATCTTACAACCTTTGCTGAGAGGTTGGAAAAAAAACGAGGTAGACGTGATGCTCCCCAGTTCCCAGAGGAGGAAACCAGGACACAAAGAGACAGTGTGACTTGTCTAAAGTCACACAGCAGGACCCAATTTCCCCCTTCTGGTACATAGGTTTGTTTTGTTTTGACTAGTCAACATCAAAGTCTGCTGAGAAGTCACTGGACTGAAATGCAGGAAAATCCCCTACTCAGCAAATCCATCTGAAAACCTCCTGGGGGCCTAGGAGGATTACTAAGAAAAAGCCTTTTATTGTCTGAAATGCAGGTATAGAGACCCTGACAGGTTCTTGGTGGGCTGTGTGGGACCCAGCCTGAACCTGGTGGGGTGGGAGGGAGCCTGCTGTGGTGAGACTTCAGGGAAGGCCCAATCCTCCCTTATCACTTTGCAGATGCCTGAACTCCATCCTTTAGAGCATTTTCCCTCCAGCTCAGGAATTCTCAACACAGGGAATGGGAGAAAGGGAACCCCCCTTTTGAAAAATGTTCAGGTCCTACAAATACACAGACTCTTTCTAGAAGAAGACACAAGAAACAATGACAGTGGTTGCCTCTGGGAAGGGAAGCAGGTCCCCTGTGTCACCTACCTCCGTGGGCACCATTAGCACCATCTGAGTCTGTGTGGACAGCGCCCCCTGGAGTTGTGCTATGTACAACTCTGGGTGCAAGGTAGGCTTATTCCTTGTAATATATTTTAATAGTTAATTCCATTTAAAATAATAATTAACACAATTAAAAACCTATTCCAATTTCTGGCCCCATCTGGACCTACTGAATTAAAATTGTGTGAGAGTCAACCAGCTACACAAGTATACAGGTATTTTGAAAAATCTCCCCAGTAACTGAAACCTCCCCACCCTCCAGCCTCACGGCTTTGGGAACCCTGATTTAGTCTGTCCATGCACAGGGCCCCCTTTCTTACCTCTAGAAGTTCTCAGCAGACCGTTCCATCTGGTTGAGAATGAGAGAACCAAGAATAGATTCTGTCACTAAATGGGAATGGGGGAAGGGAGAAGGGGCAGGTGGGGTGGGAGCTCCAGGCTTTCTGCGCAGGCCAGCTTTACCTTC
>NW_020175393.1:4070531-4193359 GCF_003031525.2 Neophocaena asiaeorientalis asiaeorientalis | reverse complement strand
ATCAGCATCTTTGGCCGGCACAGCTCAGGCTCGGCCTTGCCCGGGCTTGCCTTTTGTTGCATCATCCTCTGGCCTTGCCCGGTGCAAGCCTCCCACTCACCACTGGATAAAACCAGCTAATTATATCACGGGAGACCCAAGGCGGGAGCATGTGGGCATTTTCAGCTGACCCAGCCTGTTTCTACTTGCTTTGCATGATTGTTCTTGGTGTTTCAAAATAATAATAACAACTACCAACCAGGGAAAAAATGGCCTGGGGCTGTGGAGCATGCTGCTAAAGCAAGAGCAAGGGTCCACCTGCTGCTCCAGGAACGACCTACCCAGCACTCAGCTCAGAAAATGAAAAACAAGTCTCTTGACTCCCAAATCAGGGCTCAACAGACAAGCAGCTCTGAGAACAGGATACACTGGAATCAGCAGAATCAGGAATACAAATATTGCTTTGATAGCATCAATAACAGCAGCAAGGTAATTTATTTTTTCAAAATTTAAAAAAATTCTATTTGTAGTTTAGTCAAAAGTAGAGAGGGTTTTGTTTTCCCACAATTTCCTGTATTTATTTTTGGAGGAGATAATACAGTCAAAAGATACAAAATGATATGCAGTGAAAACTCCCTCCTATCCCTGCCCTCCCGCCTTCCATTTCCTTCCCAGAGGCTGTGGCTGGTTGCTTGTGCCTCCTTCCAGAGATAGTCTATGATCAACCAGATCCACAGTCCTTCATCCAAAACGTGTGGGGACAAATGGGTTTCAGAATGCAGAACTTTTCACATTTTAGACAAGTAATGAGGTGCGTGTACCATGTATTTTACAACATCTTCCCTCCATCAAGGCTCTGTATAGGATGACCCTTGGTCTGAGTTTTAACTTTTTTTTTTTTTGCCGTACGTGGGCCTGTCACTGCTGTGGCCTCTCCCATTGCGGAGCACAGGCTCCGGACGCGCAGGCTCAGCGGCCATGGCTCACGGGCCCAGCCACTCCGCAGCATGTGGGATCCTCCCGGACCGGGTCACGAACCCGTGTCCCCTGCATCGGCAGGCGGACTCTCAACCACTGCGTCACCAGGGAAGCCCTGAGTGTTAACATTTTAAGTTCCACACCCAAGTAACCTCTCAACTGCAGGCAAACAGGATGATGGGTCACCCTAAGTCTGGAGTGTAAAGTATTCACACTATCGGGGGTGGGGGAGTTAGCAGAGGAGGAGTCAGATCTTCATTCCTAACGCTTATTTGTGACTGCAAGTTTAAGTCCAAGCCTGCTCAGAAGTTGAGGGAGAGACAAGAAGACCTGATGAGGTCTCCCAGACCTCCTGCACCTGTCCAACCACTTAGATGATGCAAAGTCATTCACATTAAGCATGGTTTACCAAGGAAGAAAACAACTTACATTCAGACCTCCTGTATTAGGGTTCTCCAGAGAAATATAACCAATCTCTCTCTCTCTCTCTCTCTCTCTCTCTCCCTCTCTCTCTAATATACATATGTATATATGTAGAGAGAGACAGACAGACAGAGGGACAGAAATTTATTGTAAGGAATTGGCTCACTTGGTTGTGCAGGCTGGCAAGTCCATAATCTGTAAGACAGGCTGGCTGAATGGCAATTTCAACAGGAACTGATATTGCAGTCTTGAGTCTGAAGGCAGTCTAGTGGCAGAATCCTTCTTCCTGGTGGTGGTAGGAGTGAGAAGATGGACCTCAGTCTTTTCTCTTAGGCCTTCAACTGATTGGATGAGGCTCAATCACATTATGCTAATCAAACCAAATTATGTTAATCAGCTTTACTCAGTGTCTATTGATGTAAATGTTAATCACATCTAAAAAATACCTTCACAGCAACATCTAGGCTGGTGTTTGACCAAACAACTGGCACCAAGTTGACACAAAACCTTCACACCTGTTTAACATCCCAACTCTTCAGCTGTGAGTGTTTGTCAGGGATGCGACATGGAAATCCCCACCTTCCCAGAGCTAACAGTCACAGAGGTAAAGCTGAGGTACACAAAACAATCACGAAGAGTATGAAGAAATGTCTTGGGCTTCCCTGGTGGCGCAGCGGTTGAGAGTCCGCCTGCCGATGCAGGGGACGCGGGTTCGTGCCCCGGTCCGGGAATATCCCACATGCCGCGGAGCGGCTGGGCCCGTGAGCCATGGCCAATGAGCCTGCGCGTCCGGAGCCTGTGCTCCGCAACGGGAGAGGCCACGGCAGTGGGAGGCCCGCGTACCGCAAAAAAAAAAAAAAAAAAAGGCCTTCCAGTTTGTCCTGTCTGCCAAGGGCTTTGCTCCACCCCAGAACTAAGCCATTTTTCTGCTGGTTTTCCTTGAGAACAAAACAGAACCAGAGTAGATTCATTCACTCACTCACTTTTTCGTTTGTTCATTCATTCATTCATGATCTTACCAGTCCAAATGGTGATGGGTAGAGGCTATGCCTGCAAAAGGAGACACAAAATACTATGCACCAATAACAAAGGAGAACAGGCTCACATAGGTAAAAGTCCTACCCAGATAGGTCTCTGTGACCAGGCCCAGTTAAAGAAAGGGGTTAGATTTCAGCAGATGGGGACTTGGAAGTCTGAGTTAGGAACCCCCTTCCTAAAACCAAGGGAGGATCCAGGTGGCGCTTAAGTTTATGTGATGATAGAAGTCCTCTATAAGAAAAAGAAGACACAATTATAAATATAGTATTGCCAGAGCACTTCCCACGCAAATGAAAGTCCTGGAAGCCTGCCTTCATTAGCTCACCATAAATCCACGCTGTGTGTAGCTAAACAAGGATCAGGGAGGTGGTAGTGTATGTGCAAGGAGTGGTACCTGGGCTACAGTTTTAAAACTTAAAGGACCAGAATAACCTGGGCTAGAGGACAACACAGGAGAGGCAAGAGAGAGTGGATGGAACCATCTTGCAGGGCCCGGATCAGCCTGTCTCATGTGTGCTGGGGCCCCACCCCCACCCACTGGCTGTACAGAGGGTGCTCTGGTTGATGGTGCTCTAATCCCTGCCTCCCCCAGTATTAATAATAATGGTAATAATAGTAGTAATTAGTATTAAGGAGGCTCACACTTATTGAGCGCTTCCTATGTGCCAGGTACTGTTCTAAGTACTTTGTCCATAGTCACTTGGTGAGTTTTCATAACAGCTCTATGAATGAGACACCATTACTTTCATCCCCATTTTAAAGATTAGGAAACTGGGGGCTTCCCTGGTGGCGCAGTGGTTGAGAGTCCGCCTGCCGATGCAGGGGACACGGGCTCGTGCCCCGGTCCAGGAAGATCCCACATGCCGCGGAGCGGTTGGGCCCGTGAGCCATGGCCGCTGAGCCTGCGCGTCCGGAGCCTGTGCTCTGCAACGGGAGAGGCCACAACAGTGAGAGGCCCATGTACCACAAAAAAAAATAAAAATAAAAAAATTAGGAAACTGAAGTAGAGATAGAGATTAAATCATTTGCCCAAGCCAGACAGGGACAGAACAAGGATTTGAACCCAGGCAAGCTGGCTCCAGAGGTAAATCTTTTAACCACTAATAACAATAACAGCTAACACTTAGGTCATGATTATTCTGTGCCAGCTGCTCCTCTAAGTGGTCACATGTATCAGCTCAACTGATCCTTACAGGTGCTATTATTATCCCCATTTTACAGATGAGGCAACCAAAACACAGAAAGGTCAAGCCACTTGCCTAGGTCACACAGCTAGGAGGCTGCAAAAGAGGGACTTGAACCCAGGCAGCCTGGTTCCAGTGGCCACATTCTTGTGCACTGAACTGTACCCCTGTGCCATGACTGGATTTAAGGGTAATCTGAAAGCAATGGCCGTGGCTTACTTTTCTCTGCATCATGTGTGGTGCCAGCACTGCAGAATTTAATAAGAACTCAATAAATAGTCAATGAACGTTTCTCTAAAATAACCCTTCCTGATAACGCACAAAAATCACATTTCAAGTTTATTGTAGAAAATCTGGAAAATACAGAAAGGCTCCAAGAAGAAATGCAAGTCATTCTCACTACAGCAGAGATAACTAGAGCTAACATTTTGGTGTCTTTCCAGCCAGTGTTACAAAATAGGGATCCCACTGTACGTCCTGTCTTGTAACCTCCTTTTTTCTCACTTATCAATACATCACAAACATTTTCCCACATCTTAACATTTTCTTCTGCAACTTCCACAGAGGAATAATTTGTGAATGCTCAAGTGACCTGCTCAGGGTGCCACCAGCAATGAACCAGAATGTCCCCCACAAACAGCTCCCTCCCCAGGGGCCTCCTCATAAACAGCCCTCTCCCACCAATCTCTCCACCCCCATATATGCCCATCCTATACACTCGGCCCTCTTCTACTTCCTGTCATCTCTAGAAAGCTCATGGCATTCCCTTTGCCTTCCTTCTTAGACTCAGGGTCTCCTCCTGCACTCCTGCCAAGGGTGTGTCCCCATCCTTTTCAACATCCCGTATGTCTATTGTCCTGTTTTCCTCTCTCCAGGTCACTCTGCACCCTTCTCACGCCCTCCCTCATCCACGATCAAACTTTTGTCATCCTGTGCCCCATTCCCACAGGACTTGCTAGAGACAATCCAGTTCCATCCGCAAGCCGGCATTAGGCAATGTCTGTTGCAACGCACTTCGTGACAGAGGAGACAATGCCAGCTAAGGTGCTAAAGCTGTAGCGTGGAAGTCTCTCCCAGGGATACAGATGCATTTTGAGCAAGGGCCATCAAGGTACAGTGCCTTTACCTAAAAGGGGTCTCTCCTGGTGTGATTTCAAGCTACCAGACAGGGCCTATGAGAGCTATTTTGATGCAAGGATCTCTTTTGATGTACTTTAAACCCCAGCAGTGAGGCAGAGGCCTAATCCACCCTTAGGGTGGGGCAGCCAGGGCACCTTGCCCTAATGGGAGGGAATGAAAGACTTTTGAAGGCAGTGGCTCAAGACAGGTGGCTTCTTGATTCTAGCCGCTGTGCATCAGCCAGGATGGGGGGGAGGGAGGACTGCGCAGACAGCCCGCAGGAAGGGGGAAGCCTGGGTGGGGTAAACAGGGAGATGGGACTTCTTCCAAACTTGCTCTGCCTGACCTGTACTGTGTGACCTCAAGCAGGTGCCTGTGCTTTTCAGCATCATTGTCATAATAGCACCTACGCTACCTACCTCACAGGTTTTTGTAAGGATCTAATGAGGTAAGTTCAGTAAAAGTGCTTTGCCAAGGGTAAAACCCCAAAGTTAGGTGTGGTTAGGACTCTGCCTCTTTCCTTTTTTTGGAAGATGCTGATAGTAACTTTGCTTTTTAGGGCATTTCCTCCCTAGCTGCACTCTTTCTATAGACAAAGGGTGGTGGTGGATGTGGATGGGAGCCACTCCTGAGGGTCTCCTTAGCTCTGGGCCACTCCGGCCCCCTATCTCTTTGCCCCCAGAGCAGCTTGCTTTTATCACTGGTATTAACTGAGGGTCCTGGCCTGATTCATTTGAACAGTGTGTGGGGTGACTACCATTCTGGATTCCCCCAAATGGGAGCGTTTCCTGGGACTTAGGACTTTCAGTGTTAAAATCAGACAAGTCTCAAGTACACAGAGATGGCTGGGCACCACAGGTGTACCTGGGGGTTCAGTGGGTCAGGTGTGGGTGTGAGTTTTGTCTGGTGTGGCATATACACGTCCAGCGTGCTGAGGTGTGGGTACGTGTGATTATTCATGTTTGTGCACAGTGGGTGTAGCATGGGTCTGTTGATACATTGGGGTTTTTTGTGTTGGGAATATGTTGCTGAGTGTGTAATGATGTGATATATGCATGTGTCTGTAGGATGCGCAGGGCTTCTACAGCATGCCGTACTTAGTGTGGTATGGGTAATATAAGCATGTGGGCGATGAATGCATGTTCTTTATAGCAGGGGTTTACGTGTATATTTTGTGTCTGGTGTAGTGTGTAACGTATGCATGTCATGTGGGTGAGGGGGGCCAGTGCGTTGCGGTGTGTGTGTGTGAAGTCGACCTCCATGTGGGGGTGCGTACAACTCAAAATACATGGTGTTTGTAGTCTGCGCATGTGAAGTGGTACGCTGTGTGTTGTGTGTACTATGTTTTTGGTGTGTCATGGGATGCACGCATGTCTTCGGTAAGCAGAGCGAAGGCTGGGTGTATATTGGGAGTTCTGCACTCCGTGTGGAGGTTGAGACGTGCCGTCTGTGTGCAGAGGCACTGCGTTGTGCTCTGCATATGCTCCCAGCGCCGCGCCGCGTGGGCTCTGCTCCGCTGGGGAGGTGTGTGCCCTGTGTGAGCCCAAAGCAGAGGGTGTGGTCGTGTGGGGAGGTGTGGGCTAGTGTATGCATGCCGGCTGTGCGGTGTCCACGTGTAGATGCTGCTCCTATGGGATGGGCTGTAGGAGGTGGCTGGAGAGAACAGGCACGGTGGACTCCTCCGCTATGGGGCAGGGGCTAGGATGCCGCCGCCTCAATGCTCTGGCGCCAGATCTCTTGTCCCGTGACCCGCCTGCGGGCCATTCTGGGAAGCGGGGCCACGCCCACCGCAGAGGCCGCCGGGAAGCGGCTGAGGCAGAGGCGTGGGCGGCGGCGGAGTGTTTTTTCTCCCTTGCTGCGCTCTGTAAGAGCCGTTCGGTGTTTAAATTGTCCTACTTAATGGCTCCTGTCAAGTGCCGTGCCTTGCAAGTGTATTTTATCGTTTAATCCTCACGGCCAGCCCCTGAGGGGCCTTCTAACCCCCACCCCCCACAGGTGAGTTACCTCAGGCCCCGAGAGGTGTAGGAGTCCGCCCAGCTGGGGCCCCTAACTCCCCAGGTTGCTGCAGTGAATTTATGACGAGGGAAAAGGCCACGGGAAATGGAATTCCCCAAATAGCGTGACCGAGTTTCCCCCAAAACCTGTCGAAAGGTGCTTGCCAAAAATCTCTCCTCAGACCTTTCTGAGTTTCTCGCCCTTGATGGAAAGGGAGGGAATCAAGGTTCAGTGCTATGAAAACAAGGTTGAAAGAATGAAGATGTTAGATAAGCTTGTATGGTGTAATGATACTTCCCAGAGGGTGTGTAATCAAATAATGAAGAAGCTGGTTGTCCAAAATTATATTTAATACCCGTCGTGGAGTGAAGGATTACCATCTCTTTTTAAGCTCCACATGGTCGTTCTTCAGATTTGCTTCTGGTGGCATCTAACTCCTCCTCCTCTCCTTCCTTCTTCCATCTTGCTTCATTCCTTCCTCTTTCTTTCTTCTGCCATATTTTCCTGTGTATTTGATCCCTTAGGCTGAATCATATGAAATTGCCTTCTATGTAGATCAAAACTAATGTTGGCGATTTCATATGTTCAACCTAATACACTTTGGAAAGCTCTTTTATATTTTGCAAAATTCAGGGGAGTTGTTTATGTTTGATTAGAGTTGCAGATGTCCTGAGATTCTCACTGATTGGAGGAGCTTGCACTTATGTATTATGGCTAGAGGGGTGGCATATGGTGTGCTGGAGCCGGCTTGTACTGGCTCTCCACGTGACTTAAATATTCCAAAATTTTTGCAAGTCAGTTGTTAAACCGTTGGTAGCTTGAAATTGGCCATGGAGGGAGAATTTACACCATGAAAATTGGCTTCCCTCCTTGCCCTCCTGGGATCCAGTTTACCAGGACACTATTAGTTGTTTGATTTATCTTAGGCCAAGTGAAGTCACAGTGAAATCAGTTCAGAACCACATAGATCCCCAAACAGAAATTGAGACTGAGGGAAGAGTGGAATGGATGCTGGGGAGGCAACCAACAAGCTCAGTGGTTGTGGGAGAAAACACTGAAAACTGGGGGATGTGCTATCATGGTTCATAGTTGTAGTTCACTTTAGTTAATATTAGTCAAGCATTTATCAGTACTGTTTGAAGAACTTTATATGTGTTAACTCATTTAATCCCCACAACAACCTTATGAGGTAGATGTCACTGCTATCTCCATTTTACAAATGGAGGAACTGAGGCTTGGAGAGGCTGAATAAGTTGGCCAAGGTTATACAGATAGTGAGTGGTAGAGTTTGGCTTTGACCTCAGTTTGGCTTTAACTCAAGGACACATGCTCTTAACTACACTGCCTGTATTACATACGTTAGGTTATACTGCAGTAATAACCCACAAATTTCAGTGTCTTAACAATAATAAAGGTTTATTCTTGCTCACATTACATGTTAGCTATGTGTCAAATATGGTTCTGCTTCACACATCTTATTCTGGAAACCAGGCTGAAGGAGCAGCTCCTATCTTGGCCTTTCCCCCAGAGAAAAAAACAATTCTAGTACCATGTGATGATTCTTAAGATTCAAGTAATGTGTGACATACTTCTCATCACATTCCATTGGTCAAAGCACATCACGTGGCCAAGCTTGACTCAAGGAGGGCTGAGAAATAGATTCCCCCTCTCCCCAGGCACTGCAAGTCACATGGCAACCTGCTGGGTAGTGAATAACAGGGAACTGTTTTAGGTTATGTTCCCAGAAGCAGACCCTGAGTCAAGGATTTGTGGGTTAAGTGATCTATTAAGGAAGTGTTCTGGGAGAATCTGGAAAAGGAATGGAGGAGCAGGACAGGAAAGGAGACAAAGCTAAGTAAGGGTATAATTTCAGGCCAAGTCCTGGTCTGAGCCTTATCCAGAGGGGGTTCTGGGTACAAATTATACCTCAGAGTTCATCCCAACTCAAGGCAAGGGAGCTGGGCTTTCATATTTCCACAGCTGTCAGTCATCGGTTAAGGACTGTTCTAAGGATACTTCTGGCTTTCTGAATGTGGGTGAAGCAGTTCCAGCAGCCCTGGACCAACCCTTCAAAAAGAATCACAGGTGTATGGCTCTTGGAAACAAAATCACCCAGAACTCAGGAAAGGGAACAGAACCTGAAAAGAGATCTGAGAAAATTTGGACCGAGCCCCAGTAGTGTACACTAAAGGAACAGTAATGCCATCTACCACACTGCCTCTATTTTTTACTGTTTTACTTCTATATCAAAGGTACGACATTATTTCTCCTATAGTTAATGGCATGTCTTTGATGTCAGGAAGAGGAACCCCAGTTTGCTCCTCTTGGAACAACAGGTAATGGGGAGTCATTACAGGCTTTTCAGTAACCCAGTGTAGTATTTGCTGAGCACATGTGTCTAACACTGAAATCTTTCCAGAGTGAAGAAAGATGTGTGCAATACTGCAGTGCAGTTCTGGCAGTAACCCAGAGTTAGTGCAGCCTCCGCAGGTTAAGGGCACAGTCCCCATTAAGACTGCCCTACTCTACCTACACCAGCTGCAAGCTCAAGGGTCCCCAGACCATGCTCACGTCTGACCAATCGGCTGCAAATTCAGGGTTCCCATGACCCCCTCAGGTTCCATAATTTGCTAGGATTATTTATAGAACTTAGGAAAGTGCTATACTTTATGATTATGGTTTTATTATAAAGGATACAACTCAGAGTCAGCCAAATAAAGAGACATATAGGATGAGGTCTGGGAGGATACCAAACATGGACCTTCCCAGCCCCTTCTCTGTGGAATCTGGATGTATCATCTTCCCAGGACACCGATACATTCACCAACCAGGAGGCTCACCCAAGCTTCGAGTGTCCAGAATTTTTATTGGGATTTCATTATATATGCATGATTGACTGAACTCAATCTCCAGCCCACCTTCTCTTCCAGGAGGAAGTTGAGCTGATATCACATGGCTCAAATCCCCAACCCTCTAATCACATTATTGGTCTTTCTGTTGTGACCAGCCCCAATCCTGAGTCACTCATTAACATAAACTCAGGTGTGGTCTGAGGGCCCTACCACCATGGTTAACATAGACACCCCTATCACTCAGGAAAATCAGGAAGGGTTCAGAAGCTCCCTCCCCAGAACCTAGGAAAAAGACCAAAATCTTTATTATGCAACATGTATCATCAGATTGAAGAATAATATTGAACTCTGAGCAGAATTTTTCTTTAATTCCACAGGTAGACATATATGTAAGAGCTAATACAGTACACAAAAGACAAAGAAAAACAATCCCACCCTAAATGCAACCAGGGAAGTAAAACAGAAGACCTACAAAGGAGCTAAGAGTAACAGCAGACTTATCTGGCACAGCGTTAGAGGCTAGGAGATAATGGAATATCTCCAAGAGAACTATGAGGTAGGTTGCTCTTTCTTATTGAAAAGTAAAACATAAAATAATTATAGGATACTATAGTAATATTTATCTGTCATCACAAAAGAAAGTTAATCTGTTTTGAAGTTATCCATTTAAAAACCAAAACATTATTTTAATGATTTCTGACGTAAGTTGTTCCAAAGTATATCACCCCATCCCTCCCTTCTTGACAGATAGCTCAGGTTCAACATTAGTATGCTGCTCTTAGACAGTGAGACTCCCAGGGGTTACTGAGGTCTACTAGGCTGTTTGCACCTGCGTTAAATGTTCCCACATGCTGTACTTTATATTTCTCTCTGCTTTTTATAATTCTGCCTCACTGCTGCTGCAGCAGCAATTTTACTGAAGCTCTTAATCTGTTAGTGATTTAATGTGCATTTGTCTGAACATAGGTCAGGGGCTTTCTCCATCCTCCTAATGTCTATAGCTCATTAGCTATATGTGACAGATTATATTTTCTGAAAATGGGCACCACAATATACCCCTTCCAGCATGTTCTCCTTACAGTGTAATGTTGACATCATGAATGCTTTCTTCTCTTGAATCTGAGTGTGTCCATGATGTTATGTGACTTCCAAGGTCATAAAAGGTGATACAGCTTCCACCTCTGGGAATGCTTATTCTTGGAACCTAATCACTATGCCACAAGGAAGGGGAGAAACCACATGGAGAGGCCCTGGGTAGGTAGGTGTCTGACAGAGCCCCAGCTGAGGCCCCATTCAGCAGCCAGCACTAATCTACCTTGTGGATGAGTGAGTGCATAAGTGAGTGAGCCTTCAGGTGAGTCCGGCTCAAGCCTTTGGGCCACCCCGGCTGAGGCCAGGTGGAGCAGAAACAAGCTTTCCAAGCTGTCCCTGTTGAGCCTGCCCAAGTTATGGATTTAATGAGCAAAAGAGTGATGGTTGTTTTAAGCCTCTAAGTTTGGCTGGTATCATTCATAGCAATAGATAACTGGAAAACTACGTGACTACTTTTTACTCACTGCTTAAAGGTTGTTCTGTGTGACTTGTTGGTTGGAGCCCTCTGAGACCTCTTAACCCAAAGGTGTCCTTTGTCAATTGTAAGGAAGTTCAAACCTTATAAATTATTTCAAGTTTCCTCCTGCTCTAGACAAAACTTCTTTGGTTTCAAGGAAGGGAAGAAACCCATTCATTTTACCTCAGGAAAGGGGGGTTTAATGAAAGGACACAGGATTATGGGAATCCAAGAACAGGAACTGCTACACAGCATGGCCTCATGGGAACTGCAGCTATTTTTGGATGTGTAAAATATATGTATACATAATATATACAAATATATACTATATATACAAATATAGATATATAATATATATACAAATATATATATGTATTTGCAGCTTTTCTACCACTCTCTGCACATGTACTATATTCTTTTCTCACTACATAGTCTTAGTTATTCATCATTTCAGAAGTGGGTCGTCACATCTTTTCCTAGTCCCCTTTCTAATCTCAATCTTTATAATTCAAGTGCTGCTACTGATTCAGTACCCAGTTTCCATTTCTTGAAAAAACATCTGATTAAAACAGCTCCTCTTTGTTAAATAAGACCCCACAAAGCACAAGCATCTGGGCTAATTACACCTGAACTGACCTTGGTCAGGTGTCCATCCCAGGGCAGACAGGTGCAATTTTGAGGTAAGGAGTACCCCAGAAAGAGTGTGGGTGTGCATGTAGTGATTGACCTCTAGAACACCTTCTCATTAAGGCTGTTAACTCCTGGACAGAAAACGAAAGGTGAGATGGGCACAAGCATGACCAGATAAGAGTAGCACATAATCAGGAACTGGCAGCCCAGGGAAGCATCAAGAATGAGGGAGAATGAACAAGAACCATGTCTGGCAGCAGATGGTGAGACCTACAGGCCTTGGTAACACTTGCAGGTGGCATTTCACCCTTGATGGCTCCATGGTGTCCTACAGAGTCTCCAGAGTCCAGCAGACTCTGAGTTCAAATTCTAGGTCAACTGATCTAAAAGCTGTGAGACCTCAGGCAAATTAGCCTCTCTGAACTTTGATTTCTTCTTCTGTAAAATGAGGATAATATTGCAGGGTGAAGGTGGGAATTAAATATTTAACACAGGCCTCATTGCAGCCACTCACTAAACATGAACTCCCTTGCTTCCTCCACTTGGGAGTCAGAGCTCCCTTTACAAGTTGTGAAATGTGCTGGGACAAAGATCCTGTGGCTAGAGGTCAAAAGGTTTCTCACCCCAGTTACTCACAGCCTCAAAGGAGTTCCCTGCCTCAGGGCTTTGCACCTTGCAAAGGTGAAACAAGCCTTTATGGGTCCAGGTCTGCCCTGATGGGGCCACCAGCTATACCTTTTTCTAAAAATCACCAGATTCCTAAAAATCTGCAGAACAGAGAGACTGTAGATGGATTGGAGACATACCAAGAAATGTGCATGTTAGAAATCAGTGAATAGAAATGTACAGTGTAACAGCATTGAAGCTCTTGGATGGGCCCCTCTCATTTTAAGAACCTAGTGAAATTATGAAACCATCAGGCAGATCTCAGTCCCGTGAAGACTCTCACTGTCCTCAGGCAGTTCAGCACTCTGTACAGCAGCAGTTACTAAATGTCGTGTGTTGCGTGTCGAATGCCAGCACCGAGGCACAGAGGCTGAGGGGTGGAGCACTGGATCAGGAGTTCCAGGCCTGGGGTCCATTCCCAGCCTTGCTGCTGACTAGCTCTGTGTCCTTGGGCAAGTCACTTTCCCTCTCGCATCCTGGATCTCCACACCTATAAAATAGGAAGGCTGGACCAGACAGTTTCCAAGAGGCCTCAAACTCAAGTAGGGAAGGAGTATCTTTGTGATTAAAAGAACCCTTAAAATTACCCAAACATCAGTTCAAATCCTGTCTCTTCCAATATCAGTGGTGTGACCCTGGGAAAGTTGTTTAACCCCTATGCACCTCAGTTTCTTTATCTGTAAAGTGGGTACAGTTACAGTGTAAGGTTGCTCTGAAGAAGATAATACGTGAGTGCATGCAACACAACGCCTTGTACATAGTAAGTTTTTGATGAATGTTGGATATTGTTGTTAGTGAATGGGGATTTTAAAATATATTTTTGAAAGCATAGCTCCATTAATCATATTGACCCCTGGGGCTCCCCAGGCCAGAATCAACAGGTTTCTGGAACATCAGAAGAGGAGCAGATACAAATTTGTACAACAAAGGCATTGCTGTCCTTCAGTTAACAAGTTTCCCTTTGTTGGTGGTGGTGGGGGCCTCCTTGTAAGGCAATCATCTTGAAAGACAGGCTATGGGGAGAAAGAAATGATTTTATAAATGTTTTAAGCTCCCACTCCCTTAAGTGAGCTTGGAGGACTTGACCATTAAGGAGGTTACTGTAAGCCAGGCTACAGAGAACTCAGTATATGGCACAGAGCAGTATTTCTCTAACTTCCCGGGAGAGAACTAAACTCAGATTCCTGGGTCACAGCCCAAATTACTTGATGAGACTGTCCAGGATGGGAGCCTCTGAAGGAACATTTTAAGCCAGTGCCCAGCTACTCTTGTCCGGGAATTTTAGGAAATCCTGGCAGAGAGGGTATGCCCGCCCCTCAAGCCCTGGTGCATTGTGAGAAGGAGAAGGAGAGAGATGGGGGGGGGCAGTAGATTGCGAGACTGAGAACTGACCCTTCCCTAAGGTTCATAGCGGGAGGGAAGGGAGAAATGGTCCTTTTAATGAGGTGACTGAATATTTATCTGTTAGATGCAGTTGAAATGGAAGCAGACCAAGATGCCTAATTGGCAAGTTGTCCCCTCCCTTCTCAGTTCCCACTCCCTGAGGTGTGGATTCATGAGACAGATTAAATCAGTCTCAGGAAATGGGAAAAAAAAATAATGTCTTCTTTGTACATCTGAGTGTCCTGTCATCAAAATGTCACACCATTGTTGTGATGAATTAGGAGATTAGGATTGACATATATACACTAACATGTATAAAATGGATAACTAATAAGAACCTGCTGTATAAAAAAGTAAATAAAATAAAATTCACAAAAAGAAAAAAGAGACACAGGCTGAAAAGCCTTGGGAAAAAACAACAGCAAAAAACAGAAAGAAAGGGGGCCAAGAAGGAAGGTTCTGATGGCCCTTTGGCTACCAGCAAAGCAGTCCCTGCAGAACAGTCAGGTCTCCCAGTGGGGCCTGAGAACGTGATAGAGCTTTCCAAAGAGGAACTGATCGGCAGGAAGTGAGAAGAGTTCATTCAGAAGCATGGGAGGGGTATGGAGAAGTCTGGAAAGTCCAGTAAGTCAGATGCTCCCAAGGAGAAGGGCAAAAAAGTGCCCCGGATGTGGGCACTGGGTGGCACTGCTAACAGGGAAGTCCTGGACTATTGCACTCTCACCACCAGTGGAGCCCCTGAGGTGGCCCCGCCCAAGGACATCAGCTTGATTCGAGGGACTGGGTCTGGGAGGCAGCTTCAGGATCTAGACTGCAGCAGCTCAGATGACAAAGGGGCTGCTCAAAACTCCACTAAACCTAGTGCTACCAAGGGGACTCTGGTTGGCATGTTTGGGATGCTGAAGGGCCTTGAGGGTTAGAAGAGCTTGAGTCGTGAAGACATGGAATCTCTGCTGGACAAGATGCATGACCATCTCATCGCTAAGAACGTGGCAGCAGACATTGCAGTGCAACTCTGAATCTGTGGCCAACAAGCTGGAAGGCAAGGTGATGGGGACGTTCAGCACGGTGACTTCCACTGTAAAGCAAGCTCTCCAAGAGTCCCTGGTGCAGATTCTACAGCCACAGTGCCTTGTAGACATGCTCCAGGATATCATGGATGCCCAGCATCATCAGTGCCCTTATGTGGTCAATTTCTGTGGTGTCAACAGCATGGGGAAGTCTACTAATCTTGCCAAGATTTCCTTCTGGCTGTTTAAAAAAAAAAAAAAAAAAGTCACACCATTGTTATCAAGAATTCTTCATCCAGGAGTCTCTCCAGCTCTGAAATCTTATGGGTCTAGGGTCATTCAGGAGCTAAGCCTGGTTAGGGCCCCTTTGGGTCCAGGAAGCTGCCCTTTGCCTTCAGGGCAAGAACCAGAGAACACTCTTCTAGGCTGGCTGGAAAACGGTTTGGGGGCAAGAGGCTGGAGATTAAGTCTTCCCAAAGAAACCACATAGCCACCAAATTAAAGGATAAGCCCACCCAGATGGTTTTGAGAGCGTGCTTCCCTGGCCTTGGCATTCTGGGTTTCTCCAATGGTCACACTTCTCCTGGGCCAAGGGTTCATATCCCTGGGACTCTGCCCACTTTCTGTAAGGGATTTCCTTTTTTTTCTTTTTTCCTTTTTCTAGTCACTTCTCACACTGCCCTAGTATAGATGAAGAGCCCTGAAATTCTAAACATCTAATGCTTTTGATTATTAATTGTGGAAATAATAATCATAATAAACTCAGATTTGAATCATCATTTATACTGTTTTTAAGTTTTAAAAAATTGTGGTAAAATACATATAAAATTTATCATTTTAACCATTTAAAGTATGTACCTCATTGGCATTTAGTACACTCACAATGTTTTGCAACCGTTGCCACTATCTAGTTCCTGAACATTTCCTCACCTCAAAAGGAAACCCTGTACCCGTTGGTCACTCTCCGTTTATCCCTCCCCCCCAGCCACTGGCAACCATTAATCTGCTTTCTATCTTTATGGATTTGCCTATTTTGGATATTTCGTGGAAGTGGAATCATACAATATGTGGCCTCTGGCTTCTTTCAGTTAGCGAAATGTTTTCAAGGTTTATCCATGTTGTCATGTATCAGTACTTCTTTCCTTTTAAAGATTAAATAGTATTCCATTGTATCGATGTACTACGTTTTGTTTATCCATTCATCAGCTGAAATCCTTTATACTTTTAAAGTGCTTTTTATATACACTGTGTCTGTCACCTGATCCTCACAGAAACTGTGGGAGGTAGTCAGGGCAGGTACTATTCATAATTATTATGATTCTCCCCATTTTGCAGATGAAGAGATGAGGCTCATAAAGGTAGGATTACTTGTCCAAGGTCCCATAGCTGGTTAATAGCAGAACCAGAATCAGAAACCAGGTCTCTGAGTTTGAATGACCAAAACCTTTCTTGGGCAATTTGCCTTGTGATCACTAACAGTGTCCTTCCTCCAAGAAGATTATGAGTGGACACGTGCTCACTATGGCAAGGCAGGTGAGGACCAGTGAGGGTTCAACCCTTGGACAGGCCTAATTTTGTCCAGTGGCAAAGTTGGTCACTGCCTACAAGGCCTGATCTTGCCAGGCTTCTGTTCAGACCTCCTTAAGGACTCTCCTTACATCTGTGCATGAAACATACTCACCTAGAAAGCTATACTCTCCCAGCACCAAACCTAGCAGTCAGGGCTTCATAAATGTTTGCCAACTGAGACATTTTAAGGGCCTGAGGGTTCTCTGATGCTTTGCTCTTTCTCCCCAGTAACTACTGTGTCACCAGTAGCAATCTCCCACTATCCAGAGCAACCCCTTGGGCCTTATTACTTGGAATGAATAACAAGCAACTAGGAACTCTAGCTCTTTAGTACAAATGAGCAGGATTTTGGGGAGTGGAATCCCACTCTGCAGCAGTGAGGGTGTTATTCCTGTAAAAATAACAACAAAACCAAATAAAGGAAGGTTTGAAAAACTGAACAAAGCAACAAAAATGACCCATAATCTTACTGTTATTTTGAAGAATTACCTTCCATTAGATTTCCTTCCTTTCTACCTTCCTTCCTTCAATCCACCACAGAAGTAATACAAAATATTGTAATATTTTAAGCATTACCTAATATCTCACACCCAGAGACAGCTCTGTGAACATTTTGCATATTTTCTTCCAGTCTTTTTCAATACCTTTTTTCATAATTGCGGTTATACAGAATGCTCCATTCTGTTAGTATATATGTATTTTCTGTTACAAGTTTCCTCTAATAAAAGCAATATATGTTTATTACAGAAATTAATGGAAAAAAATTTCAAAAACAGAAGGAAATAAAAATTACTTAGAATGTTCCTTCCACAGATGGAAATTTTAACATGCATTTTTTTACATAGCTGTAATCCTACTGAATACAGTTTTTTTTCTTTTTTCCCACCTACCTTATTAGCATTTCCCCATGTTGCCTCATAGTCTTTATCATTAACTTTATTTTTATTTTATTTATTTATTTGTTAATGTTTACTTTTTATTTATTTATTTTATTTTTGGCTGCACCCCTTGGCATATGGGATCTTAGCTCCAGGGATCAAACCCCCACCCCCTGCATTGGAAGCGCGGAGTCTTAACAGCTGGACCGCCAGGAAAGTCCCTTATTTTTATTTTAATTTTTATTTATTTATTTATTTATTTTTTGCGGTACGCGGGCCTCTCACTGTTGTGGCCTCTCCCGTTGCGGAGCACAGCCTCCAGACGTGCAGTCTCAGCGGCCATGGCTCACAGGCCTAGCCGCTCCACGGCATGTGGGATCTTCCCGGACCGGGGCACGAACCCGTATACCCTGCATCAGCAGGTGGACTCTCAACCACTGCGCCACCAGGGAAGCCCTATTTTAACTTTTAATAGGTAACACATTTACATAGTACAATATTCAAAAAATTCGAAGGATACTATGGAAAGGTTTTTTCCCACCTGTTTCTCATTTGCCAATTTTTCCTTCCACAGTACCCACTGTTACCTGTTCCTTGTGGACCCTCCTCCTGAAGCACCCTTCTATGCATATCTAAACAAATACATTATACTTAATTATATTCTTCCCTATCTTTTCATTTTTTACACAAAGAATAATGAACTATTCTCACCTTTTTAAACTCAAGAGTATATCTCAGAGGACTTCCTATTTATATTCAAACAGAGCTTCCTCATTCTTTTTTTTTTTTAACATTTTCATTGGAGTATAATTGCTCTACAATGGTGTATTAGCTTCTGCCCCATAACAAAGTGAATCAGTCACACGTATACATATATCCCCATATCTCTTCCCTCTTGCGTCTCCCTCCCTTTTTTTTTGTTTTTTTTTAACACCACACAGGATTCTGCTTTATGTAGTGTAGCATAATGTATTAAACTAGGCCCCATGGTGGAGAGGCAAGGTAGGGGTATGGGTATGGGTACAAACTACTATCTATAATATAAATAAGCTATTGTACAAGGATATATAGTAAAACACAGGGAATATAGCCAATATTTTATAATAACTATAGGTGGAATATAACCTTTAAAAATTGTGAGCCACTGTGTTGTACACTGGAAACTTATCACTGGAAACTTATATTATACATCAACTACACCTCAATTTAAAAAAAAAAAAATTAGGGAACTTCCCTGGTGGCACAATGGTTAAGAATCCGCCTGTGCAGGGGACATGGGTTTGAGCCCTGATCTGGGAAGATCCCACTTGCCTCAGAACAGCTAAGCCCGTGCGCCACAGCTACTGAGCCTGTGCCCTAGAGCCTATGCTCCACAACAAGAGAAGCCACTGCAATGAGAAGCCCACACACTGCAACTAGAGAAAGCCCACAAGCAGCAACGAAGACCCAATGCAGCCATAAATAAATAAATTTATTTTTTAAAAAAAATATTAGACCCCATCGATGAATATTCAAGTTATTTCCAATCTGTTGCAAACAATACTACAGTGACTAACATTGTACGTATATCATTTTTCATGTGTGAGCATCCATCTGTGGAATAAACTTCTAGAAGTGGAATTGCTGGGTCAAAAAGTGAATGCAAAAAAAAAATGCAAAAAAAAAAAAAAAAAAAGTGAATGCATTTATAATTGATAGATACGGCCAAATTGCATTCTGTTGGCTAGCAGCAGCAGCATATGATTTAACCCAGTGTCTAGCCTTAATTACTTTCTCCATCTTTTGTTAACCCTATAACAGAGTTAGAACCAGCCTCAGCCATAAACCAATTTCCGTTTTTGGCCACTCATATGTAATCTGTAATATATTGAAGGCCTACTGGATAACAGACATGTGCTGTGTGTTGAGAAACAAATATGCATAAGACAAGGTGCTGTCCTTGGAAGCTGGTCTTGGGAGCTAGTGGGGGCTGGGAGGGGAGCAAGGAGGAAGGGATAGGTAAGAAGAGCCCACCAGGGCTCTGCCCACCAGGCCCTAAACTCCCGAGGAGGAGGAGCTGGGTCTGTTTTTGCTTTCCTTATCCCAGCACCCAGCAGAGCACAGGGTAGGTAGCTGGCATTCAGTATACACTGAGTAGATAAATGATTAAATAATTGAATGTCTGGTGTGGAGGAAAGGGGAAAAGGTTCTGGAGTGAGGCTATTGGTCAGGGCAGGCTTCACAGAGGAGAACAGCATTTGAGGGCCTCTTTTTTGAGGATTAATTTCACCAAAGTGAAACTCTAGTCCAGAGAGGCTGTTTGTTGGCTTCCTGACTCATAAAGAACAGTTGGGCAAGGTGGGGGGTGACACTTAGGAATGATCTGGGGGCAGATTTGAGTGGGTGAAGTTTGGGGGTCCCTCTGATAAGCCCTGGACAATGGGTATCTTCAAAATAAGGCAAACGGGCTCTTTTCGTGCCTAGTGCAGTCATGGCTTATGGTCCCAAGAAGCACCTGAAGCGCGTAGCAGCTCCAAAGCATTGGATGCTGGATAAACTGACTGGTTGGTGTGTTTGCTCCTTGTCCATCTATTGGTCCCCACAAGCTGAGGGAATATCTCCCCCTAATCATTTTCCTAAGGAACAGACTTAAGTATGCCCTAACAGGAGATGAAGTAAAGAAGATCTGCATGCAGCGTTTCATTAAGATTGATGGCCAGGTGCACACTGATTATAACCTACCCTGCTGGTTTTATAGAAGTCATGAGCATTGACAAGACTGGAGAGAATTTTTGTCTCATCTGTGACACCAAGGGTCGCTTTGCTGTTCATCATATTATACCTGAGGAGGCCAAGTATAAGTTGTGCAAAATGAGAAAGATCTTTGTGGGGACAAAAGGAATCACTTATCTGGTGACCCATGATGTTTGCACCATCTGCTACCCTGATTCCCTCATCAAGGTGAATGACACAATTCAAATTGATTTGGAGACTGGCAAGATTAATGATTTCATCAACTTTGACACTGGTAACCTGTTCATGGTGACTGGAGGTGCTAAAGTGGGAAGAATTGGTCACCAACTAGGAGGGACATTCCTTGTTCTTTTGATGCAGTTCATATGAAAGATGATAATGGCAACAGCTTTGCCACCTGGCTCTCCAACATTTTCATTACTGGCAAAGGCAACAAATCATGGATCTGTCTTCCCCATGGAAAAGGTATCCTCCTTACCATTGCTGAGGAGAGAGACAAGAGACTGGCGGCCAACAGAGCAGTGGATAAAATGATCTCTAGGTGACATGATTGGAAAAGTCTTTGTACTTAATTAAAGATAATACCACATTAGGGCTTCCCTGGTGGCGCAGTGGTTGAGAGCCCTCCTGCCAATGCAGGGGACACGGGTTCGTGCCCCGGTCTGGCAAGATCCCACATGCCGCGGAGCGGCTGGGCCCGTGAGCCATGGCCGCTGAGCCTGCGCGTCTGGAGCCTATGCTCCGCAATGGGAGAGGCCGCAACAGTGAGATGCCCACGTACCGCAAAAAAAAATAAAAAAGATAATACCACATTAAAAATAATAAGGCAGAGGGTCTCTGAGTTGAGACAAAGGAAGAAAAGGGAGAATGGCTAGTGAAGACTGCCAAGGAGAAGTTAGGTGCAGAGTGCAGCTGTTGTGGGGGAAAGGCCACTCCCCCAGCCCTGTCCCAGACTTTGGTACACCCTGGACAGTCCAGATTCTGCACCCGGCTGGTGCAGGCTGCAGAAAGGATGCCCACCCCTGCCCCATCAACCAGATTCCAAACCCCAGAAACTGGTCTGATGGCTTGGAAACTCCGACTACATCCCCAGGAACACAAGTGCCCGATTCTCTCTTTGGGGAGCAAACAAGCATGGTTTTAGCTCCTCTAGTTCATTTCCTAGAATTTTAGAAAGAACAGTTAAAGATTTGACTCTTACAGAAAGTTAAATACCAGCCCATCCCCCACCAGCCCATTTGTTTTACAGGTGAGGGAGCTGAGACCCAGAGAGGTGAGGTGGACTACCTGAGGCCACTCAGAAGCAGCGCTAGGTCTAGAAACAGAGCTTCAGCTCTGTATCCAGTGCTCTCTACTCTGAACCAGGGGATGGAGGTCAGGATGGTGACCTAGATGTGGCTCTGGGGCCAGAAAGGGGAGACAAATGCAGGAGCTGGAGGCAGGGTAAGAGCCAGGGTAGGAGTAGGGGTCAGCTACCTACACCTGTTCCAGTTGCTGGGTTATAAACCCTCTAGGAATTCCAGATATTCCACTCATGTCTAAGTTCCCTCCTTGGAAGCAGGTTTGCCAACATGGGTTTCAGAAAGGCCTCGGCCCAGATAAGATAGATGTGTCATGGAGAGAAGCAATCTGGATAAGGGAGGGGGTGCTGGACCACCAGGTTCAGGGGACCATCTTGGGAAAAGCTGTCCCAACCCTGCATTCCCAGGGTCCCAGGATGGCTTCTAGCAGTGACTCAGGGCTTGCAGGCAATATTCCTGGGAACCCAGCCAGAGCAGAGGGGTGGTAACAGGCCCAGATCCTCTCTGATTCCTGGATAAAGGGTGAGAGGCTACTCCTTCTCCTGGACTCTTGGGACATTGACTGCTCTTGGGAAGCTGATTTGAGAATATACCAGAACTTGATTTTCTCTGCATAAAATCCTTAGGGGGGGGTCTCACTTTGGGATTTAGCCTCTGAAATACCTTTCTGGATACCCTTTCAACCCTGGCCCACCCCCAACCAGGGATTCCTGAGGGGTGAGGGGCAAGTGCATTCCCTTCTCCTGCTGTGGAAGAGGAAAGAAACAATTTACCTGTTAGAGTAGACAGAGCTGAATGAAATGATGAAATAACAAAATGATGAAATAAAAAAAAAAACTATCTCTTACATCAGTGAGTGAGTATCTTCAGGTTCCTTGGCTCCTGGTAATCCTCACAGCATCCCTATGAGAGGTTTTATAAGTCTCCTTTTACAGATGGGGAAACTGAGGCCCAGTGAAGTTATGTTACTTTTTCTAGGACACAGAGAGGAAAGTACCCAAGGGCAGGGCTCCATGGCTACTGGCCTAGACAAAGTGACTCCTCCCATTCAGGTCCTTGCCCCTACACCACCCCAGGCCTCCCCTGAACAGCTCATTGGCTTTTCAATGATAAACTCACTCAAAGAGAAACTGAACAATACTGGTAGTGGGTGGTGTTTTTTCAGATTTGGGGGATTGTAACTCATATTAAGAAATGCATTTAATACCACAATGCAGTAACCAGACATAATTCACAGCACTTAGAATAGTTGGTAATTATTTTTTATTTACAAATATGTAAAAACAAATGGAAGTTTCATAAAATAACTCTTCCCCTTTCTGCCTGAGATGCACTCTGGCATTTTCTATTCTCTGCTATTCTGTGTCATTATTTTTGAAAAGTGCTCATGTGATTCACTAAATTGACTCCATGACCTGCAGTTTGAAAAGCACCTTTATGGATGGCAGCTGGGTCCCCCCACCCTTGTCGGCAGGTGGGAAGCGGACAGTGAGGAAGGAGGTCCGACTGTGTACACTTTGTGCCTGGCATTGAACTGTGCCCTTTGGGGACACAGGAAAAGGTACACGCACCTGGATCTCACCCTTCAGTCATTTATAAGCAGAGGAACAAGACTTCCCACACATAAGACAAAGCTGACACAAATTAAAGGCAGAAAGAATCGGTGCCTCTTAAGGACTATATTAGGGCTGCTGTAACAAAATACCACAGACAGGGTGGCCTGAACAAATTTACTTCATCACAGTTCTGGGGGCTGGAATTCTAAGATTAAGGTGACAGAAGGCTTGATTTCTCCTGAGACCTCTGTCCTTGGCTTGCAGATGGCTGTCTTCTTGCTGCCTCTTCACATGGTCCTCCCTCTGTACACACACACCCCTGGTGTCTATGTATCCTAATCTCTTCCTGTGAGGACACCAGATAGATTGGATTCTAAGGTACTGGGGGATAGGGCTTCAACATATGAATTTGGGAGGGAACAGTTGAGTCCATAACAAGAACCTATGTGCAGAGCACTAGCTCATGCATCTTTACCCCAGGCTGGGCCCTGTGGGCCTTATTCCTGTTTTGAACACAAGGAAGCTGGTGTTGGGAGAGTTTGGTAATGGCTTGTAGTCCTCCAGTTGACAAGTAATGGCACAGCATTTGAGTTCATGTTCCACCCTCTCACATATTGTAGACTTTCGGATTTCATGGGAGACGATGGAGCTGGGCTGAGTTTTAAAAGGCCATCCTGCAGGCAGATGGGAGATGAGTGAGGGCAGAGGAGAGGGAGGAGGCAGTGCTTAGGCAGGACCTCATAGCATTGTCCAGGTGGATGGAAGAGAAGATAGCTTTACAGACAAGGACAGTGAGAACTGGAAGGTCCTCCTGAGAATTCAGTCCACCCTTCCCATTTCATTGGTGAGGAAACTGGGGCCGGGAAAGGAGAGAGTGATTCAGCGCTTCCACATTGTGTATCTGTGTGTGAAAGTCTTGTCTCCTCCCTCTACTCAAGGCCAAACAACATTGTCAGCTTCTCTGTGCTCTGCGTAGGGCCCAGTATGCCGTTCAGAATAGAGATTCAGATGTTTACTCTAGACATGAGACCCTGGGAAAGAAAGGGACAGGTGGGTATGGGGGCGTCTCAGTTTTATGCCTCTTGACCCCAATGGTGGTGTGTAAAGGCGTACACTACACCTCAGGAAAAAGCAAGCAATTGCTAATCACAAACACTCTTAGAGCATGAGGATGTAGATTATATATACACACACACATACATACACCTGCTCCCCACAACATACACACTTTTTCCCCCTTTTTTTTTTTTTTGCGGTACGCGGGCCTCTCACTGTTGTGGCCTCTCCCGTTGCGGAGCGCAGGCTCAGCGGCCATCGCTCACGGGCCCCAGCCGCTCCGCGGCATGTGGGATCTTGCTGGACCGGGGCACGAACCTGTGTCCCCTGCATCGGCAGGCGGGCTCTCAACCACTGTGCCACCAGGGAAGCCCCCCCTTTTTAAACTTTTCATGAGAAACACCCTTCAGCCAATTTGGAGTCAGCACCAGAGGGTCTTTTCTCTCTCCAGACTCCTCTTTCCTCTTCTCCCTGCATCCACTAGAATTCTCCATGTTCTCTCATACATCTTCAAGTGAGGTTTTTGCTATAGACAAGCCTCTCTTTGACCACATCTCAAAGTGTCTGTTATTTTTCTAAAATATTTGCCCAGTGTTGGACTGGTAAATGTTGAACAACCAGCTCTCCAGGGGAAAAAGAGATACATCAATAATTTCAAAAGAGTCAATTGTAGTATTGGGTTGGCCAGAAAGTTCATTCGGGTTTTTCCATAACACCTTACTAGGAAGGGATGAATTTTGAATATATATTACTTTTGTTTTTAATATAATTTATTTAATTATGTGTTTATATCATGCATTTACAACAGGGGTGAAAATTGGTTCTTGGCAGGGGATGAAAAAGTCTTACTCTTCTTATGTAAATATAAAGCACAAATATACATCCAGTGCATAAACAGACATACAGTATATCTGTGATATTAGAATTTCACAGGGAGGGTGGTAGGAGATTAGGGGGAAAATGTCTAAAAAGTTTCCTTAGGAGGCAATAATGAACAAAAGGCTGAGAGACACTGATTCATATAGTTTAATTTTGAATGATGGCTCTGTTTAACAACCAGCTCACAAAATTCCTGAATATTTAGCAATTGGCTCTTGCAAGCCTGTATGAGCTGGTTCCAGTACACCCCCCAGACCTGGTGTGAGGCTGGTGGGTACAAAGTAGAGGAGGGAAAAAGAATCCCCCTCTGCCACCCAAGCAGTGCAGCAGGCTGGTAGGAAAGATGGCATGCAAGGGGTATTAAGATAAAGAGTCTTTGGACCCCCATAAATCAGTGGGGGCTGCCCCTCTATCAGCCACTGAATCTCTACCCATGACCTTGGGTCTTGGCCCATGTCATCTCATCAGATGGTTCCCCTGTCTTCCAGTAGTCCCAGGGCCTAGGCAGCATGGCAGATGGGTGGTGGCATCCTGCAGGGCCCCCCAACCCAACAGGATACAACAGGGATTTGTGCACACACCCTCACCCTTGCCCCTGAAGGGAGCTTCAGAGAATTCACACTTTGTTTAGTGCCTCTGGTTGGGTGGTTCTGATAAAAGGCATACCTCAGGCAGGCGTGGGGAGGGGGCTGGGGGGGTCAGGAAGGGAGGGGCTTGTTTTCCCATTGGGAATCAGAGAGGCCCATTCAGTGTTCCTGCTCATCAGATGTTCCTAGTGATGAGGATGACACAGCCCTCAGTGCTTGATTAAGGTTGGGCCCCAGGAAACTTGGAAGGCTTTGGGTAGCTTTCAGAGCTGCCTAGGGTGGGGTTGGAGAGCTGGGGACCTCAGGCATGCAGGTCCCAGCATGGGGCCCCCGGTTGGTCCTTCACCCTTGCTGTGTCAGTGGCAGAATGGGGGAGGAGGGTGCCCTCCTTGAAGCATTGACTATGGTTGCTCTAATTGCTTCAAGGGAACCCGTCCAGAGACAGCCAAAGGCACTTTGTTTTCTGTAAACAAGGCAGAGAGGAGACACTGAGAAACCTGGGAAGAGGAAGTTCCCTTTCTTCCCTCTAGTCTGTCTCTCCCCCTTTCCTGACCCATTAGGAAGCTAGGGTCTTACCCACTTATCCCAGAGGCTATCTGAATCGTCACAAAATCTCCACATAGTTCCTTAGAATCTCATTCTCCAAAGGCCCAGCTGCCTCCCAAAAGGGTCAAGCCTAGAAGCCACCCCAAACAGCAACTTTCCTTTACAGCTTTGCCTTTCCCTGCCCTGTAAAATAGGCTTAATCATTGCCTTCTCACTGGGTCAAGGAGTAGGAGTTAATTGGTATGAGTTGAGTGCTCCAAGACTCCCAGTCGAGGCTCTGGTGATCATCGCCCTTTTGTGCCTCCAGCTGCTCTGAGCCTTCTTTTTACAAAGGTCATTTATATGGTGTACTCCTCCACTAATTCTCCAAAGACTCACTGGGGACTTGCCCCACTCCCTATCTGACAAGACTGTTCCTATCAGTCACTGTACCAGCTTCCAGCTTTGGGGCTTTTTTAGTCCTCCCTTAGGAGGCCCCTGAGGCCAGCCCTATCACTTGGAGCTGAGGGAGCCTGGGATCTACACTAGCAGAGGATGGCCAGCCTGCAGTATGATCCAGGAAGAGTTAGCCGTAGGGCTCCAAACAGGTGGGCTACATGCCTGAGAGGGCTGGCCAAGGTCAGCTGGCCAAAGATCAGGGGCAGGACTTCCAGTTCTCATGCTTACCACTTCCTACCAACCACAGAGCCTTTGCACATACTATTCCCTCTGCCTGGAACTCTTTTGTTTTCTTCATTTGATTAACTCCCACTCATCTGCCCCAGCCCAACCATTACTTCCTCCGGGAATCAGCTTTCTCTCATTTTCTATGTTTATGACGAATCTCTGTGATTACAGTTTTCATAGCAAAGGGATCCTGTTTATTGGACCTAACTTTTTTGGGTGTTAAAATATGATTAACCTCCATGTCTCCATTTTAGGCTTCCCAAGAGTAGGTAGAATGTCTGTTCCTGCTCCATTGCACCCCTGTCTAAAGATTTATTGAATGGATGGATGAAATGAGTTTACCACCTCTGTTAGGCCCTCACCACATGACATTCTCTACCTTGTGCTGCAATTAACTGTTTATATGTCTGTCTCTCTAGGACTTGAGGTAATGAGGTGACTTGGTGAAGAATGTGTGTTGTGGAGCCACACTGACTGGGTTCATATTCAGGCTCTGCCGCTTACTAGCTAAATAACCTCAGGCAAGTTACTAAATGTCTCTGTGCCTTGGTTTCCCCATCTGTAAAATGAGGGTAATAGTACATGAGTTAATGCGTGTGAGATGCTTAGAGCAGGGTCAGGCAGGTAAGTGTACTCCAATGAATGTGGGTGCTGTTACTGTATCTGCCACCCAGACCCTGGGGCCTGGGGCATAACAGGTGTTCAGTAAAGGCTTATTGATTGAACCAGCAACGTTTGGGATTGGTCCTAAAAAGAAGAAAACTGAGAGATGGGAGGGAGTAAGCCTGAGGTGAGTATGGATGGTCTCCAAGGGTGGAGAGAAGTTAGACAATTGGAAATCCAGCTGCCCCAACATTCCCCTACCTAGCAATGCTTTTCCCTCCAGATGGCAGCAGTTCATTTCAGCTGATTCCAGTTTGCATTTTTTTCCCAATATTCACAGAACCAACCTAATGGTTTCCCCTCAGGGACACCAGCACCACCAGCTGGCACCCCTTCTCCAAAGCTCTGGATTTCAGCTGCAAGGCCAGCCGTCCTCCAACCTTCTAAGTTTTAACAACTGCAGCCTTTTCCCTTTGTTTCTCCAGCCCTAGGGAAGCCCTACTGCTTCCTGTGGTTGTGACCCACTGATACTTTGATATTCTCTCTTTGTCTTTTCAATTCTTCAAGTACTTAATAATTCTTTATATTAGATTCTCTCTGTTGAAGTGACTGGTGTGGTTTCTGGCTCCTGGCTGGACCCTGACTGCTACTTATCAGATACTCGAACCTGAGGCCCAAAGTGATACAGGTAGAAGCAAGAGCCAGCACCCCACACCCTTTCTTTGCCTGAACTCTAATGGGAAACAGCTGCTTCAGCCCCTTTTCAGCAATCCTGTGGACTAGAGAGGGATGTGCTGCTTGCAGGGATATCTAATCAGCCCTGGAAAAACTGGGCCAACAGCTAAACCACACAAACAAAAGAGCTGCAGCTCCACACAGAACTGCCTGCTTGGGAAAATGCCAAGACAAACAGGGTGCTCTGGGCCCTACCAGGGCTTCAGGCTTCCTGGGCCCGCGTGGATGCATCTCAAGAAGGTGGGACTAAGCCCCCAGAGTCTCTCATTCCTGGACACCAAGTCTTCCTTCAGTCCTTCCAGGATTCCCTGGTATAGGCTGCCCTGTTCTTCTACTTTAGAACCTTCTGGTAAACTGTGGAGCATTCCAGGGCTTACCTCCCTGGTGCATGTCAAAGGCAGTGAAATACACATGACGAGTTTCTAAAAATACTGATGCCTGAGCCCCACCTCAGGGCTGGTCAGAGATTCTGGTCTGGCCCAGCATTGGTATTTATTAAAGCGCTCAAGTGATTCCACGGTGCAGTCAGGATTAAAATCCACTGAGTTAAAAGAATGTATTAGGACAGCAATTCTCAAATTTGAGCATGCATCAGAATTACTTGGAGGGCATGTTAAACCATAGACTGCCAAGCCTCATCCCAGTTTTCCAATTCAGTAGTTCTGGGGCAGGACCCAAGAATGTGCATTTCTTCTAAGTTCCTGGCTGATGCTCCTGGTCTGGGGACCACATTTTGAGAACCCCTTACTTATGAAGTCTGAAGGCCCAGGTTCAAATATCAGCTCTGCCAGATGCAGTTGACTATCCACCTAAGAGGGTTTTGTGAGGACTAAAAGACATAACTTGGACAAAGAGCCCCACACAGTATGTGCTTATGATAATTAGTAGGCAAGGCTACAGAAATCTTTTTGGGGGGGGCAGGGGGGTGCTGCATCATGTGGCTTGCAGGTTCTTGCTTCCCCAAGCGGGGATTGAACCTGAGCCCACAGCAGTGAAAGTGCTAAGTCCTAACCACTGAACCTCCAGAGAACTCCCAGCAAGGCTACAGAAATCTTGATTTATAATATAGCATGTGACATTGAACCGTCATTTTAATCAGAGCCTCAACTTTACCCATCTGTAAAATGGGGATAATGATACTCTGGCTCAGCCCACTTTACAAGTTGAAGAAGGATCAGAGGAGTTCCCTGATGTGAAAGTGTTTTGGATACTATAAAGCCTAGTAGGAGAGTTTTATTAGAAAGGGGTCAGGCAGGCACAGCCCCATCCTGGAGCCATTGGTAGGGTTCCCTGCTCACCAAGGACATCTGAAACAGCAGCTTCACATGCTGGTGAGAGAGGAATTCCAGTGAGTCTCTACATGCTTTCCTGCTACCCTCAGTTTATTCAAACATCTAAGGGGAAGAGTTAGGGGGCTGTTTGCTGCCACCCCCCAGCTCAGCAGTATTTCTGCAAAGAAAAGGAATGTGGTGGAAGAGAGCAAAGTTGTGCAAAGATTCCCTCCCCAGGCCTTACCACACAGTGGCCATCAGGTGCCCTTCCTTCTTGATCCTTTCTCTCCCTTTTCCCATCTGCCCACCTAGGCACCTCCGCCCACCTGGCTCCATGGAGGGGAGATGGGCAAAAGCTGCCCTCCCAGGAAAACTGTTCTGCTCAGGGTAGGAGCTTGTCCACTTGGTTCCATCTCTTCAGTTCAACTCGCAGATACATATTGAATGTCTGCTAGTACAAGGCTAACAGGTTAGTTAATATTAATACTTTATGCATTTAAAAAAATACATATTTTGGAGGAATGGCCTCAAGGGGCTGAGTTGAAAAGAGCTAGGAGCCCTTGACAGGACATGAGAAGCAAGTCATCCCCCACACTGCTGGTAGGGAGGGGCAGTAGGCTTGACTTCCAGGGGCCATTTGGCAGAACAGATCAAAAGCCTGAAAATGTGCATTATCTGACTTGGGAATTCAGGTCTAGGAATCCATCCCAAGGAGATATCACAAAATTAACAGATTTTTTTGAGTCTTGGCTCTAATGGTGGGTGACCTTGAGCAAGTTATAGCTTCATTCCTAGAATGGGACTTAATGGAGGCAACCCACCAGACAGGGTTGAGGAAAAAATGAGACAATACCTCAAATGCAGTAAGTGCTCACTAATATTAGTACCTTGGTTGGGGGTCCCTCAGATGTAGACCCCCAGATATGAATTTGGGAGGTGAGCCCAGGAAGCATATGGGGCCATGAGACAGGGAGAGAAGGAAGCCCATGCGGGACACATTTATCAAGCTCTAAACAGAATGAGCTGTCTGCTTGGGAATATCTCTGAAGTAGAGTCAGGAAGGTGAGGGATATCTGGATGTCTCTAGTCCTTTAAGTCTTGCTTTTGAAATGCTCAGGACTGTTTCCACAATTCTTGTACATGAGGGAAAAATAAAGCATTCTCTGGTTTAAGCCACTTATTTTGCTTTTCTGTTACACACAGCTGAGTTTAATCCTTATCTGAAGCTGGAGGCCCGTGGCTGTCCCATCAGGAAGTTTTCCAGGGGACCCACTGTGGAGGCCCCATAACACAAGCAAATGCTGTGATACTAACATCACATTAGGGAAATGATCTCACCAAGGGTCTCTACTCACCCTACCCACCCTCTTGGAGCCTAATTATGTAGTGAAAAAAGTTCTCCTAGGTAGGAGTTCATCCCTTTTACCCAAATCCCTGGGGTGTCTGGCACCTCCTGCCTGCTCAGAGGTGCCATGGTACCTCCCCAAACATGTGCTCCATGCACCCAACCCTTCCTACACTCTTCTTCACAACTTATCTCTTCCATGTGCCCTTCTCCTTGGTCTCTGCTCTGTTAGGCAACAGCTAGCACATCTGACAAGTGAATTGGTGTTACTGGGTTAATGTGTCACTGTCCCAAGTAGCAAATGTGCATTTTTGACAGGGGCCAGGAGGAGACAAGGCCCTATGCCCAGAGCTGAATGACATGAAGATCACCAGAAAAACAAGAGGCCACCCTGCTGCTGGTCTCACTTCCTGTGTTCCACTCCTGTTTCCTCCTTCATCCCATCCCTTCCCCTCCTTTGGCACAGCTGACCATGGCCGCAGCTCCTACCTCAGCCATTGCCAGGTCCCCACCCTCTACTGCCATTTGGCCTGAGCTACCATACTGAAAGCGAAAGGAGGAGTTGGAACAGAAAGAAAAATAATAAAACCACAGAAAGAGAAGAAACAGCTGGCAGAATACTGGAAAAATTCCCAGGCGGGAATCCCCAGCTGTCAAGGTCTATGCCTGGCTGAGGATATTCTTAAAGGGCAATCTTGAAATTTGTTGTTAACATTGTTGCCAACTCACAAGAGTACCTGACCCCTGGACCCCACCCTGCCCCAGAGGGGGTATATGCATGAAGTTGGAGTTGTGTATGGAGGGTCAGAGCAGAGCGAGGGAGGGAGGGGGAGGGGAGGGCTTAGGGACACACAGTGGGGATCCAGGCTCTTCTGGGAGTCCAGGGGACAGGACTTTCCCTGAGACAGAACCCAGCAAGGAGAAGGCTTGGCAAAACCGTGTAGCCAAGAGGGCGTGCATGCAGGTGCAGGGAGGGGGACTCTAGGAGGCTGCACTGGCAGCAGCTGAGTGGTGGCAGCCAAGATAAAGTTGGCTGCTCTTACCTAAACCGGAGTGAAATTTTATATCCATTCAGGAAACATGGCTGAAAACTGGAAAAGGTTGAAACAGGGATCTGGCTTGTGCTTCTGCAAGTCTGGAGCAGGCATGGCAGTAGTTGGCAGGCAGGGAGGCAAAAGCAGTGGTATCACCCACACAAAAGCAGGGCTCCAGCCATGCACAGAGACCTGCAGGCTGGCCACCAAGAGGGGCTGGCATTGGGATTTCTGATGAAGAAATGTGAAGGGACCTGCAGGGCAGGGGTGGAGATGAGGGGACAGGGGATGGGGGAGAATGGGAATGGGTCTGCGACTTAACCTGAACACTGGGTTTGAGGATTAGCTGATGGAGTTTGGAGAGAAGGACCAAGACTGGACATTGCGTACACCATCACATCTTCTGGCCAAGTCTGGGAGACCCTTAGAGCCCCTTTGTTTTGGGCTCAGGACTTGACCCACCAGAAAGGCCCCCTCACCCCTCATGATTTGCAGTTAATGATAATACAAAGAATAATCCACAGTAAACTGGAAGTCAGTCCTCTTTGCTGAGGACAGAATAATTTCTACCAAGTTCATTAATTCCAGAAAAACTATGACCTAAGGAATGTCCCAAACCTTATCTACTGATTCTTCTCTGTCTTCACTCCTTTCCCCTACTGAGGCCAGAGGGATTCACTGCCCCCTGAACCCCCAAGTCCTTCCAGCCACATGCCTCTCCAGTTGACTGCACACATGCCCCCAGATCCCCACTCTCCCTGCCCACCATTCACACCATCCAGACCAGACCATGTTACCTGGCAACCTGACCTCTCACCCTTTCTCACTGAGGTTAGTGGAGTAGTGGAATGTCTCAGTGAGAGCATGGGCTCTGAGTTTGAATTCTGCCTCCACCACTCAGTGCCAACACTTCCTCATCTGTGGACTAGAGATAATAACCATACCTACGTTATATGGATATTTTAAGGATTAAATGAGTAAATAAAGTACTTAAGACAGTGCTAGGTATGTAGTAAGCTCTCAATAAATGTGAGCTATTATTATTTATATTGTTGCTATTCAGTACGCTGTCCATAGAGGAGGGATTTTTGTTTTGTCACCAACTTCATCCGGGTGACTCGAACAGTGTCTAGCACATAGTAGACGCTTAATGAATGTGTGTTAATTTATTGTTGTAAATTCTCTGTTCTAACCTAACTCTTCCCTGTAACACACTTTATACATTTGTACCTCAATGCCTTTGCTCATGCCATTCCTGCTTCTTGAAGGGCCTTACCCCATCCAGTGTAATTCCTCCTATTACTTTGAATTTCCAGCTCCAGCTTCCCCTCCCCTCAGAGGCCTTCCCCGGACTCAGAACCTGCACGAAACAAGCACTCAGTAAAGCCTCAGTGGTTTGTGGCTGGTGTTTTTTAACGCTTTGGCTCCAAAACAGAGTTTCCTTGCTGACTTGGCACTTAATGTTCACCACCTCCCGGGGTGGCCCCTAAGAAGTGGAGACCCCCAGCTACTATATATGTCCTTTATCTTGTGGCTTTGACATTCAGAGTGCTTCCCAAGTAAAGCCACCTGAATAACTAGACATAACTAGACACGTGGTCTCTAAACCAGTTTCTGGGCTTCCTAATTGGTGAGTTGAGAGACACGGCATCTGTTTGCCCAAGAAATACGAGCCAGGCAGCTCTACGTCAATAGGCCACTTTCCGCCCTGCACGGGGCAACAGCTGCCTGTAACTTGGCTGTTTGTGCACTAAAAAAAGAAATTCCATGGTGACCAGTTGACTCAAGCCAGCTCCCAATGTGAGGCGGTAGTTTCAAAGTAATCCCTGGTGACACCAAATGCTCTCCACCCAGTCCTTAATAAGAAGGAAAAACAAGGGCAAAACTTGAGCACGAGTTTGCGTGAGTCAATATTCTAAACCGCCTGGAGTGTGCGGTGTCAGAGCTGGAGTTGGATCTAGAAGGTTGTAGGCCTAACAGCCTCTTCCAGGCAAGCTTGTCCCCTGCAAACTCCCCCTTCCCCAGAGACAGGGCACTGCCACTTCCTGAAGGACCACAGCACCATCAGGAAGATCCTTTTCAGAAGGCCGAGGGTGGGTGGAGAACAGGAGATTGACCTTACTAGTGGCATTTATGGACCAGGCTGTCCATGGGCCTCCTTGAATAGCATAATTTCATGTTTTCTCCACAACCAGCAGGCACACACTCATCACACATTAGGCCTTCTTCTCATACATTACATACATAGCTCTCTTTTAATCCTCACACACAGCCAGGAAGGCAGGCCCAATTATTTCTGCCATTTTACAGGTGGTGAATCTGAAGCCCAGGAAGGTTAACTGTTCCACCTGCACCATTTGAAAATGGCCAGGCTGGTTGGAACCTGGGCCCAGAGTCCATTGTCTGAGTCTAGAACTAAGTGAAGTTTAGTATGTGCCCTTCCCATCCCAAGAGAGCACCACCACCGCCTCTCCAATAACATTGCCATGCTTCATGCCTTCCAGTCACTACTATCTGTGTGAACTTTGTGCTCTGCCCTTATTGACCCAGAAGGGCTTCCTGATAAAGAGGGCATTGCCAGTTTTATAGTTTCCTCCTAGCCTCTCTGGCAACACCTGAGCCTGCTGCTTCCCTCTTCCCCCACTCCCAGACTCATAGTCACACACTCACACTCAATGTACAGTCACACACTCAGCATTACACTAGTCACACACACACCAGACATACTCAATCATACACGTTCACCTATAGACACACATACAGACAGAGTCACTCACCACTGTGGTGGTTCATGGGTGAGGACTACTTTCTAGAAAATCATGCCCGCCTCTCCTTAATGCCCTTTCCCAGCCACTGGAGTTACAGGCTTCTGCCTCATTTCATGTTTAATAAATGAGCCACTCTCGCTCTCTAAGGACCATGGTTCCCCCTCTTCCTGTGCTCACAGGCAAACCTGGATATCCTCTGTATGGAGTTGAGAACCAGCTTTCTTCACCATGCTGCCACCTTGTGACCCGAGCCCAGAACTGTGGGCTCTGTGCTCAGGGGATACCCGCTTCCCTGGGAGGTCCCAGTTGCCAGGTGGGCTGTTAGGGGAGGTCTGCATCCAACTGTCCCATCTACAGTGGGCAAGCTGAGTAAATGAAGATGCCCTCTTCCTTCACCTGATCTTCCCAGGCACAGTCCATTGGCATGGGAGATGGGTGGGTGTGCCACTTGGACCAGTGTGTGGTAGGCTTGAGCTCACAGACATACGTGTAACTGGCTCTCCCCTTGACCTGACTCACTCCACTCAGGGACACTTCCAGGCCTCTGCCTTTGGTGAGGCAGCCCGGGATGTGTGCCCGCTTTTCCTCCTTGAGCCCAGAGCCAATGTGTTTCAGGCAAAGTGATTTCATCTCTTGTCTTATTTTACTCAGTTTTATTTTTGGCCCTCCAGTGCAGTGGGATGAGTCAATCCTACTCCCCAGATGATGGCTCACAGTCATCACTAGTCCTGGCTAGTCCCCTCTTGTTTTATGTATTCCCCTTTACCGTGTAGGTCACTCCCAATCCCCTGCTGCGTAGGCAGCCATTCTAGTATATCCTTTCATTTGTATGTATTCTAAGTGCAGGGTTTTGTAGGTATGTGTTACCACACAGCATTGCCTAGTGCCTTATTCTTTCATTACCATTTTCCTAACGGTGTTATTTAAAGTGTTTGGGAAAGGGTTAATGGATACAATGTGTCTGAGAGTCGTGGAAGTGCCTTAAGTGTTCACTGAGTCTCTCTGCATTAGTGATTATGGAAGTGACTGCACTTTTTCAGTGAGTTGTGTTTCCTAGAACATAACCTCAGGATTGTGGACCATGGTTGCCCCGACTGGGCAAGGCTGCCGAGAGGCCTGGATCCTCACCTCAGTTCTGCCACAGACTTACCAAGACGTCCTGCAGGTTTTTCACCCTCTGACCCATGGATTCCTTATCTGCTAAACAGTCCTTAAACTAAGGCCCTTCTAAGGGCCCATCTACCTTGAATAGTCTTTGACACTCAGAAAGGTGTTGTCTAGGATTCACCAGCCCTAGAATTCATTTATTCATCTAATGGACTGTCTAGGTTCCAATTCCAGCTTCCCCACTTGCTGCTGTGTAATACTGGGCAAGTTACTTAACTGTGCCTCTTTTTAAAACTGAAGATAGTAATAACACCTAGTTTCTGAGGGTTGCTGTGAAGACTAAATAAGTTAATGCCGGTGAACAGTGCTGGGCACCTACGAAGCTTTCATTAAAGATTGTTGTTTTTTTTCCATTTAAATCCTATAATAGCCCCATGTTCCTGTTTTACAGATGACAAGACCAAGGCCCAAGGAGCCAAGTAATGTGCACAGGCTTGTAATACAGTATTGCTGGAAGCCAACAGTAGCCAAATCCAGGTCTCCAGACTCTGAATGCTGTGCTCTTCCCACCAGAGACAGCCATAGGACTTCGAGCCCCATTGTGCAACCTGGAAATGTTATGTAAAACCTTCTTGATGCTGCTCTGAATGACGAAAGGTGACCCAGTGGCCATCGCACAGACAACTTCTGGCCCTGGCAGTGTTCATTTCTCATTGGCATCCTTCTCCTTTACACCCACTGGCCTTCTCTGAGAAAGAACTTGCTTCCTCCAGGGGTTTCGTGGGTATCCATGCAGCCTCTGAATCAATGTGAGTCCCAGTGCCAGCCCTGCTAATAGCACATACACACAGCTGAGATGTGCTGGAAGAGCTTGGGCCTAGGGAGTCAGGCCTTGGGTTCTAGTCCTGGCTGTGGCATTTCCTCACTCTGAGGTAAGTTATTTTCCTTCTCTAAGCTTCAGTTTCCACATCTGTGCAATGGGAATAGTAACTATTAACAGAGTTGTTTGAGGACTAAGTTTTCAGAGACTATTCAAATCTTAATCAAATATTAACACTTGCCTGACCGCTGTAGAACAAAAAACCTGTTAAAAAGCCTGATGCCTCCTTGGATGAATTGTCAGCCGCTGTATGCATTTAACATTTTTCCTTTCCCCTCCAGGAAATAGACTGTCTGGACCTGCCATCCTTACAGAAAACCTTATTCTTTTTCTGGTCTTGGCAAGTCCTAGTGAGTGCTGGAAAAGACCTTGCAGGCCATTTGGTCCCAGTGTAGCAAACTTGTATCTGATCAAGGGGTGCCTCTGCCTGAAGCAGTGGATGAGGCTGAGTCAGAATTCAGCTGGAAGGACACTGTGGGCCATTTTCAGGGAACTAAGATCCCATGTGCCACAGGCAACTATGCCTGCACACCACAACTACTAAGCTTGCACACCTCAACTAGGGAGCCTATGTGCTGCAAATTACAGAGCCCACGTGCTCTGGAACCCGAGCGCCACAACTACAGAGCCCACGTGCCCTGGAACCTGCACACCACAACTAAGAGAAAACCCACACACCACAACTAGAGAGAAGCCTGTGGGCCACGACTAGAGAGAAGCTCGCAGGCTGCAACGAAGATTCCTCATGCCGCAACTAAGACCTGATGCAGCCAAAAATAAATTAAAAAATTTTTTTAAATATATATTTATTTTTGGCTGCATCGGGTCTCCATTGCTGCACGTGGGCTTTCTTAGGTTGCATCGAGCAGGGGCTACTCTTCGTTGTGGTGCACAGGCTTCTCATTGCGGTGGCTTCTCTTGTTGCAGAGCACGGGCTCTAGGCACACGGGCTTCAGTAGTTGTGGCTCGTGGGCTTTAGAGTGCAGGCTCAGTAGTTGTGGCACACGGGCTTAGTTGTTCCGCGGCATGTGGGATCTTCCCGGACCAGGAAGTCCCAAAAATAAATCTTAAAAATAAAGTGAGGGAAAAGCCCAGAAGGACAGTACTTACGTGCTTGCAAGACTAAGGACAGTGCCAACCCAGTATCCCTGGGAGAGCAAAACTGAGGCACCTAAAAACCCTACTTAGGGCTTCCCTGGTGGCGCAGTGGTTAAGAATCCACCTGCCAACACGGGACACGGGTTCAAGCCCTGGTCCGGGAAGATCCCACATGCCGCGGAACAACTAAGCCCGTGTGCCACAACTACTGAGCCTGCACTCTAGAGCCCACGAGCCACAACTACTGAGCCCATGTGCTGCAACTACTGAGGCCCGTGTGCCTAGAGCCCATGCTCCACAACAAGAGAAGCCACCACAACAAGAAGCCGGAGCACCACAACGAAGAGTAGCCCCCGCTCACCACAACCAGTGAAAGCCCATGCGCAGCAACAAAGACCCAACGCAGCCAAAATAAATAAATAAATAAATAAATAATTTTTAAAAACCCTACTTAGGTGAGTTGTTTACTCACAGCCTGCCCACTCCCAGGACTGGGCAGGCTGCAAAATAGGAATTTATCTTCAGTGGGGAATGGTTTTGAGTACCTCAAGTCATCATGAGGGAAATACGATATCATGGGCACAGGCTCCCTGCACATATGGGGGTTCAGGGGCAGGTGTCTGAGACTCACCTGTGGACACCTCAGTGCACGGCACCTCTGAGGCCCCTCCTGGTCCTGAAACAAGTGCTGGGCTCGGACTCACAGGCTGTGGGTTTCAAACCCGACTTAACCTTCCTACTGTCTTCGTGACCTTGGGAAAGGCACTTCTTTCTGGATTCAGTTTCCTCATTTGCAAAGTGGGGCCATGATATCACCTCTCTAACACTCCCTAAACACAAATGAGGACACTTCCCATTCCAAGCACACAGAATAAAGAAAACAGGATAGAAAAAATCTTAGGAAAACCAGAAACTATTGGGTCCCTTTCTTCCTTTTTTGTTTATGTATTCTCTCTTTTTTCTACCACATCATGGATTACCTTTGAATTAAAAATGAGTAGTTAAAGGGGATGGAGTAGAGCTCATGTGAAAAACGCTGAGCTTGGCAACTTTTGGGGCTTCCTCTGTGCCAGGCAGAGTTGTTGAAGCTTTACACGCGTTACCTCAGGTTTTGTCCTAACAAGGTTGGAAGGGAAGCAGTGTAGCTCCCACTTCTTAGCTGTGGGTACTGAGTTCCCAGAGAAGTCAAACGCTTCACTATCACGAGAGGCCACGGTGACGTGCCAGGAGCGGGTATACAAATGCACAACGATTTGATCAAGGTCATCCCTTCAACTCTGGAAGAAAGCAGAACCTTCTCCCTCTCCTGCAACGTGACCATAGAGCCTCGAAGAAGAGCCTTTCCCAGCAGAGCGATACTCTACGAACCTGCTTCTGGGGCACCTGTTCTGAGTCAAGGTCAGGTTAATTTATTATTACATAACAGCCTGTGTCTAGCCAAAGGTTTCAGTGTCTGAACCTACTTTTAAAACATTTGTTTCTGTATAAAAACATTGCTTGCTCATGGTATTCTCTTCAGTAGCAACAGAATGCATTCTGTAAACAAAAATGCTAGTATACTGTGATTAAAAATACCTCCTAGGGCTCAAAAAAAAAAAAAAAAAAAAAAAATCTCCTAATAGTGACTTAATATGCTTTTCTGAAAAAAAGAGCAAGTTAAATTTTTAAATGTCTTGCCATTTGTAAGCAAATTGCTTCTTTCAAAAGGCAAATGCTGATAAATGGTATTTTTGAAATCCTGGTGGTAGGTAGCCCACCTGTTCTCCCATGCTCCAGAGCCACCATCTGTTGCCAATGTGTCTGCGCCCTGGTAACACGGCACCCCACCCCATGAAGCCGCCCCACCCTGATACTGAAACTGACGTTGATGGGGCAATGCTCTGAGCTGCCCAGGGGGATGGGACAGACAAGTCCTGTTGTGGCCTGGAAAACCCTCCTTAAAAGAGCCAACACCATTCTCAAGCTCACAGGTGTCTGCCTGTTGCTCAAGAGTCCCAGTCTGGCCACAGTGAGGGAAGTGATGAAAATGAGCAGAGGATCAGGAGACAGCCTTCACGGCTGGCACAGGCACAAACCACGCATGAATCAGACCTGCACTGACTGCTGGAGCCAGGTACTGTTTGCCCTCCGTCTGAGGCTTTATCTGCCAGGGAGATGGGCAAGCAGCCAAGGGCCCTCTCAGGTGAGGGGTTGTACAGCCAGGCTGTGGCATGCTGCCACACCAGATGTCGACTGGTCTCTCAGAAGGAGCACTGGGCTGGGACTCAGGAGGCTGAGTGCCCAGAGATGGCCCTAGCTGGGCCCCATGAGTCTGAGCAACTCACTCCCCTGTCCCTTCACCTCAGGCTCTTTGCCGAGTAAAGACGAGGGCAGCATAAGGAATTCTCACATGGTGCTACAGAAGTCTCACAGACATTTGTTTGTTTAAAATGTCTAATGATTTTTCAAAGTATTTTTTTAAACATTAAACCTGTTCAACCATATAGCTATTAATATACTGAAGTGAATCTGTGTTTCTAGGTGGTTTTGGGGTAGACCTTCCTATCCTGTCACTTATGGGATTGCAAAATGAGGTGTTTTAAAATGTTACTTATTATATTCACTTCTCTGTACAACCAAAACAGGAAAAACTGGGTTCTGAGGTCAATCTAATACTGCATTCATCAAAACAACATTATTTTTCCTATCTTTTATAAGTGAATACTATCTACTAGAACTTATACTTTTTATAACAATATCATTTAAATTGTTTTATATATTTTATAGTTATTATATGTAAGATTTCATTCCAAAAAAAGATTTGGCTAGTTTTCAAGTTTGAAAATCACCAATCCCTGATGACCTCTGAGTTCCCCTCTAGCTCTGACTTTCTACCAATCTCCAATTCTAAACCCTGAATAAATTCATGGGGTCTTAAAGTTGTCAGTCCATATAAAATCTTGAAGTTTCATGCCTTTGCTTTTATGCATGTGGTTTTTTTCTTTATATAACCAGCTTTCTATGCCAATCCCATTCTTCAACACTTAGCTCAAGTGCAACCTCTTCTACGCGAAACACTTAACATGGGTCTTGGACCTAAGCCTTGGTTTCTTCATCTGCAAAATGAAAAACTGCCCTCAAATGGTGAGGTTTAAGTGAGCTGGTGGTATATATATGTAAAACATTTAGTAAAATGCTGGCATGAGTTCAAGGAATGCTAATTATTATCACTATTGTCTTTATTACTATCTTTATTGTTACTATCATAGTGGAAAAAATGACTTTGGAGTCAGTGGAGATGCAATTCTACTAAACAGGTATGTGACCTCAGGCAAAGAATTTGGCTTAGTATTCTCAACAGGGCAGTACTGCCTCCTAGTGGGTGCCTGGGGAACTGATTTTTTTTTTTTATGGTGGTCACACTGGCCAGGGAGCTAACTGACTTTAGGGGAAGGGGACAGAGGTACTCGATGTCTGGTACACAAAGAATTACCCATGCCCACGGGTCTGAACCAACTACAGGTAGAAAATATTAAAAGCACCTGCATAAAGCCATTAAAGAAAGAATGATTAAATGGAATAAAGACACTGTCTAGAAGTAATTACTTTACCCTGTGCACTTGCACTTATTTTTTTCTAATTGTCATTCCCCTTCTATCAAAGGATATATACTATTTAATACTGAAACAGTGTTTAAGTGCCAGGAACTGTTTTAAGCACATTTCATGTATTAATTCACTTAAACCTTCATAACAACCCCATGGGATAGGTACTTTTTAATTTACTCCCCTCCCCCTGCCCCATGTTGTGAGGTTTGGATTTTTTGTTTGTTTGTTTTGGTTTTTTGGCCTTGCAGCATGAGGGATCTTAGTTCCCCCGACCAGGGATCCAACCGTGCACCCTTCAGTGGAAGTATGGATTTTTTTTACTTTTATTTGCATTTATTTTTTGCAGCATTTATTCCCAGGCCATAAGTTTTTGTTTCTTCAATTTCTTCTGGGATAGCTTTTTCTTCTGGGCAACCTCCTCTTCTGATTTAGGAACAATCTGTTATTTTTCAGTAAGGATCATCTCAATGTGGCAGGGAGAGCTCATGTATGGGTTGATCCGACCATGAGCTCTGTAACTCCTGCGCCGCATCTTGGGGGCTTTGTTCACCTGGATATGCTCAATGACCTGAGAATCTACATCTAAGCCCTACAGTTCAGCATTACTCTCTGCATTTTTGAGCATGTGCAGTAAAAATTAAGCACTCTTTTTGGGCCACCGACCCTGCGTCCAGCCCCACTGTTTGGCCTGGGCACACCTACCAGCTCCACCATTGTAACAACGGAATGGCACACATTGCTTCTTTAAGGTGACATCCTTCAGATACTTGGTGGCTTTTCGGATATGCATACCCTTAATGGCCTGGGCTGTTTCACGAGTGTTCTTAAAGTGAACACGAAGATTTGAACCTCTCGACTTGCATGATTTTGTGGGGTTTTCTGGGTCAAGTGAATAGCGAACCATTTTTAGAGGTCACCTCAGGCTGCTGACCGGAAAAGAAGTGTGGAGTCTTAACCACTGGACCACCAGGGAAGTCCCGTTGTGAGTTTATTTATTTATTTTTTTTTTTTACATTTATTTATTTATTTATTTTTTGGCTGCATTGGGTCTTTGTTGCTGCGCGCGGGCTTTCTTTAGTCGAGGCGAGCGGGGGCTGCTCTTTGTTGTGAGGCACGGGCCTCTCATTGTGGTGGCTTCTCTTGCTGTGGAGCACGGGATCTAGGCACGCAGCATCAGTAGTTGTGGCACACGGGCTTAGCTGCTCCGCGGCATGTGGGGTCTTCCCGGACCAGGGCTCAAACCCGTGTCCCCTGTGTTGGCAGGCAGATTCTTAACAACTGCGCCACCAGGGAAGCCCCTATTTTTTGACATTATAGTTTTAAGGCCCAGCTCATTTGTGAGAATACTGTACTTTCTCATTTCTCCAATTCAGCAGTCTATTTGTCTTGGCATGTTTTCCCTACCAGTTAAGCTTATTTCTCCCTCTCTCCTATCACATTCAAATAAGTCTGATCTATCATTACTTCCTGACTGTAGTTTGTTTTTTGTTTTTTTTTACGGTACGCAGGCCTCTCACTGTTGTGGCCTCTCCCATTGCGGAGCACAGGCTCCGGACGCGCAGGCTCAGCGTCCATGGCTCATGGGCCCAGCCGCTCCGCGGCATGTAGGATCCTCCCGGACCGGGGCACGAACCCATGTCCCCTGCGTCGGCAGGCGGACTCTCAACCACTGTGCCACCAGGGAAGCCCCCCTGAATGTAGTTTTTATTCTGATGTCTATATGTGCCTTCACTCTTAATTTTCTTATAGGGCAAGTATGGAATAGCTTCAAGTGGGTTTAAGCATCTGACTTCTTATGTCTTCTAGCAGTCATGCCTAACATACAGAAATACATAATATTTTATAAACTGCTTTCCTTTTTTTTTTTTTTGCTCCGGACGCGCAGGCTCAGCTGCTATGCCCAGCTGCTCCTCGGCATGTGGGATCTTCCCGGACCGGGGCACGAACCCGTGTCCCCTGCATCGGCAGGCGGACTCTCAACCACTGCGCCACCAGGGAAGCCCCTCCTTTTTTATATTAAAGCCTTCATCTTGTTTGTTTTTAAATAGTGTAGAAAATGGGTTTCACTTCAGAATAGTGAAGGATCATTTCAAAATTTTTTTTTTACAGAAAGGGGGCCCCAGTCTGATATGGTTGAGACCACTCTCCCTGTCTGAGCTTCTTGGGTAAATGAGAGAGAACCCCAACATCACAGAGTTGATGAGAAAAAGCACCATACGTGTGCTCAGTGCATGGTAATTCAATTTCAGCTCCCTTTCTGGTCTATATTTTCTCTCCCACACCTTGCTCAAGGAATAACCCCAGCACCAGCAACCAGCTTGATGAATGAAGGAACAAAGCATTTTCTCGTGAAAGCAATCTCATCCAGCGGCTAGGTGACACCAAGGCAAGCACCCAGGGAATGCTAGGAGTTTTCAATCCGGCTTCACAGCCTCTATACAGAACAGAACCAGAGCTGCCGTTCCCAGCAAGGTTAAGAGGCAAGAACAGGGATGTGCCTTGCTCCATATACGGGGAGGCCTGGGAGAACTGGCATAGGGAGGAGACAGACCCACAGGACTACTGTGGGATCAGAAACAGGTCTTAATCCTGACTGCTCCTTAGAATCACCTGGGGAACTTTTAAAGCATTCCGATACCAAGCTCCCAGCTCAGACAAACTAAATCATAACCTCTGGGGGCTGGGCCCAGGTATTAGTTTTCAAAAGTTCCCCCATGTGATTCCAGCAAAGAGTGGAAAATACCAGACATAAACAAAGAGTGACCAGTTTAATGCCCTCTGAGGTGTTTTTGTTATCCCCAACTTTACAAACAAGAAATTAAGATGTGACTTGTCCCAGACACACAGCCAGAAGATGGAAATTTGAATACAGGCTGGGCTAATGTGAAAACCCTTTTTTTTTTTTTTTTTTTGGCCAATGATAAAACCCTTTTTTTTTTTTTTTTTTTTTTTTTTTTGTGGTACGAGGGCCTCTCACTGTTGTGGCCTCTTTCATTGCAGAGCACAGGCTCCGGACGCGCAGGCTCAGCGGCCATGGCTCACGGGCCCAGCCGCTCCGCGGCATGTGGGATCTTCCCGGACCGAGGCCCGAACCCGTGTCCCCTGCATCGGCAGGCGGACTCTCAACCACTGCGCCACCAGGAAAGCCCTGAAAACCCATTTTTAAAGAGCCATCTAGCGGTTTTAATCCTTCATCTATCCTTCCCACCTGCCTATCCCTGTGACTTCAGAAACCCCTTTCTTGAAATCTGCCCAGACCCCTTTTACCACAAATGTCCCTCTCGACCTTGGACCCCTCAAATCCATGCCCCTTCAACTCAAACTGGACAGTGGACTCAAAAGCGGGTAAGGACCAGGGTCAGTGGAAACACTCTTCGTATGCACTGGGGAATGCAAGAATGCACTGGGGGCGCTCTTGCTTGCCCAGCACCAAAATGGGTCAGTTTTGCTTAAAAGCCATTCCTTGAGTGCTTACTGCATACCAGTGTTAGCCTGCCACATAACAGCTAATGCTTACTGAGCAGTGTCACTCTGTGTTGAGTGCCATATATGCATCACATCACTGTGTTCTCAAGATATTTTCAGGAGGTAATTATTTTCTATTATTACCCATTTTATGGATGAGAAAAATGGAAGTCAAAAATTATGCAGCTGGTCATTGAGCTATAAGTGAGGAAGCCAGGATTCAAACTCTGGCTACTGGCTTCAAAGCCTGAAGGCCTTTACATTATACTCCTCCCTGAACTAGCACTTCATTAGCTGTTGGGGCAATCCTTGTTCCAGCTCTGCCATGGTGCCCCTGCGTTGACTTTGGGCAAATCCACCTTCTCATCTCTAAACATAGAACTGGGACTATGGACTCTAAGGCCACTTCAAGTGGTCTTGCAACTTGGGTTACACCATTACAGCTCAATCACTCGTGGGCTGTGACGTTGGACAACTTGTCCAGCCTTCTCTATACTAGGATGAGTACATTCGCCTTATTACTGATATACCCTTTTAAATTATTTTCTTCCTGTCACCTGCTGTTAAGTCCAAAAAGTTGGCCCTGGTTCAGGAACCAATTTTGGATGATGCACTTAAAAAAACCCTTCTTTCCATTCACCTCTATGAGAATCCAAATCATTTGAGGAAAGGAATGGAATGTTCTTCCAGGTCAATAGGCTGCAGCTGCTGGAGGCAATTCAATAGCTTTAATCACCAGGTCCACTGTCAAAATCTAATTGATCACTTGAATGTACCTGCTTAACCAGTATTTTCTTCCTCCAGCAACTAAGAAATGCTGCATTAACTTCAACCACCCAGTTTTGAAACCAGAGAAGGTGCGTTCATCTCTGCAATAGCCTTGTCTGGCTATGGAATTCTGGGGTGTTCGAAGACTCCATTTAAAAAAAAAAAAAAAAAAAGTGTGCACTTTTCTCTATAAAGTTGAAAAAATTAAAAGGCCCCAAATGTAAGTTTAAAATACAATACCACCATTCCTATAAGGGTGATGTCAAGACCAGGAGACCGGAGTTGCCATAGCAACTAGTCACAGCTTTGAAGCATGCCCATGACACAAGGTTAATAGTGAACATGGACAGGACAGAATCAATGTCAACCCATCCACATTAGCACAGCTTTGTCGTCCTTGACAGTGACATTTTAGTCATTAAGCATTAGTCATTAAATTAAGCCAGGTAGGCCTTTGGCAAGAAATACCTTGACTGCTTAACAGTTGTGGTACTTGCCCAGATGACATGTACATAAACCTCATATGTACATGCTTCAGATGTGTAGTAAGGATAAAGCTAAGATTAGCATTTTAGCTGTATAAATACTTGCTCATTACAGTATGCCTAACTTTCTAGAAAACAAATTTAACAAGTTACCTCTAGAAAGGAGGTTAAGTCTTTTCCAGTGTCTGTACAATTTACTTTTACCATAAATATGACAGTCACTAAGTGGCATCTTATGATTGATTGGGTTGTAAAATAAAAATGCAGTGAGCAGAAAACAAGGGCTGTGGAGCCAAGTATGGCCTCAGTGCTGAATACACTACAGATCTTCCTCAACTTATGACGGGGTTACATCTTGATAAACCAGTCATAAATTGAAAATACAAGTCAAAACCACATTAATTAATACACCTAACCTGCCAACATCACAGTTTAATCTAGCCTACCTTAAACGTGTTCAGAACACTTACATTAGCCTACAGTTGGGCAAAATCATCTAACATAAAGTACTGAATCTCTCATGTAAGTCACTGAATACAGAAAGCGAAAAACAAAATGGGTGTATGAGTCCAGAATGCTTTTTAAGTGTATTTGTCGTTTATTCTCGTGATCACATAGCTGACTGGGAGCCACTGCTTGGCTTGCTGCCCCTGCACCAAGAATATACTGCCGGGGCTTCCCTGGTGGCGCAGTGGCTGAGTCCGCCTGCCGATGCAGGGGACGCGGGTTCGTGCCCCGGTCGGGGAGGATCCCACATGCCGCGGAGCAGCTGGGCCCTTGAGACTCGGCCGCTGTGCCTGCGCATCCGTACCGCAAAAAAAAAAAAAAAAGTATACTGCCAAACATCACTAGCCAAGGAGATCAAAATTCATAGTTTAAGCCTATTGCTTTTTCACCACCGTAGTCAAAAAAATCACCTCGAATCGTCATTAAGTCCAAGAGTGTTCGTACTTGTTTGGTAGGATGAGGAATTATGTATGAGCTTTTCTGCCCTGTTTAACAGGGATACTCACCTCCCAAGTGATTAAGCATTACACAAGAAAAAGGATAGTGTTTGGCAGAGCTGTACTCAAAAACAAAACTTCCTTTCCGGGAGGATATAGCTGGCCAGAGTGAGTAGGCATGGTGGGGCAGAGATGGGGCAAAAAAAATTGTTTTTAAACTTCCTGACTACTCCACCGGTTTTCACCCGAGCTTCCAGCACCTGAAAAGGCAGTTACTTTCTTAGCCCTCTCCAAACTATCAGTGTTCACCTACTCTATTTACAAAGTGGGCAACTTCTACTTCCAACCTCACTTCTGGAAGCCACTTTCATTTCAAACAGACTGCTATACATTGCCAACTGAAAACCAACCAGGATTGCCAGTTCAGTGAATTTCCTATCCCCATTAAACCCCAGACAGCTGGGACACATGAGCCAGCCTTTTCATTAGGGCAGTAACACTCCCAACTTCTTGGCCTTCCTGCCAGTACTAAAGCTGGACAAATTATCCCACACTGCTTGTATGGCAATAGGGCTGAAGGAAAGTCAAAAAATCATTAAACTGGAATTGGTGTAAATTCATGGTTTTAGAATCCTTTCACTTTTACCTCCAAGCAGTTATGTACTCCTGCCCTCTTCTACTTTATGATTAAGGTACTCACACTCACTTCTTCACTTCATTCTTCACATAGCCTTTAACTGCAAGCTCTGCCTTTAGTACACAGCCCTTACCATCTGACTCAATTCACTCGTTTTCCACTTCTAGGTAAGGGGCTTTACAAAGCACTCTCAAGATTATTTGCCACCTCAAGATCCAAGAGCCTTTCTCTTAGGGTATTTAAAAGCCCTACAACCAACACCTCTTAACTTATCCTAATCTAAAACAGGGGTGAACTTACATTTAGTTCAAGGTCTCAGCATCCTAATATTGAACACAGGTCAAATATTACCGGTTTTGAGATACTGAGCTGGTATTATGCCCTATCACTGTACCCCATTCCCCATTAAATGCCTGTGTCATAGACTACCATGTGGGGAAGGTGTGACATGAAAAGGATTAAATGACAAATCAACATTCCAATTTGTATTTATTTGCAAAGCACTCTTATTGAAGCTTAACATGGATTTTATCTAAACTAAAAATAAATTCTCATTATAAAAAATTCTAGTGGCAGAGAGCCAGTTGGATTGGGTTAAAAGTACTAGCTGCCTAAGTTTAAAAGGATTTAGAAATTGTTTCCTGCGGGAGTTATTCTCTCAAAAATAACTTTCAGCTCTCAAAACTTGATATACTGATGATGATATACTGAGTATTTCCATTCCTCTTTCCAAATGTTCAACACAAACAGCCACCTCCACCCCCCTCCAAGGCAGCATTCATTAAGCAGTTTTTCAGCAACTTTCCCTCTTGGCTCTGATTTGCAGTTTTGGGACTTAACAAAAAAATGACCTCTAGGGCTTCCCTGGTGGCGCACTGGTTGAGAGTCCACCTGCCGATGCAGGGGACGTGGGTTCGTGCCCCAATACGGGAAGATCCCACATGCCGCGGAGCGGCTGGGCCCGTGAGCCATGGCCGCTGAGCCTGCGCGTCTGGAGCCTGTGCTCCGCCAACGGGAGAGGCCACAACAGTGAGAGGCCTGCGTACCACACACACACACACACACAAAAGACCTCTAAAGAATGCTAAGTTGCCCCCAAATGAAATCTGAATGAGTTATGTACTGAAGCAAAAATGCCAATTCACAAGTGAAGAGGACTTCAAAAAGAGAGGGGAAAAGTCACCTACAGACTACTTTTCTGGAAGGTGTAATTTTGCTCTGGAAATAAAGGAAATATTCTCCATCTCAGGACCTCTCCAAATGAGACTATCAAGGAAGCTAAGTATCAATGTTTCCAGAGATTTTCACTTCAAGACCAAGTACATACATGTACTAACAGCTAAGGCACTAAGTGGCCAGATTGTAAGACTTTAGTAAAATAATCATATAATACAATGTTTTATGTATGTCAGAGAAGAACCAAGGAAAAACTAAGGATGAGAAGTAATGTTCTACACGTGTATTTCATGTATTAGTCTGGGAAACATTTTGGCTGTTGTCACATCTTCCATCCAGGTAGTTAGAGGAAGAACTGGGATACAAAATGATGAGAATACCGTATTATGAATTTCTGCAATTCCAATAAGCAAAAATTTGTACAACAAAATTAAGCAGTTATACCAGGTTTATCAAGACAAATTTTCAATATCTCTTTCAAATTTTCTATCTTCTCTAAAGTGTGCTGTATACAGCTGAATTTGTTTGAAGTATCCAACGAATTTAATAAAGTAGGATGAAGAGAACTTGTGTGGACATATAAAATTGAATTCAACACTATCAGAATGTTTTGATAAAAATATACTCCAACCCAGTTTTTCTTCAGCTACTTTAATTATAAAAATCTTCCATGTTCTCAAAAAAAAAAAAAAAAAAGGAAAACCAGAAGGCAACAATCTAGTACAAAAATATACAACTGGAAGACATTACCACCAACCAGATCTGACAACTAAATCATGTTGGGGATTCTGAAAATAAAAGCACACTAATACAAAGTACTAAACCAGTGGTTCCTATATAACCAGGGATGGAAAAATGAGTCAGTAGGCCTGGAAAAGTCCATTCCTGATAAAGCACTGTAAGAATATAAACTATAACTCTACAATAAAAGCAACCAGGACTTTCCATCCAGACACAGGTGAGTCTTAAAAGGTGGTGATGCCATCTACTGATCACATGATCTTTTAAGGAACTGTAAAAAGCCATAGAAACAGTAGATAAAAGGTATCTACATCTCATAAAAATAAAATTTCTCTGGCTCTAATTTATCTTTGTCTTTACCTTTCTGCTTAAGACATGGAGGTCAGAAGTAACCCACAATGAACTGAGAACCACAGAATATTAACTATTCTTGAAAGCATAAAAACCAACTATAACTTAGATATGTTCCTTAAATTATCACCAAGTATTAATAGTGACCTCTAGTGAACACCTGTAATCATTACACCACAAGTCAAACTTTCTGTGACTACTTTCAGTATCATATTCAACTGAGAATGCAAGACAAAACTGGCCAACAGGACTTGTTAATTTCAGAAATTACAGTAGAGAACGTTTTAATAGCCAGAATGTAAGGTTTTAACGATTTCTATCTTCCATATTTTTAAACAAGCCATAAAATTGTGCTAGGGTTTCTGGTTAAAGTGATTGCAAATTTGGACCCTAAGGATAAATCCCAGAGGTTAATTTTATATCAGGTCTGTATTAGCCACTTTATAGCTATAATCCACTATCCTTTTTACAGAAACCCTTCCAATTTAAGACTCTGCAAGTTGTATACTGCCAAAAATGCCCATGTAGATTTATAAAAGCAGTGTAATATTGATGTACCATATTACTTCCATGAATTCTTAGCTATCTTGCCTTGCTTGACCCCAACAAAGGTTTTAAGCTATGAAATGCCAGAAGACAAAAGGCCCAAAGCCCGAGCTCCCAGTAAATCAATAGGCAGTCTTAAAAGTATCTTCTGTAACGAGGCTCATACTTAACTCCACTGACACCAATTCTCCCCCTCTGACACCCAGGACTCTCCCTCCCTTGATATGTGCATGAAGGGTGAAGAAGGACCACTGGAAATAATTTGTTTAGGATCTGCATCTTATAAAACATCCTTTTAGATTAATATGACTTATCTTTCATATTAATGTCAGTACAGCATAATCCAAAACTATCTTTAAACAGCACATTTAAGGAAACTAAGCCAAAAGACTGTTGCATTATGATTTAATCTAATTGCACAAAAATTTGAAATTACAACTCCTCTAGATTTCTAAGAGGAAGGTTATGCATGCCTCCATATTCAATTCTGCACTGTTACATTTGAACCTTATAGTGAATTTCACATCATGATGGATCAATTTAGAATCCCCATGCAACACCTCAAATTATATAAAATGGAAGCAATTTTTAAAAGCTTTGTGGAACGTATTCATGCTTTTTTTTTTAACCAGCAACTTTGGATTATAATGTATCAGGTGGCTATATTTTAAAATGTTGGTCACTGAATATCAAGGACTTTGAACTGGCTTCTACTCCTAAAAATGTATCATCGCTTAGGTGGACAACCAAAAATTTCCTTCATTTCAAAAGCCTCAAATTGTGTTTCTTACAGAATAAGATTTGTGTAACCAACTGCCTTCTATGGGACAAGAACTATGGTAATAGTGGGTTCAACTATTACACAATTATGTTAATATTTTATTTTCAAAAGCACTTTACAAGAAAATGTAAGTATGGCTTCCAATAGGAATGTTATACCTGGACTTGATTGGTACCAAGCTCAGATTTTAGTTTTGCAAGGAAAAACAGGCTTTCAGGTTAAACAACAATTTGTAACCAAACCTTTAATCCCAAGGATTCTCACAAAACATATTACAAATGACAGCATGAAAAAAAAAATCTTGCACAGTAACTCAAAGTTCAGCTCTACAATGTACCCTTAAACTGGCAGGACACAGGTATCTTGAATAGTCTCAAATTTCCAAATAATATTACAAAGAGCTATGTATCCATATACACCAATCACAGAAGGTAAACTAACTTTCTTGAAACTTCTTAGATTCTAAACCCACTGGACCACCTCTTGTCCGGTGTGAAGACTAGTGGAATTTTTAAACCTCTAATCTAGTTTAAGGGTGCAGCTTTAATTTTTACTTGCTGGCTTGTGTTCACAGCAGCTTTTAAAGACCGCTTAACTACAGCTGCATACCATATCCCAGCTACAGAGTCTTTTCAATTTTTGCCAGTTTTGTTTCCGTAATATTAAACATCACACTTCAGCTGGGCAGGAGTTAGAGGTTTATTATCGGTCTGTGCAAGACTAAAAATTCAAAGCAAATTCCATTTTGCTTAAGGGAACATTGTAAAGTAACAATTCTTGATATTACATGCCTCATATGATCCATTTCAAACCATAGAGAATTACATCTTTATGTGTCACTGTTCCAAGAGACAAACAAATGTGAACAGCTAAAACATTTTAAAAATGCACCAAGCTTATGAAGTCTCAAACAAAACTTGAATTTTCTGTACATACTCCTGTCAAATGAAGTTATTTCCTGTACACCACTCCTCTTGCAAACTGGTCTTCTATTTCCTTTCATTTGACCTAGATCGGCTGATAAACAGAAAAACAGAAGTTACACCTGTAACTCCGTTACACTCTGACAAAACATCAAAAGATTTTTATGGGAAAAAGTTGTAAAATTTTTATCCAAGTGGCTTAAAAGAAGACCTATTTCTACTTTTAATACGTTATGTATGCAAGGTCTTAAATGGCTCAGGTCATTAAAGATCTTACCTACGAGACCTAGAGAAAGATCGGGACGGCTTGTGATTTCTCTCCCGGGACAGTGATCTCTCTCTTCTCCTATCTCTAGAAAGGGACCTGAAGTCAGAGGGAAAAGAAAAACAGTGCCATTCAGGATTATACACAACAAATACTTACAAGAGAAGTTTTTGAAAGCTAAAAGCTATGCCAGTTGATTCATTACTGAAGTCAAGGTCTATCACCATTAACCAAGTCATTTGGGAAACAGCTTAGGAATAGCACAGACACTCCCACTTCTGAGAATGTGGCCCCCCAAAAAAGGTTATTCACCTGCTCCGGCTGCGGGAGAAGCTTCTCCGTCTTGGAGATCTAAAAGCAGAAAACAGGAAAATTAGGCCAATTGTCAATTAGCATTTATGGCGTGAGGCATTTCCCAACTTTTCAATCTCACTGTTGGGCCCAGTGAATGTGCCGAAGAACTGGCACCCATCGTCCAAAATATAAAAAAAAAATTTTTTTTTAAAAAGAAAAGAAAAAAAAGGCACAGAAGGATTAAGGAACCAAAAGCTCAAGTGAAAAGCAGGTATTCCAACCATGGATTCACTTTAACAAAGAATGCTTCACAGCAGATCTGTCCAATGCAAAACTTCATGTCAAACTAACTTCACTACCCAAACACCACACCAAAATGTAGTCCCACAGTAGTTCCAAAAACAGTACCATAAACCAGTATTTGGAACCCATGCAAACCTGCAAGTCCATGACAAGACTTAGGTACCAGGTGGATAGTGTAATTTTGTGAAAACGCGCTAGGTGTAAATACTGATGCCATTAAGTGCTACATTAGAACTGCATTTGTGATCATCACATTTAAGAGTGTGTTTAGGCTTATCAAAATTACCTTAGCTTGGCCCACTTCACCCCCATAATTTAAAAATTTTGAAAACTGTTAGTAAAACCATTTAAAGGTGATAGGATTCAACAAATTTTTGCTAGAAAGGAAAGCTAAATCTGTTAGAGTTATTAAGATTTTTAGTTTGGCATCTCACACATGCAAATAAGTTTCACTTGAAGGTCTAGTTACATTATGAGTTCCCTATCACCCTTAAAAGTTTTATTCAAGCAATATATATATATGTACGTTACCATTCAATTATGCACAGCCAGCCTTTGATCCAGAAAAAAAGAATTACTTTAAGCCGCTTACTCCTTATTTTAACCAGCAGTAAACTGTATAAGCAGGAAAAACTTACTAGTTTTTGGGTTTCAACAAGCTAGAAATGGTGAGGTGAGGCTGCCGGACTGACGGCCAGGAAGAATTTGCTGAAAAGGTTTTGCCAGATGTTGCGTTGGATTTAGTTGGTTGGCGAAGGGGGTGTTGTGGATTTTTCCTGCTTTTTTGTTAGCCGAAGGCTGCTGCTGTAGTTGTTGTGAAGACATTTGGTAAATAAACAGCTGAGCTGATTGGCCAGGAATGTGTGGGCGGTCGAGGTGGCTGCTGCCGATTTGGTTAAGGTTGGAGAGAAGGCTGAGAGAAAACAGCATGCTCGGGAACCAAAGGGCGGTGCAACCTGACGACTGGCCATGCCTGGGTCATGTGAAACGACACCAGCCAAGCTGAATGGGGCGCGCTGGTCACATGACGCTGAAAGGGCTAGTTGACTGGCTAATGCAGACTCAGAGGGTGGTGAGAAGAGACATGATGGTGACTCTGTAACGGGGTTCATTTTTATTAATAGATGGACCAAAAAGCACAAAAAAAAAATGAAAAACAAGCCATCAGTACAACCATCTATTAGCTAACAAATACTCTATTATGATGGGCAACAGTGTGTTTTGTTTTTCAAAACAGCAAAAGGGGCAAGATTTTGAACTCCTATCTCCTAGGACTTCACTCACCTGTAAGAGGTAAATTCAGTCCTACAGAAACTATTTGGAGGTTTGAGGAGATGTGGAGTTAGCATCCAGACAATACTGCCTGGTCCAAGAATGATGCCATTTTCAATTATAAAAAAAACTGCATTCTCTCCTATTTGGGTTTGAAGAACAGATGACTGGGATTACTTTAGCCCCCTTTATTGGTCAGTGACTTAAGTTAGTTTCAGAATGATTTCTACTTTACCAGTTGTAACATTAAAACAGCTGCCTGCTTGATAAATATTACAATCGTGCTAATAGAAAACACATTTTTGTGAAGAACTAGAGTTGAATGTAATGTTTGTCATTATGGAGTCAAGAAATGGAAAAGGCCTAAATTGAAGTATAAGGGAAGACTTGGAAAGATGCAACTAGAAGATGAACTAGAAGATAGATCCAAGATAGAAGTTACTGACTACCAACATGAACAATGACCTAAAGACAAGCCAACACTCAGCACAACTCACATATCCCAAACTACACCCAGCAAATGTTTCATAAAAACCTGATTCCTCAAAACTTAAAACCCACCAACAAACTTTAAGAGAAATACCTGCTCCTATTAGCTACTCCATTACACCAATACCTCTAAACACGCTCTCTCTAAGTACCTGCGGCGAGGTGGAGGACTCCTCCTCCGATAATCATCTCGAGGGCGACGACCCCAAGAAGGAGGCGGGCCACGATTTCGACTTCTCTTTTCACCATTCGACAGTTCCACTCTTACTCGGCAGCCACATAGTGTTCTAGGAGAAGAAACGTTAAATTTAAAGCAGCCCAACTGACTTTCTAGGAGATTAAAGCAAGTGAAAAAAACTCCACTCCTATAACTAGCTTCTTTGCAAAAAATACATCTTAATGTCTGCAGAATCCTTAATACCAAAGCAAGTTTTAGTTCCCTTATTTTTTCTAGTAAAGGAAACCAACTTCCTTACATTTTATTGCCGTTAGTCTGATCACTGGACTCAATGTTAACAGGTGCAATCTAAGTGTGAAAACGCCTGGATTCATCCTCCCAGAACTAGTTCATCTGTACATCCTGTTTTGACTTCCTTTGAGGCTGCAACAACTGTTTACCAATCTTACTCTGTATCCCTTGGTCTCCTCTCCTCCCCAACCCCCCCGCCAGGTAAGTAGCAGTAAGCATTCTGGCCATTTTACATCTCTCTCCCCCCTCAATCATCACACACAATACTTGACACGTTAAGAAACTGCTACTGAGAACAGGAGGAAAAAAAAAGGGCAGTTATTTCCCACCTCTTCACTGGTCCACAACCATTATGTTTGGATAATTCACCATATGTGGACAGTGACTGACAAGAGGTGGGGCCCTGGAAAAATGTTTCTGTAACCTGCTTAGATAAATGACCTTTTATACAGCTTTACAGCCAACTCTGAGACCCTTTAATTTTTGGATCTTAAGGATTATTTTCCTTGTTTTCATGAAATCCAATGGTTTTCAAATGCCAGGAAGGAGAAGGGCAACACCTGTTCACTGTTAAGACTCAGGTGTTGCTTATCAGCCAGCTAACAGACCATTTTAAATGCAAAGGGAAATAGCTGTATGAGCCACAGTTCCTAAACAAAATTATTTCCAACATGTAAAAGATAATAGTACAATAAACCCACGTAACCATCATCCACCTACAATCAGTTTGTGGCCATAAGAGAAATGTCTGATTCCACAATTATTTTAGAAACAATTCAAAGGTGACAACACAGTTGATGCTTTGTGGTGCATTTAGATTAAAATGTTTCAACCATATGCAGCTATCCACCCACCAAGAACTGACCGTTAAAATTATTTTCTTCAATGGCCAACTGAATAAAAAGAAACTTTTCCTAGGTATCTACACTAAAACTGTTCACTCCTTTGACTGTCAGAAAAGGTTTATGTAAATCTCCAGTAACATCAATTTCAGATAGCCAAGAAGCCATCTACAAGTCACGTATCCTAGAGATTTTAAATATTAAAATACAATCAACATTATTTATCATTAGTATAAATTAATCAATAAAATTACCTCCCATCTAGCTCTCGGACAGCATCGGCTGCATCTCGAGGATCTTCAAATTCAACAAAAGCAAAGCCAGGAGGGTTTCTAGCAACCCACACACTTCGGAGTGGTCCATAATAGCCTACAGCTCGTTCCAATTCAGTCTTGTTACCATTGTTTCCAAGATTACCTACATAAACTTTACAGTCCAACGGACAAGAATCACGATGCATTTCTGTAAAAAAACAAAAAAAACCCCAAAATATCATAATCCACACAGTGAAAAACAGATCCTTAAGAAAGAATTCAAAAATACTAAAACCCCCCCAAACTAAAAACACTACCCTTTAAACAATTACCGATAACTGCATGGAAGCCAGCACAGATTGCCTAAGAAAAAAAAAAAAGAAGCCTCCTTGAAAAGTGAGGGGAAACATACTGGAGGAGCATTTACCACAAAGTGGAAACTGAGTTAAGGACTTTACCTATTTCAAATTAACCTTAAAAAACTAAACAAAAAACACCTAGAAAAGTAGGACAGCCTACTCAAAAGCAAATACAACTCGCTGAAGACAAACCACTAGAAAAGTGATACTAATGTGCCTTCACAGGCCAAAAGTTAACCAGCTTCATTCCTCAAGCAGCAAGACAAACTTGTTATTAAAAGATGTACCCCATTCTATTCTCAACACCTAAAAACTTGTTATTAAAAGATGTACCCCATTCTATTCTCAACACCTAAAAAGTGTTAACCCAATGTTCAGCAACAGCTAAGTGGATAAGCAAAATATATTATCCATACAATGGAGTATTATTCAGGAATGAAGTACCCATAAATGCTACAAACGTGGATGAAACTTGAAAGCATATTACGATTCCGTGCATGTGTAATATCCAAAATGAGTAAATCCAGAAACAGATCAGTAGCTACCAGAGGCTGGTGGAGGAAAAGGGGACAGGGCAAAAGGGAAGTGGCTGCTTATGTGTACGGGTCACCTTAGGGGGTATAAAACGCGTTAGAACTAGAGAGGTGATAGCTGCATAACACTGTGAACGTACTTAACACCTCTGAAATGTGCACTTTAAAATGAATCTTACCTTAATTTCACCTCAGGGGAAAAAAGTTATACAAGAATTTACGGCACTTAGGGGGCTTTAATAAATCTTAAGTACTTAACAAGTCGTCTCAGCAATGAATCTAATCAACTTATAGGCCAGTATCAACTGCATAAAAGAGCAGCCTGTCCAAGAACTCAGCTCAGGAGCCACTTTCTTCTCTCTCCGGGCTTATCCAATTAAACAAGCCAGTCCAGACACATCCTATTTGTGTGACCCCACCCTGCACCCAGGAGAGTTACGAGACCAAACCATTGCCGGGGAATGGGTTCTTTTCCTTTTTCCAAAAACTTTACCGTGACCAGCTACAGGCCTACGTATTAACGCAAAGAGCTACAAGAACAAAACAGCTCAAGGAAGAGCGGTTTAAAAAAATAAAAGTGACTGGGTTCAGACTATAACAAGTTAAAAGAACATAAAAATGAAGATGAGTACAGAAATCATTTACTAGGGATGGATCGAAAGGCCCAATCTTGATTACTGACTTGAGGAAAAAAATCATGAGCAGCTACCTAAGAAAACGCGGGGCCTAAAAAAAAAAAAAAAAGGCGCCATAAATTGAAAAGCCGCGGCCCGGAGTACGACGGACTACCGAGTCCTCCTTCGCATCAACTCTCGGGCAATCTCACTTTCCGGTTCACGCCCCCAGTGAAGAGTTAAAAACACCTCCACTTTGAGACCTGGATATATCCTCCGAGGGGCCGGGGGACCCCGCCACCGCCCCGTGCTGAACGTCACAAAATGGCGGCAGCGTCTCTTTGTCTCAATCTGGCGCCGCCATTGGGCCTGGCCCCACTTCGGTCCCGTTAAGGCCCATTTCCAACCTCATTCCTTTAGTCGCTGGTCACTTACCGAGACCTCGGGTTAGAAACGCGTAGGCTCAAATCCACACACCCTCGGCTGGGTCTTCCTGGTCCCCTCGTGCCTGGCACCAACAGATGCTCTCCCACACCCGTCGTCCACGAAATGGCGGACCACCGCTGTCTCCTCGCCCTTATTTATAGGCCATGCTGGAGTCACATGACTGGACGGGCTCGCCCAATGGGGGGCGGAGGAGGCTGTGACGTAATGGCTACAAACTCAGCGAGAACAGCGGTTGGTGGGAGCGCGCTCTGGTTGTACCGCCTTGTCTGTGGAGGGTAGCAGCGTCGGGCTCAGGTTGTCTCAGGCCCGGAGCTCCCTCGGGTGTAATTCCCCAGCTGCTGACCTCTGAGTTATTCTCAGTCCCCTGTCCCTCACATCCAAATAGGCTGGAGTTTAATAACACCTCCGCCGTCACTCCCAAACACTGATAGAGCGTTTTGCTCCTAATAAGTTTAAAGTATTAGATGAATTCACTAATTCATCCTCGTGAGCGGTGAGGCTGGAACTAAGACTGTCACGTTTACAAACGTGCTTCGGAATTGCTCCCAAGGTCAAGGAGCTGTTTGTGAGCGAGCTGTCACCAGATTGTGCCCACCGGGGTCCCACACTTAGGGAAAAGCCCAAACCTGGAAAGTCCGCCGAACTCTGGCTGGTTTCCCACCCCTCACCCAAACTGCAGGATTTGGCATCATCCTGGACTCTTGAAATCTTTAATAGAAACGCAAATGAGACCGACCGGTCAGGCCATGCGGAAACTGTCACCTTTAGCAAGTAGAAGTACAAGGAAGTTCCTGAAGAAGATTGAATTTAAATTCAGCCCCCCACCCCCGCACCGGGGGCAGGGGTGGGGTCCATGGGTCACTCACACCTTCCTCTGTTTCCCACTTCACCTAAAAAAAAACCGAGCCACAAGATTAACTATTGGGAGAGAAATACCGCGATGGTGTCAGAAAAATCACCAAAATCTCCTTCGCCGGAACAGTGAGTTCAGTTTTGCTGGTGTTCCCTACCCTCTTTCTGTGAAGTCTGACTTATTGCTAAAACGTATTTAAATCTGCTCTCAAGAGAAACGATAACTTGTATTTTTCCACCATTAGCTGAAAGATATACCAATTATTTACTTGTTTTGTTTCTCCCAGATATTCTCTTATTGTGCCTGTAAAAGATTTATCCATAGTGGGGGAAAAATACAAAGATTTAATGCCTCTGAGCCTTAGTTTTCACACCTGTAAAATGGGGATTTTATACTCCCAAGGAAAGAGGGGGAATGGGAACTGCAGTTGTTGAGCCAGGCCCTGAGCTGGCCTTACCCTGGGGTGTTTCCCAGGTGAGGGATTCTAGCAAAACCTTTGTTTCTCTTCTTACTTTTCTTTCCTTCTGTAATTGTTTTTCTCTTCTGGCTCACTTATATTTGCTCCCCTCCTGCTCTGTAAGTTTTTCTCCTCTTTTTATTTCCTTCTATCAAAGCGAAGCCTTTTTGAAGTCAGACAGTCCTAGATTTGGACCACAGTACCGCTGCTACTTACTGCTAAAGTGTCTGGAGAAGAGTCCCTTACCCTCTCTCAAGATTACTTTCTTCTCTGTAAAATGGGATAATTACATCAATGCAAGGTTGTTATGTGCTGTCTACCCTCACAGGAACTTCAACTTTGGTCTATTGCGGTCACACGTGCATCCCCAGGGCCTGGAAACAAGCCTGACACACAGCAGGTGATCAAAACTTATTTGTTTAATTATTTAATTAATTAAAAGAAATTATGTATGTAAATAAGCTGGCACAATATTTGCTCAAAAAAATTCTGTGTTCTTTTCACATTTCATTCTTTAGTATCCCAAAGTACCCCATTCTTTCCCACCATTTTTCCTGTTTTTGTTGTTGTTTGTGCATATAATGCTAGTCTAGCATGCATCTTTCAATGGAGCACTCTTTCTTTTTAACTTATTATATTTTATTTTTGGCTGTGTTGCATCTTTGTTGCTGTACACGGGCTTTCTCTAGTTGCAGTGAGCAGGGGCTACTCTTTGTTGCTGTGCGCGGGCTTCGCGTTGTGGTGGCTTCTCTTGTTGCAGAGCACGGGCTCTAGGCGCATGGGCTTCAGTAGTTGCAGCGTGTGGGCTCAGTAGTTGTGGCACACGGGCTCAGTAATTATGGCTCTTGGGCTCTAGGGAGCAGGCTCAGTAGTCGTGGTGCACGGGCTTAGTTGCTCCGTGGCATGTAGGATCTTCCCAGACCAGGGATCGAACCCTGCATTGGCAGGCGGTTTCTTAACCACTGTGCCACCAGGGAAGTCCTCAATGGAGCACTCTTAATCCCTCCAGCTGTATTCTCAAATACGTTTTGAACCTCCTCTGGCCATCCATACACACTTTCTATCTTCTAGTAACTGCAGCCAAGTGAATTATCCATTTAAATTATGGAATATTTTAATGTTCCTTTAAATTTATTCGACCATCAACCACTCTTGTCTAGACCCTAGAACCATAGGAAGCTTCAACGGGACATAGCAGAATTTCTTAGACAAAGAATGGGGATCATATGTGGTAGTAAACAAACATCCTTTGATTTTCTCTGAGGAACTACCATTCTCACAGTAGACCACGTTATTGATTTAGGTGTGGTTGGGTCCTACACCCCACTTTTTTAGGGGTAGAGATATGAGCACCCCTAGTTAATTAAATCATCCTGGTTCTTAGTGGCCCGCCCCACCCCCATTAGTTCAGGAATGGATGACTAATCCAATCAGACCTGTCAGCTAATGGGACTTGTAACTTTAGAAATTACAGTAATTTTAGAATTTTAAATAGCCACAATCTAAGTGTAGAATGTAAGATTTTAACAATTTTCATTTTCCATATTTTTTACAAGCCATAAAATTGTGCTAGGGCTTCTGGTTAAAGTGATTGCAAATTTGAACTCTAAGGATAACTTCCTGGGGCTAACTTTTTATCATCAGGTTCTGTATTAGCTGCATTATAGCCATAATCTATTATCTTTTTTACAGAAACCCTTCCAATTTAAGACTCTGTAAGTTGTACACTGCCAAAAATGCCCATATAAATTTATAAGGGCAGCAGTAATTATTGATGTATAGTATTAATTCCATGAACTATTAGCTATCTTGCCAGTGCTCCTGCTAGGCCAGCCAGAGAGAGGTGTGTTCCTTTCCTCCGACTAGTGGGGTCCTGAACCTGCCAGCCATCCTCCTTCTAGTAGGGAGGAAGCAGCCTGCAGTGGACCCAACCTAAAGAGAGGGAGAGCTGAGAGATGGGGAATAACGAGCTCTAAAACTCTTGTTTAAGAAGCCCTGACCCCAATTCCACTTTTGAGATTCCCAGTTGTTTGAACATACATGTTCCCTACCTCTTCCTCTGATTTGCCTAAGCCACTTTGAGTTGGTTTTTTTTCCTGTCACCTATGAACAGAAGGATTCCAAATACAGAAATTACTCTGACATCTCACTACCTCAAGTCAAGAACCATGGCTCTAAGTTATTGTCCATTTCTAAAATTCACCTGTTACCAATTTGTTAAGTGCCTTTTCTTTTTTTCTTTTTTTAAAAAATTTATTTATTTTTTTTAGTTATTTTTGGCTGCATTGGGTCTTTGTTGCTGTGTGTGGGCTTTCCTAGTTGTGGTGAGTGGGGGCTACTCATCATTGTGGTGCGTGGGCTTCTCATCGCAGTGGCTTCTCTTGTTACAGAGTATGGGCTCTAGGCATCCGGGCTTCAGTAGTTGTGGCGCATGCTCCAGGGTGAGTGGGCTCTATAATTGTGGTGCAGGGGCTCCAGAGAGCGTGGGCTCTGTAGTTTGCTGCACGGGGGCTCTCTAGTTGAGGCACGCGAGCTCAGTAGCTATGTCACGCGGGCTTAGTTGCCCTGCAGCATATGGGATCTTATTTCCCTGACCAGGGCTCAAACCCAAGTCCCCTTCATTGGAAGGCGGATACTTAACTACTGGACCACCAGGGAAGTCCCCCCAGATTCTTTTTCTTTATAGTTTATTAAAAAATACTGAGTATAAGGAATTCCCTGGTGGTCCAGTGGTTAGGACTTGGCACTTTCACAGCGATGGCCTGGGTTCAATCCCTGGTCAGGGATCTCTGGCAAGCTGTGTGGCACAGCCAAAAAATAAAATACATAATTTAAAAATTCTAGGACTTCCCTGGCAATCCAGTGGTTAAGACTCCTCCCTTCCGGGGCTTCCCTGGTGGCTCAGTGGTTGAGAATCCACCTGCCAATGCAGGGGACATGGGTTCGATCCCTGGTGCAGGAAGATGCCACATACCACGGAGCAACTAAGCCCGTGAGCCACAAATACTGAGCCTGCATGCCGCAACTACTGAAGCCCATGCACCTAGAGCTCATGCTCTGCAACAAGAGAAGCCACCACAATGAGAAGCCCACGCACTGCAATGAAGAATAGCCCCCCCTCACTGCAACTAGAGAAAGCTCATGCACAGCAACGAAGACCCAACGCAGCCAAAACAATAAATAAATTAAAAAAAAAAAAAACAACTCCCTTCCACTGCAGGGGGTGTGGGTTCCATCCCTGGTTGGGAAACTAAGATCCCACATGGTGTGCGGTATGGCCAAAAACAAAAAAATCTAGGACTTCCCTGGTGGTGCAGTGGTTAAGAATCTGCCTGCCCATGCAGGAGACACAGGTTCCAGCCCTGGTCAGAGAAGATCCCACATGCCGTGGAGCAACTAAGCCCGTGTGCCACAACTACTGAGCCCACATGCCTCAACTACTGAAGCCCACACGCCTAGAGCCCGTGCTCTGCAACAAGAGAAGCCACCGCAATGAGAAGCCCACGCACTGCAGTTAAGAGTAGCCCCTAAAAAAAAAAAGAGTAGCCCCTGCTCGCCACAACTAGAGACAGCCTGCACAGCAAGGAAGACCCAATGCAGCCGAAAATAAATAAATGAATAAATAAATAAATAAAAAAATTTTAAAAACCATAATATTGAGTATAGTTCCCTGTGCTATACAGTAGGTTAAGTGCTTTTTAAATTTTTTAATTTTTAGCTTTGCCGTGCAGCTTGTGGGATCCTAGTTCACGTGATCAGGGATGGAACCCCTGACCTCAGCAGTGAAAGTGCAAAGTCCTAACCACTGGACTGCCAAGGAATTCCCAGATTTTTTTTTTTTTTTGCAATACGTGGGCCTCTCACTGTTGTGGCCTCTCTCGTCGCGGAGCACAGGCTCCAGACGCGCAGGCTTAGCAGCCATGGCTCACGGGACTAGCCGCTCCGCGGCATGTGGGATCTTCTCGGACCGGGGCACGAACCCGTGTCCCCTGCTTCGGCAGGCGGACTCTCAACCACTGCCCCACCAGGGAAGCCCCGAGATTTGTATTTTTTCTTTTTTCTTTTTTTGGACACACTGCACAGCATGTAGCATGTGGGATCTTGTCCCCTGCATCGGCAGGCGGACTCTCAACCACTGCGCCACCAGGGAAGCCCCTGAGTGCTTCTTTTTTTTAAGAAAAAAGAATTACTGATGGCCAGGCATTGACATCTATGTATAAGAATTAAAACATTCAGTATTGTGATTGACTTCCAGTATCCATGAAGGAAAACCTAATAAAAGCGTAGACCTGTAGTTTCTTAACTACTTGGTTCAGTCAATGTCCTCGTAGGAAGCAGATGACGTACTCAACAAATGGTTAACTGAAGAGGTAATTATTTATAGAATTATGGGCAGGGTTAAGGAAACCCACAGAAGAGGGAGGAACTCCCAGAGGCAGCTCTTAGGCTGAGTGGGTCATGGAAGGGAGCAGGGTTACCAGAACCAGATAAATGCTGTAGCTATGAAGAGAGGCCATAATGGCCTTAGGTAGAGGAACCGTGGCAGCCCAGTTCGGGCAGGGGTTGGGGGTGACCAGAGATGAAATAACTGGACTACTTTCTCTTCCTATAGTCCCATCTTTTGATGGTGCCTTCTATTGCCCAAAGCTATCTGGAAAACTTAGGGCAAGAGAGCTGGGTGATGCAAGCCCAAGTCAGCCTCCCAGGGCACAGAGGAAAGCAAAGACTGGGAATTGATCTAGGGTTGTATTGTCCAATACAACCACCACTAGGCTCATGTGGTTATTTGAGTCCAAATTGAGATGTATTGTAAATGTAAAATACATGCTGGATTTCAAACACTTGGTATTAAAAAAGAATATAATGTTTATATTGATTACATGTTGAAATTATTTTTTATGTACTGGGTTAAATAAACTATATTATTACAGTTAAATTCATCTGTTAGGACTCTGCGCTGTCACTGCCAAGGGCCCGGGTTCAATCCCTGGTTGGGGAAATAAAATCCCACAAGCCAAGCGGTGCAGCCAAAAAAAAAAAAGATATATAAAGAAACAGATTAATTTTTTTTTTTTTTTTTTTTTGCGGTACACGGGCCTCTCACTGTTGTGGCCTCTCCCACTGTGGAGCACAGGCTCCGGACGCACAGGCTCAGCGGCCATGGCTCATGGGCCTAGCCACTCCACGGCATGTGGGATCTTCCCGGACCGGGGCATGAACCTGTGTCCTCTGCATCGATCAGCAGGTGGACTCTCAACCACTGCACCACCAGGGAAGCCTTCTTTATACTTTTTGACTGTGGCTACTAGAACACTTAAAATTACATGTGTGGCTCACATATCTGTTGGACAGTGTTGATCTACAGGGACAAATGGAAAATAACCTCACACAATTCCAACAAATAATCATTTAAAAACTCGTTTTAATTCTATATCCGGGACAACTATGTGAAAATAGTGTTTCTGCAAATCACATAGTTTAAAGTTTCTGTTTTTAATTTATTTATTTTTTAAAATTTATTTTATTTTTGGCTGTGTTGGGTCTTCATTGCTGCATGCGGGCTTTCTCTAGTTGCGGCGAGCAGGAGCTACTCTTTGTTGCAGTGCGCGGTCTTCTTATTGCAATGGCTTCTCTTGTTGTGGAGCACAGGCTCTAGGTGCATAGGCTTCAGCAGTTGTGGCTTGCGGGCTCTAGAGCACAGGCTCAGTAGTTGTGGCACACGGGCTTAGTTGCTCTGCAGCATGTAGGATCTTCCCAGACCAGGGCTGGAACCTGTGTCCCCTGCATTGGCAAGTGGATTCTTAACCTCTGTGCCACCAGGGAAGCCCTTAAATTTTTTTTTTAAACCTAATTGCCTTGATCCTTTGAGGTACCACCTTTTAGGTACTTTTATATTATTCCCTGAAACAGTTTTTTAGATCATATCACATATTTAACAATCATTCATTCAGTCAAGAAGTATTTGTTAGGTGCCTTCTATTGTCCAAACACTGAGATGGATTTGGAGGAAAAAGTAGTAAACCAAAACAGAGTCTCAGACTACCATCATGGGGCTAAGTTCCAACATAGAGGAGAATTAGAAAAAAGAATCTCACAAGTGGTTGTGAAATTATTTATGTAGAAAATGGTCTGAAAAGGGAAATGGTGTCTTAAGAACATGTCATAGGAAAGATTGGCCTGATTAGGTAAACCAAAGAAGGCTTCCTGGAGGAAGTGATGATTTAGCAGAAGCCGGAGATATCTGGCAAAGTTTGTGAGAGCAGTGAGAGAATGTTCCTGGAAGAGGGTACAGAATATGTAAAGTTCCTGTAGTAAGTTAGAGGAATTAAAAAAAAAATACGCCAGTGTGGTTGAAGCACAAAGTGAGGAATAATTTTGAAATTTCATTAATATGTAAAATGTTCATGTTATACGTGTATTTATTTGTATATCAACAAGTGGTTACAAAGTGCCTACTAAGTGCTTTCAGTGAAGCAAAGCTGAATCAATCACTTTCATTCAGTCAATAAACATTAATTGAGTACTTATTATATTTCTCTCTGGAAGGCTCAGAGAGCTGCTATAATGGTATGTTAGAAGTATGTGCACTCAGGAGATTTCCCCCCCTCCTTCAAAAGTTAACGTTCATCACTTCTGAGAGGTGGGATATTGGGGGAATATCTAACGGAGGTTAGGAATCTTTAGGAGGTATACTTGTGAGTAAGAGGTGTACTTATGTGTGATTTCTTTTCTTTTCTTTTCTTTATTTAGCTATGCTGAGCAGTTTGCGGGATCTTAGTTCCCCAACCAGGGATCAAACCAGTGCACCCTGCACTGGAAGCACGGAGTCCTAATCACTGGACCACCAGGGAATTCCCTCCCTGGACTTTTTATTTTCTGAGTAGTGTTCTCGTGCCTGGAAAGGAATAATGATTGATTCTAGTGTTTTGATTAATATTAAATTTATCGAAGTTTCAAATTCTGAAATCCAGTTCTTTCTGTAAGGTTAAGGTAAATTTCCAATCATTGTTATTTTATTTTCTAAGAACCTAATTTTTAAAATAAGATCAATAATTCTGGGCTTCCCTGGTGGCGCAGTGGTTAAGAATCCGCCTGCCAATGCAGGGGACATGGGTTCGAGCCCGGGTCCAGTAAGATCCCACATGCCGCGGAGCAACTAAGCCCGTGCGCCACAACTACTGAAGCCCGCGTGCCTAGAACCCATGCTCTGCAAGAGAAGCCACCACAATAAGAAGCCTGGGAACTACAATGAAGAGTAGCCCCCCACTTGCCGCAACTAGAGAAAGCCCGCAGCACAGCAACGAAGACCCAACACAGCCAAAAGTAATAAATAAATTAAAAATAAATTTCTAAAAAAAATAATAATAATTCCCACTGTCCTTAGATAAATCTTTAATAGAATCAGAAGTCAAGCAGAATTTCCCTAAACAATTAACTTTATTTACACACTTGACTGATTTCATTCCTTTAAATGTATCAAGCAGCATTTGTACATTCAGTACATTTAATTCTCTGAAATATTTCAAAGGTGTATCATAGCAGACTTAAAATTGTAACAAGAAAGATATCCCCTATTCATGGATTAGAAGACTTAATATCGTTAAGATATGCAGTAGTACACAAAGCAATCTACAGATTCAGTGCAATCCCTACCAAAATTCCAAGAGACTTTATGCAGAAGTGGAAAAGCCAAAATTAATATTGAGAAATAAGAAAAAATTTGGAGGACTCACACTTCCCAATTTCAAAACTTACTACAAAGTTATAGTAATCAATACATTGTGGTACTAGCATAAGGATAAACATATAGATGATTGGAATAGAATTGAGAGTCCAGAAATAAACTCATGCATCTATAATCAATTGATTTTTGACAAGGGCCACAGGCCAAGACTTTTCAATTGGGAAAGAATAGTCTCTTCAAAACACATGGTGTTGTGACAACTGATATCCACATGAAAAAGTGAAGTTGAACCCCTACCTCATACCATATACAAAAATTAACTGCAAATGCATCAACCACCGAAGTATTAGATCTAAAACCATAAAACTCTTACAGTGAAACATAGGCGCAAATCTTCATGACCTTGGATTTGACAATGGATTCCTAGATATGGCACCAAAAGCACAAGCAACAAAAGAAAAAATAAAGTTGAACTTTATCAAAATTAAAAATGTTTGTGCAATAAAGAGCATTAAGAAAGTGCTCTTTAAGAAAGTGAAAAGGCAACTGTTGTGTGAAAAATAATTTGTCTGGTCTTTGTCCCAGGTTCCTGGCACTGAGCTTCTAAAACCCTTGGAATTTCCTGAGCAACCACATGATTAGAGGGTTGGGGCTTTGAGCCAGCCCAATCTCTGGAGAGAGGAGAGGAGCTGGAGATTGAATTCAATCATGGAGCCATTGATTTAATCAATCTAGCCTATGCAATGACACTCCCATTAAACACCATGGACTGAAGCTCAGTGGAGCTTCCTGGTTGGTGAAAACATTGATATGCTGGAGGGGTGATGCACCCTGATTCTACGAGGAGAAGGCACAGAAGTACTGTGTCGGGGACCCTCCCAGACCTTGCCCAGTGCATTTGTCTATTTGGCTGTTCCTGATCTGTATCCTTTATGATAAAAATGGAACAGCAAGTATAGTGGTTTCTTGAGTTCTGTGAGTCATTCTGGTGAATATCAAACCTACGGGGATTGTGGGAACTCCTACATTTGTAGCTCTTTGTTCGAAAGTGCAGGTGGGGTTTCCCTGGTGGTGCAGTGGTCGAGAGTCTGCCTGCCAATGCAGGAGACACGGGTTCGAGCCCTGGTCCCGGAGGATTCCACATGCCACGGAGCAAGTAGGCCCTGTGCACCACAACTACTGAGCCTGCGCCCTAGAGCACGCGAGCCCCAACTACTGATCCTACGTGCTGCAACTACTGAAGCCCACACGCCTAGAGCCCATGCTCCGCAACAAAAGAAGCCACCGCAATGAGAAGCCCGTGCACCACAATGAAGAGTAGTCCCCGCTCGCCTCGACTAGAGAAAGCCTGCACGCAGCAAGACCCAATGCAGCCAAAAATAAATAATAAATAAATTAATTTTTTAAAAAGTGGTCCACATCAAAAAAACTTAAAAAAAGGTCAAAAAAAAAAAAGGAAAAGAAAAGGAGAGAATCCACAAGAGGAGAGCAAGACGAGAAAGAAAAAGAATAATTATGCTGTTGATGATATCAAAATAGTGTAGCATTTTATAGAAAATTTACAGAACATTTATATTCATGTAACTTGGAAGAGACAGGCTGGCTCCCAGCTTCTTCCTAAACCTCTTCTCAGCCACAAGATCCCTTCCTGTCACAAGCCTGAAGCCAGCCTGACACATAAAAGATGATAAATGTTCATCAAGAATGAGTGTAAAGCTCTCATTCCCAGCCCTCCCCACACTTGCCCAGAGGCTCTGCTGCAGTCTTTCCAGCCTTGATCTTAGAGCAAAGGGAGGTTGGAAGGTAGGGAACCCCAGAATTGCACCCACTGCTCCTGGTCTCTTTTCAGCCTTCCCTAGCATGTCTTTTACTTTATTTTATTTTGTTTTTCATTCTTAAAAAAATATTTATTTATTTATTATTTGGTTGCATTGGGTCTTAGTTGCAGCATGGGGGCTCCTTAGTTGCAGCTTGCAGGCTCCTTAGTTGCGGCTCACCAGCTCCTTAATTGTGGCATGCGAACTCTTAGTTGCGGCGTGCATGTGGATCTAGTTCCCTGACCAGGGATCGAACCCGGTCCCCCTGCATTGGGAGTGCGGAGTCTTAACCACTGCACCACCAGGGAAGTCCCTTACTTTATTTTATTTTTATTATTTTTATTTTTATTGAAGTATAGTTGATGTATATTCCCTAGGATGTCTAGATTGCTGCTGATTGCTTGCCACATATTTCAGAATTTAAATTACAAATATACCCAGATAAAGCTTTATTCTCCAGATAAAATTCTGTAGCTTGCTTCATGAGCTTTCATTGTTTTTGTTTTAAACTTTAAGGGGCAGGGCCAGCAAATGAGGTTATAATGTGTTCATTTATGAACTATAACCTGTTCATTTCAGGTTATAGTTTATGGCTCTATTCAGGTTATACTTCCTTTCATTCACCATGCTGTGTCCTGGGAAAGTTTAGTCCTCTTAAAGTGTGTTACAGAATCAAAAAGGTTGGGAAACACTGAATCAGCAAAGAGGAATTATGTGTGTAAGGAAACTAAGAAGGCTGGTGGCCACATAGTGGACTTTAAGAGGATTCACAACTATTCTTAACACTCTCCCCGCACAACCACCACCAAATAACCCCCGCAGAAACCCACGCAGGTTATAGAACAATGCAGGTATGATTTATTTTTCAAATATATAAGTATTATATGTCTGTGCATATGCCCTATATACATACACACACACGTGTGCGCACACACACACACACGTATAGACTCAGAGAAATAGTAGGAAAGCTTATATACCAGAATAATAGCATTTACCTCTAGGTGGTAAGATGAAGATTTCTCTTTTTTTGGCTATTTATTTCTCTGTATGGTCTAATTTTTTATAATTACATTTAATGAAAATTAATGAAAGTTCTTTTTACTGAAGAGCCAAAATAACTTGGGTTTAAAACTCTCATTTTAAATTGGTCCATAATTACTTTCCAATACTCATCAGTTGATTATCTAATTTCTCCTAGTCTGGGGATATGTCACATGACAACTGAAGTTTGTGAGTTAGCTGAGAGCATGTGAGTAATTCCATTTTGCTGGCACCGCCCGCTCCCCCACCAAATACCTTTCTCCACATGCAGCAGCAGCTCCCGCGACAGCACACACAATAATTTTCACTCTGTAGTTTTCTCTGGAATTTACCGGATTTATAAAATGTAATTGTAGCATTTAGATTTTTTTTTTTTTTTTTTGGCCGCACCGTGTGGCATGAGGGTTGTGCCCTGACCAGGGATCAAACCCGCACCCCCTGCAGTGGAAGCGTGAGTCGTAACCACTGGACCGCCAGGGAATTTCCCTATTGTACCATTTATTTATTTATTAGAAATTTTTAATTTTTATTTATTTATTTTTGCCTGCATTGGGTCTTCATTGCTGCACGTGGGCTTTCTCTGGTTGCAGCGAGCAGGGGCTACTCTTCGTTGCGGCAGGTGGGCTTTACCATTGCGGTGGCTTCTCCTGTTGCTGAGCATGGGCTCTACGCATGCAGGCTTCGGTAGTTGCTGCACACTGGCTCGGTAATCATGGCTCATGGGCTCTAGAGCACAGGCTCAGTAGTTGTGGCGCACGGGCTTAGTTGCTCCGTGGCATGTGGGATCTTCCCAGACCAGGGATCGAACCTGTGTCCCCTGCATCAGCAGGTGGATGCTTAGCCACTGCGCCACCAGGGAAGCCCTATTATAGCATTTAAAGTAAGTGGAAACTGGGATACAGAGAGGTTTAGTAAGTTGCCCGAGGTCACACAGCTTGTAAGGGATGGAGATGGGATTCAAAACCCAAGTCTGGCTCTGAAGCCTGGTGATAACTTGAGTGGAAAGCAGTAATGCTCAGAAATTTTAGCCATTTGGAAAGACTGCCTTTGATGTCTCTGGGTGTGTGTGTTTTTTTCAGCTCCCCACGTTCCTCCGGGAACCCTAAGGAGCAAAGTGTCACGTGAACAGTGGTCCTTCCTCGCTGCGCCCGGCCTCCTGAGTCAGCTCAGTTCCTGAGCCTCCTTTTCTGATTTCAGCTCCACCCTCTTCCCCCCTCCGTGGCGCCTGAACTTCCATGCCTGCCTCAGTGTATTACCTTATTTGGTTCTCGGGCCCACAAAGAAGTCTGGAAAAGGATCCAGGCCAGAATAAAAGTATTGCTTGTGCAGCTAGTGGGTGAGAAATCTTTATTTTAGTGACCCTGGCTTGTGCTCTGAAAGTCACAAATACAGGGAAGAAAGTTGAGTCTCAGAAACAACCACAAAAAGCAACTGAAGAGGGCAGAGTGGAGGTGCCAATGTCACAATTTCTAATGTGTGCTTTTTTTTTTGCCACACTGCACAGCTTGTGGGATCTTAGTTCCCTGACCAGGGATTGAACTTTGGCCACAGCAGTGGAAGCGCCGAGTCCTAACCACTGGACCGCCAGGGAATTCCCCATTTAATGTGTGCTTAATTCTGTGATTAGAAAGAGATTTGTCTTTATTCAGCTCCTTCATGGCTGTCTTTCTTTCTTTCCTCTTTCCTGTGTTTCTAGAGTTTATACACCAATGCAAGGAAACTCAAGCCCAGAAAGTATAAAAAATTTTAGGTAGCTGGTACCATAGTTATCATAATTTAGCATATGCTTATATGTTGCATGAATAACATTTTAAACCCGGTTCAGAGTCTCTCTCTCTCTCTCTCATCTAATTTTTGAAACTCTCTGAGGTAGATGTTCTTATTATATCTATTTTATGTTTTCTTTTTTTTTTCTTGGCCGCACCGCATGGCTTGAGGGATCTCAGTTCCCTGACCAGGGATTGAATCCGGCCCAAGGCAGTGAAAGCATCGAGTCCTAACCACTGGACTGCCAGGGAATTCCTATTATTATCTCCATTTTATAGATAAAAAAACTGAGTCACAAGAATTTAAGTCACTTGCCCAAGGTCCTAGAGTTCAGAATTACCAAGCAAGGCTTGCCCCTGCAGTCAGGATACTAACTATAGGCCCATTCAGGCCTTTATCTTACTTGACCTATTATATTTCATCCTGTTAAGCCCTTACTCTTGCATTTCTGTCTCCTCCCAGTTTTGCAAGTTCCCAGCTTTCTGGCTCCTCCTTCTCAGTGCCCTTCAGAGTGCTTCTTACTCCACTGCCTACTAATGCAGGGAGCCCTTAGAATTCCTTCCTGGTCTCTTCCTGGCTGCCTGTATGTGTCTGTCCATGAGGAACCTCCTCTACTTTCAGGACTTAAGTTCTTTGCTTTATCTTTGGTGGGGTGATTATTCCTTCATGCCTGAACCATACATCCAATACACATGCTTCCTTCTTTTATCCCTAATGTACTTCAGACCTCCAATTCACTGTCTTTCCATCCTGTGCCCCACATCTGACTCTCACTGCTTCCTGGCCACTCTTGATTGACCGTGAGTCACACAGCCTTCATTCCGGCCTGGCCTACAGCCTAGTCATCTTGTCTTTCCTTTCCAGAAACAAGCTGTGTACCTCTGCATTCAGCCTCCTTTGCCTGGTATGCCCTAGTTTGGGTTTTTCAAACTTTTGATCCCAAGAGTAAGAAATACATGTGACCTCACAGTCCAGTACCCATGAGTGCATGACCCCAAGGGTAGGCAGCATCTAGGCTGTCTCAACAGTGGTTGACAACACCATGTTCATGTTCAAGTTAGAGTATAGGTGCCAGGTCACACCAGTGAGAATTCCAATCCATTTTGTGTCCACACCCAGGGCAGTTATTCAAAATATTTAACCATAGTTCAGCCTGGACCCTAGCTAATCAAAACAGTCATGGGAGGGTTATGAGAGAAGAGACTGGGTGTCAAGGTGGGAAGAAGACAGGCACTGGGGTATGGGTGGGGAGTTCACAGAGCAGCAGCTATTTATGGAAGAACACAGATGTATTTCAACATTTTAGCAACTGCTACCTCTGTTCTAGAGCCTTCCAGCTGAACGTCAATCACTCCATCTACCTCTTAACTTCTGTGTCCCTTACTGACTCCACCATCTAAACCCACTTTCAGGTTCCTGGCTTTTCTGCCACTTGCTACTTTCTGCCCCATCCTTGCTCGGAAAAGAGCCCAGGAGGTCAGCCCTAATTAATTCTAATTTCTGAAAGAAAAGCAGCCTGCTCAGACAGAAGTCAGTGAAGGGTCTTTCCTGGCAAAGGAAAGTATTCCAGGCCTGTTGCGCCAGTGTTCAGCTTCCGCCTCACGCCAGCAGGTGCTGGGAAGGGCAGCACAACAGCCTGTGAGACACTCAGGGTAATGACCCTGCTGTCAGGGAAGGAGTTAATGGCGGGGAGATGAGCTGTTTCTCAGTAAATCTGAGCACGTTACTAGGAAGCAGGCGCCCAGTACAGGCATACTGTGACGAGTCTTCAAAGTACCTTGGCAACCAAGACTTTTATTTTAGAAGCAAACTCTTACCAGGATTTTTGATTGTTGGCTGAGATTGAGACCTTAAGCAATTTCCTTAAGCTCTTTTGAGTCTCATAGTCATATCTTTCATATTGCAAAATAGGAAAACAAGAATGACCTACTTGAATCAAAAAGGTATGTAAAAAAAAAAAGGTATGTAAGGATTAAAATAACTCTTTGTTTTGAAAACTGGCAATTAAAGGGAAGGAATTAAACATTTAACCTCCTTTCTAATGGGCACTATATTTAGGGTAACTACATAATCTCAGTTTATGAGAGAAAGGTCTGTTTTACTAAAGAATGCCAGCTAATCAATGCAGAAATAATAAATCAGCATTTTGCAAGCTCTAATGAATTTGATTCAAGCAAATATTGTGAACTGCTGTTAAAATCATTAGGTAATCCCCCCATTAGAATGGTTAAAATTAAAAAGCCTGTCCATACTAAATGTTGGTGAGGATATGAAGTAATTGGAACTCTCATACAATGCTGGTGGGAATGTAAAATGTACAACCTCTTTGGAAAACAGTTTAGAGATTTCTTTAAAAGTTAAACAGGGACTTCCCTGGTGGCGCAGTGGTTAAGAATTGGCCTGCCAATGCAGGGGACAGGGGTTCGAGCCCTGGTCGGGGAAAATCCCACATGCCACAGAGCAACTAAGCCCGTGCACCACAACTACCGAGCCTGCAAGCCACAACTACTGAGCCCACGCACCGCAACTACTGAAGCCCATGCTCTCTATAGCCCATGCTCTGCAACAAGAGAAGCCACCACAATGAGAGGCCCGCACACCACAAGGAAGAGTGGCCCCTGCTTGCCTCACCTAGAGAAAGCCCGCACACAGCAAGGAAGACCCAACGCAGCCAAAAAATAATTAATTTAAAGAAAAAAAAATTAAACATATACCCACTATATGACTCAGCCATTTCACTCCAGGATAGTTACCTAAGAGAAGTGAAAGCATACGTCCATACAAAGACTTATACATGAATGTTCACAGCAGCTTTCTTTGTAGTAGACCAAAAAGGCTCTTTGAAGAGATTAAGGGTGTGACTCACAGATCCCATCAGCCATCTCAACAAAAGAAAAAAATAGAGATGAAATTATCCAGGAAAGGTAAGAGGAAGAGCCTCTTGTCTACTGGAGTGAATTCCCATGACATGCACAGGAGGCCCACAAGACTCTTGAGAATTTTATACTAGCAGAAACATTGACAGCTTGAACTGAAAGGGACAAAAAGAAGATTAAATGAAAGAAGTTGTACCCCCAAAATTCTCCAGACAGGAAGCAGGCTGATAAAACTACTTATCTGTAAACATGTGCACCTTTCAGGAAAAGGGAAGGATGGCTCAGAGGATGGAGCTTCAAATCCAGATGACAGAACTGAGAGGCATAGAGAATTATTCCCAGGCCTTGAAGCCTTGTATACTTCTTTTTTTTTTTAATTAATTTATTTTTTTGGCTGTGTTGGGTCTTCGTTGCTGTGTGCGGGCTTTCTCTAATTGCAGCGAGCAGGGGCTACTCTTCGTTGTGGTGTGTGGGCTTCTCATTGTGGTGGCTTCTCTTGTTGTGGAGCACAGGCTCTAGGTATGTGGGCTTCAGTAGTTGCAGCACACGGGCTCAGTGGTTGTGGCTCGTGGGCTCTAGAGCACAGGCTCAGCAGTTGTGGCGCACGGGCTTAGCTGCTCCGCAGCATGTGGGATCTTCCCGGACCAGGTCTTGAACCAGTGTCCCCTGCATTGGCAGGCGGATTCTCAACCACTGTATCACCAGGGAAGCCCTCCTCGTATACTTCTAATTGCTTTGCCTGTATTCACTCAGGTTTTCAAACCTTTTGGGTGGTGACTCACCATAAGAGATACATTTTACAAAGCAATGCAGCACACTCATACGTACACAATGGAAGCCAAAGATTTCAGAAAATAATTACCTACCCTGACTGTGTGCAATGAATTCTGATATCTTCTGTTAGATTGTATTCTGATTCTATTTCATTTTTTTTAAAAAATGCAGTTAACCCATTAAGTTGATTTCATGACCAACTGATGAGTCTTGACCTGCAGTTTGTAAAACCCTTTTAATTCGTTTAATATATGTACAGACACACACAAACTCCTATGAGATAGAAACTGTTATTGTACCCATTTTTCAGAAGAGGAAATTCTGGCACAGAGAGGTTAAATAACTTGCCTAAGCACACACAGGTAGGGATAAAGTGGGAGAACCAGGATTCTAACCCAGGGAGCCAGCTTCAAAGACAGTCCTTTGAACTACTCTCTTACAAGGCCTCTCTCATCCCACCTGCCACATGGTGGTAAGTGAGTATCTGCTGATAGATGTCTCTGATTCTCCAAAGGAGTGATTCAAGTGGTATTTGAACAGAGTGCTCTATTAAGATTATTGGAGTGTTCAAGTTTATGGCAGATTTAAGGAGAAGAAGTTATATTTTCTGACTCATATTTCATAATCAACAATAGTTCTCTGTGAAGAGCATAGACTTCCAAGTCAGATAATTCTGAGTTCACATACTGGCTCCACACCAGGGACAGATCCAGTCTTTGTGGGAACTGAAGCTTTATGCAATTTTGAAATCTCTTCCTAAGGAGAAGAATAGAGCTCATATATTCAGAATTAAGTGCCACGCCTTGAAAGGGGCCCATGTAAGAGAGGGCCCTGTGGCTTAAGCTTCCTTAGCTTTCTGCTTATTCGCCTCTGTCTGCCCTTTATTAGCCCTTTATTTCTTTTCTTTTTTACAAAATTTTAAAAAATTTATTTATTTTTTGGCTGCATTGGGTCTTCATTGCTGTGCGCGGACTTTCTCTAGTTGCGGTAAGCGGGGGCTACTCTTCATTGTGGTGTGGTGGCTTCTCGTGTAGCGGAGCATGGGCTCTAGGCGTGCGGGCTTCAGTAGTTGTGGCTCGCGGGCTCTAGAGCACAGGCTCAGTAGCTGTGGCGCGTGGGCTTAGTTGCTCTGCGGCATGTGGGATCTTCCCGGACCAGGGCTCGAACCTGTGTCCCCTGACCTGACAGGCAGATTCTTTATCACTGCGCCACCAGGAAAGTCCCTAGCCCTTTCTTTCTGACACTCGGTTTTCTAATCTCTGAAATAGGTGTAGCAGTTCCTATTTCTCGTGGATGCCAGACGATCAGCTGAAAGGACCTAGCTGAAGAGCCTAGTACAATGTTCACTAATTAGATACTCAATAAGTAATTGTTAATAGCAATAATAATAATTAAAAAATAGAATACTTCAATTAGAAAACAGTTTTTAAGCAAGGTTTTGAAATAAAAACACGATATGGAGAAAAAGTATTTTGTCAGTGCATTTACACCTCAGCTCTGTAACTCAGCTCTCCCTGGAGTCCAATTATTTTGGTTTCTCCAAAGCTCTCTCTTCAAAGAGAAGTATAAGTGAGAATAAGAAAGCAGAGTATTCAAAAACAAAGGCAGATATAGAGAGAGTATCATGGGAGAAAGTCAGCTGCAGGGGCCCCCAAAGGCCAGATTTCCACTGTGTGGATGTCAATAAGAAGAAAAAATATTTAACTGTTTAAGATCTTTCTCAAGAAACCAAAAAGGGGCATTCAAGGTGCATTTTGGCGTTGAGAGAGGAGGCAGCTGGACAAACTCCATCCTGGTAGAGTCAAGTTTTAGTCACCTGTATTCAGACATTTTATGTTTGTTGTTCTGCTGTGTCCTGAGGGATTATCAAAAAGCAAGAGGCCTCTGGAGTCGGCTTCCTGCCCCTTGGAGAACCAACAGTATTTGCAGAAACGCATGAGGTCACTTTGCCTTCCACTTACATCTTATATTCTCCTCTCAGAGTTTGAGATTCTAAAAAAAGGAGGTATGTTAATATAGAATGACATGAAAATATAAGAGTCTTTCTCAAACGTGTGGCTTCTCTTGGTTACCTGTGGGGTTTTTGTTTCGGGTGACTGTTGTGTCATTTAGCTAAAAAATAATAAGTGGGGATGTGTGGGAAGAGAAGGGTCAAATGATGGTAGGAAGTAATTAGATTAATTCAATAATTAAGGGGAGATACGTGGGTGATTATTAAGTTTCTTGCTAGCTACATTTACGCATAAGCACATGTTTTATTTTTCTTAGTATTTACAAATGACTCATACCCTTTGTAATTCAGCAATCACAAACTCTTCCCATTTTTCCCCAGAAATTCCTCTGTGTAAAGCTGAAGATGAAACAGCCCTTCTTTTTGTACTCACTGGCAAAACGATTTCTCTCCTTCTGCCATATCTATTTATCTACTAAGGGCATCAGGCACTTCTGGATTCATCTATTGCCTCCAAACCCCTATTTCCCTCTATTCTGATCCACAGTACTATGTCAGTAGGCTACTTTGGAATATTAACTGGTGGCTTTTGTCCACAGGATTTTCTTTTCTCCATGGCCTTTACCCCCATTCAGTGAACTAAATTTTTGTTGTCTCAACTCAGGGAAGGGTGGACCCATCTGAAAGAGGAGTCTTTTTCTGGCTTTGGGAAGCAGAAAGGACTCATGTACAGAGACAACACTGAAGGTCTGCAAGAGTCTACTGGACCTCTAGATGAGATCAATGTTCCCAGACTTGAGGAGAGTGTGGCTGGGGAGCTTGTACATTCCACACAAGGCCTGGTGCTGTGCCCTTGTAACTGGACCAGGCCTTCTGGGGTGGAGTTAGGAACGAGGATGATAGGAGTGCCCTGATAACTGTTTTTGTGTCTTCGGTGGTTGCTAGGCAAAATTTCATACAAAGAGGCTGTGTGACCACTATCAGGCCACCCTCAGAGACTGCTGCTTTAATCATTCCTAATGATCACTTTGGACAAAGTCTGGAAAAACATAGGGAAAAAAATTTAAATATGTGAGGAGGATGAAGGGAAGCATTCAGATCCCTTTAAACTAGCATTCATGAGGACTGTGACCTCTCGGTACATTTCAGCTTGGCCAGCATAACAGGTGATATTCAGGAGCAGAAAGCCACTCTCCCCCATGTCCTGTCACCACCAGAGTCCCTGGAAATTAGATATGACTCAGAGGAAAATCTAGGGGTATAGAGTGACCCTACACATCTAATTGTAATCTGTGATAATGGCTAGTCAGGCAAAGCACAGGAAGCCATGTGGACTGGTCTGTGCAGAGAGGGAAGGGCACCCTGAGCTGAGACCCGAAGGGTGAGATAGAGGTAACTAGGTGTTTGTGAAGGTAGAAAGAAAATACAGTCCCTGGGCTGGCAATTACCCAGTGAGCTACCCAGAACCACTTATGAAACAGTGTCGTGAGGCAAAGAGCAAGGAAAGGAGAAGGGACTGCTCAATAGCAGCAGATGCTGCAGAAAAGTCAGAGCAACATGAGGACCGTTGGATTAAAGAATACGGAAGACATTGTGTTGACTTTGTCAAGAATAGTTTCAGCAGATTGTGGGAAGAAAAAAAAATTGCAGGAGGCTGAGATGTGGGAGGTGTAGAAATAAAGATGGTAGAAATAAACAGACAAATTTTCATGAAATTTGGCTGTGAAGGGAATGGTAAAGGGCAATAGTAGGAGCTGGATAGGGAGTCAAAGGAAAAGGCTCTTAAAAGGTTGGGGAACCTTTGAACATGTGTAAACATTGATAGGAAGCAGCAAGTAGAGAGCAGGTAAAGAAGAGAGGATGGAGAGGGGGGACTCTCATTAGCAAAAGACACCTGGGGAACTAGGAAGTGACACGAGCCAAAGCTCAGGTAGGAAACTGGCCTAAATAGGAGGAGAAAAGGCTGGAGAAGTCGTAGATTTGGTGGCAGAGGTGAGGGAGCTGTCTAATGGCCTCTGTGAAGCGGGAGGAGATAGGATCTGCTAATTGGGGTGGGTCAGTGGATGGGAAGGGTTAGTAAAATCAAAGAATTGAAAAACATAGAAGAGATCTGAAACAGCTAGTAGAGTCAGTACAAATTCCCGACGTGCCAGCAAAACCTTACATCTCAGTACCTTTATTTCTGTTTTGAGCTCTCATTCCTCTAGGTGGCAGAGGCTTCATCTCAGTCAGTTCAGGAAGAGATGACAGGGAGGCAGTTGGATTCATGGGTCTGGAGCTCAGAGAGGGATATGGGCTGATAACATCCATCTGGGGTTCATCAGAACACAGTGTTTGTCTCTGGAGTCCCAGGAGTCATTGACATGCCTCAGTGAGAAATAAGGGGACAAAGAGCCCAACTTGGGGGAAAGGCCCAGTAGAGGAAGAAGAATCAGCAAAGGAAACTCAGAAGGTAGGAAGAAAAGCAGGAGAATGTCATGTCACAGAACTAAGAGAAGTGAATATTTGAAGTGAAATAAGAGGTCAGCTAGGATTAGGATTATAAAATATTCATGGATGTCATGTCTTCTTTCTTTGAGTTGGGGCACACACAAAAAAAACAGATAGAGAATATAATCATAATACTACTATTTATTGAGTGTATAGTGCCTGATTCTGTCATTCAACCAACCAATCAGTCATATATTAACTGAGTGAGTATGACTGTAGAGAAGTTTTCTTGTTATGAGGGCAGAGCTGGGGACTGCCCGGGCTAAAAGCTGCTAGTGGTCACCAGAGCCTCAGAGAATGAGGCAGGTGTCAAAAGCTCAGTGCTTAAATAAAAATGCTACATTAGTTTGTTCAGCTTCAGTAATGAGGAGCAGGTGGAGAGAGAGAGAAAGGAGCTTATTGTAAAAATTAGGAGAGGGAAAAACTTATTCTAAAAATTAGGAAGATTAAGCTTTGAGGGGAGTTCCCTGGCAGTCCAGTGGTTAGGACTCTGCGCTTCCACTGCAGTGGGGCCTGGGTTCAATTCCTGGTCAGGAAACTAAGATCCTGCAAGCCACGTGGCACGGCCAAAAAAAAAAAAAGAGAGATTAAGCTTTGAGGATCTTGAAGCAGTCTGAAATTCAACTTTAAGATTTAGGAGGTGAGGACTCTGCTCTTCACCATGTCTTCTCACAAGACTTTCAGGATCAAGCAATTCCTGGCTAAGAAACAAAAGCAGAATCGTCCCATTCCCCAGTGGATTCGGATGAAAACTGGTAATAAAATCAGATACAACTCCAAGAGGAGACGTTGGAGAAGAATCAAGCTGGCTCTATAAGGAATCGCACATGAGATGGCACACATATTTATTCTGTATCAAGTCACTTGCTTCTTACCATATCACTCTGAAAACATCACTATCTGGATAGCTGGATGTGTTTTATTGGGAAAATGATTTTTCTCTTTGTTTCTATGTTTCTGCACTAGTAGGTTGGCTCAGAAAAAAATATGTGAGAACTTTTGTTGGAAAAAAAAAAAAAGATTTAGGAGGTGAAAACTGTGAGCTTCTGTTTGGCACAAGTTCGTCCGTAGGCACTGATGCCTGCTCTGTTCGCACAGAAATGGAAGCACCCTGAGAGAATCTCGTTCCTATAACAGAGTGCAACTGAAAACAGGACTTTAGGGATTAAATCAGGTTATGCATGGACGAATGGAGTTCACTGTTAAAAAAGAATGACCCCTTTCATCATCATTATTATTATTATTACAGGATCCAAGTTCCTCCACCAGGGATTGAACCCGGGCCCTAGCAATGAAAGTGCCAAGTCCTAACCACTGGACCGCCAGGGAATTCCCTAACGATCCCTTTTAGATTAATTTATTTTGGTATATCCATCACTGAAAATTATACAACCCTTAAAAAAAGAATGAGGCAGTTCTACTTGTCCTGATTTCCGAGATATCTTTTTCAGTGAAAAGTACAAAGTGCAAAGCCTTGCATTTAGAGTGCTCTTCTTAGAAAAGGACCTATACGGATATGTCTGCATATACAAAGAATACGGAAGAAAACAAGAAACTGATGACAAAGGTGGCCCATGGGGAGGAGAGCTCAGTGACCTGGGATCAAGGCAGAGAGTTTGCATTGCACACTCTTTTGAATGTTGTACCAAGTATTATTTATTTAATAAATAAATATATGTAAATATATAAAAGATGCCTTTGGTGAATCATTATATAAGGTTCGTTTGTAATACAAAGTCATTCCCTAATTTGCTTTGGAAATGGTGACATTTGTGTATTGGATTTTCTTAAAGCATGAAATACCAGAGTCTGCAAGCCACACCCTGAGTGCTCTAAATTTGAGGTCACCAACAAAACCAGCCATGCAAGTGTGACTTTCCAAAAGGCCAAACATTGTCAAGTGTCAATGCTCAGAAGCATTCCCAGCGTCTGAGAATGTCAGAGAGAAGGGACCCTGGAGAGAGTTGGTACAATCCTCTTCTTTCTTTTTTTTTTTTAAAGGATTATATACCATGACCAAGTGGGATTTTAAAAAAAAATATATTTATTTATTTATTTTTGGCTGCGTTGGGTCTTTGTTGCTGCGCGCGGGCTTTCGCTAGTTGCGGTGTGTGGGCGTCTCGTTGCAGTGGCTTTTCTTGTTGTAGATCACGGGCTCTAGGTGCATGGGCTTCCGTAATTGTGGCACATGGGCTCAGTACTTGTGGCTCACAGGCTCTAGAGCGCAGGCTCAGTAGTTGTGGTACACGGGCTTAGTGCTCCGAGGCATGTAGGATCTTCCCGGACCAGGGTTCCGACCCATGTCCCCTGCATTGGCAGGCTGATTCTTAACCACTGCGCCACCAGGGAAGCCCCAATCCTCTTTTTTCTAAATGAGGAGACTAAGGCTAAAGGGGAAGAGTTGTGCCTAACAAAGAGATAATGCCACTTTGTGTAAATAAGGGACAAAATATAGTCTCTCTATCCATATCTGCATGAAGATATGAAGAAAGGATACACAAAACACGAATACCAATGGCTAACTATATGGAGAGGGAAGGTGAGAAATGGGAGGGTGGGAGACAGGGGTAGGAATGAGATTTTTCACTTTGAACCTTTTATAATCCTTGAACTATTTTTTTTAACAATAAAACCTATTTAAAAGAGAGATGGACCATTGACATCTACATGACTTACAATTCAGTTTTCAAAGAAGACATTATGAGGCTATGGGCTCAGAAATAAATTAAGAATCTGGTGTTGAAACCACAGGTCAAATCCTGCTGCTTCAAATGCCCATGACAGTCGGAGTTATTTTGTCATATTGAGATTTGTTTGAGATAACATGGGCCATTAGCTGGCCTTAGATCTTGTTTTTGATTATAGACAGATTTGTCAAAATCATGCAGTAACAGCCCCTTGCTAGTTTGTGGATTCAGTCATATGAAGAGGCACCACAGAGCAGGACAAAGATCAATGGACAGGAAGACAGGTAAGCTGGTTCTAACCGAATTTTGCAATTTAATTCACCTGTGACTCCGGGCAACTTAATTCCTCTCCTTAGGCCGGTTTTCACATCTGTAAAATGGAAGGATTAGATGAAGTGATCTCTAGGTTCTCTGATATGACTGGAGTCTGAAACAGTTGTTAGCAGTTTAGAACTAAAGGGGAATTTATGAGATCATTTTTCAAGGCCAGGAAATGGCTATGGACTGTTGGGTCACCTTTTGCTCCTTTGACCTGAAGTTACAACAAGAACCATCAAGTGATCTTCTTGGCCCTTGTCTCCTACGACCACACACACACACACACACACACACACGCACGCACACACACACACACACACACACACACACACACACCCTGATGATGACTAGATCTGTGTTCCTCAGAGCACTAGTTTAGGGAAATGTTAATTAGTGCTCCATGAAACATCTCAAATGAATTTGGGGTATTCTGTACAATAAACGTTCCCGATGGAGAATCACAATGGTATTAATGGACCTAAGAAATCCTGCAGTAAAGAAACTCAAATAGGGAATTCCCTGGTGGTCCACGTGTTAGATCTTGGCATTTTTCACTGCCATGGCCGGGTTCACTCCCTGGTTGGGGAACTAAGATCCTGCAAGCCGTGTGGCGCAGCCAAAAAAAAAAAAAAGTGAAAAAAGAAACACTTAATTTTACTTAACCTAGCGTTTTCCAAACTTATGCATATGGAACACTTTAGTGTGTCCTATTACCTTTACTTAGAACAAGTGGGATTCGCATACCTCTATTTTTAGGGAATACATGAGATCAGCTATCATTTGGCAATTAGGACAGTTCTGGGGCTTCTGCAAACATGGGAAGATTGAACACATTCCTAAGGGAGCCTGAGAGTCTTGTGATTCATGCAGCTTTCCACCCCACCAATTGAAAAAAAACCTTTCAACAGTGGGAGCCTCAGAAACTCCCTTGTTTTACAGGAAATTTCCCGTCTAAGCACAGTGAGGTCAGATTTATTTTTGCTTTGGGAAATTTGTTTCTGTCACTCTTTTTGTTCAGAAATTATAGTTCTCTTTCTCTCCTTGCTGCAAAAGGTTGGTTTAATTCCCTCCTTCCTAATGTTTTCACTCCCAAACAGGCAGGTAGGAAAAGTTTATGCATTATTTGGGTGCTAGACCTGCCCCACTTCACATCCTGCATTTGTTTTTGAGATTTTCCACCCTCAATTCCCAAAGAAACATTGACTCATCATCACACACACACACACACACACACACACACACACACACACACAGAGTCACTTGGAAAAAATTAATTTAAAATCTGTATTTCTTAAGACTTCTCAATTATTTTGGCCTCATCATTAAGCATTTAGTTTAAAGAAAGACTCTAAGCAGGCAAAATCATATGATCAAAAACTATCATTGTACTATGTGTTGGCATGTCTATAAGTCTGAAATCAAGCAACAATATGAAAAGCTGCTTTTACATTTAGCACTTTCTTTGAGTTTTCAGGTTTGTGGCCTAAGCATTAAAAATGACCAGTCAGGTGGCTATTGCAGGGCCAGCTGATTATACTAATGCTTCCCTGAAGAATTGCAGCTGCAAATAAATTCTTTTTCTCCTGACCAGCCTTCTTATTGGCAGTTACCCCATAGTATATGCTGTCCCCTCGTGCTCTCCTGGGTCAGTGAGAAAGACATGGAGATGAGAAGGCAGCTGGATGGGGGTGGAGGAGGTACCCACTGACTCTCCCGCCCGCTCCTTCTACCTTAGCACCAGTTCTTTGATGGGTTGTCTTAATTTGCCTGGGAAATATTAACTGTTGCTATGGTTGAAACTTAAAAGAGAAGGCTATGAAATTAAGTGGGAAGGAAACATCAAAGAGAAAAAAATAAACAGGATGGGAGACAGATTACTTACAATAATGGAGGGTGTGATGGTTAACTTTATGTGTCAATTTGTCTAGGTTATGACGCCCAGTTTGGTCAAACACTAGTCTAAATGTTGCCATGAATGTATATTTTAAATATTATTAACATTTATAATTACTTGACTGTTAAGTTAAGCAGATTACCCTCCACTATGTGGGTGTGTCTCATTCAGTCAGTTAAAAGCCTTATGGGCAAAGGCTGAGGTTTCCAAAGGAAGAAGGAATTTTGCATCAAGATGATGACATAGAAATCCTGCCTGAGTTTCCAGCCTACTGGGCTACCCTGTGGATTTCAGACTTAAGACTACAACATCACCTCTTGCCTGAGTTTCCAGCTTGCCCTACAGATTTAGAATTTGCCAGCCCCCACAATCCTTAAAACAAACTGTCTCTTTCTCTCTTTACCCTATTGCTTCTGTTTCTCTGGAGAAGCCTGATTAATACAGAGGGCTCTAGGATGGATGACCCTAGAGAAAAAAATGGAGCTCTTTGACCATAATCTGATACGAGATTTCCAGTTTGGCAGAGAGCTTGCAGATAAGTCAGTGATAGATACTTTAAAATAAAACTGTGCAAGGGAAAAAATTGAAGCAATTGTTAACTCCAGAGAAAACAAAAAGTGGCAAAGAAGACAGAGTAATTATTCTTCCTCATTTGGTTCAGTTATAAACACTGAATTAAAAAAAATTTTTTTATCGAAGTATAGCTGATTAACAATGTGTTAGTTTCAGGTGTATAGCAAAGTTTTACATATATATATATAAGAAATACATATATATTCTTTTTCAGATTCTTTTCCATTATAGGTTATTACAAGATATTGAATATAGTTCCCTGTGCTACACAGTAGATCCTTGCTGTTTATCTATTTTATATATAGCAGTGTGTATCTGTTAATCCCAAGCTCCTAATTTATTCTTCCTCTTTCCTCTTTGATAACCATAAATTTGTTTTCTATATCTGAGTCTGTTTCTGTTTTGTAAATAAGTTCATTTGTATCATTTTTTAAGATTCCATGTATAAGTGATATCATATGATATTTGTCTTTCTCTGTCTGACTTACTTCACTTGGTATGATAATCTCTAGGTCCATCCATGTTGCTTCAAATGGCACTATTTCCTTTTTATGGCTGAGTAATATTCCATTGTATATATTTACCACATCTTCTTTATTTATTCATCTGTCAATGGACACTTAGGTTGCTTTCATGTCTTGGCTATTGTAAGCAGTGCTGCTATCAACTGGGGTGCAGGCATCTTTTCAAATTATAGTTTTTGTCTTTTCCAGATACACGCCCAGGAGTGGCATTGCAGGATCATGTGGTAACTCTGTTTTTAGTTTTTTAAGGAAACTCCATACTGCTCTCCATAATGGCTGCACCAATTTACATTCCCACCAACAGGGTAGGAGGGTTCCCTTTTCTCCACATCCTCTCCAGCATTTATTATTTTGTAGACTTTTTGATGATGGCCATTCTGCCTGGTGTGAGGTGATACCTCATTGTAGTTTTGATTTGCATTTCTCTAATAATTAGCAATGTTGAGCATCTTTTCATGTGCCTGTTGGCCCTCTGTATATCTTCTTTGGAGAATAAATGCTGAATATCGGTTTAAGGAAAATGACAGTGATGGAAGAAGTTATATGGAAGTTGTGGTGTAAGTAAGTCAAATCCTCATCTTCACTGAGGAAGTTAAAAAATTGAAAAATTGAGAAAAAGCAATATTATTTAGAAACAAGGAGATAAATAGCAGAAGAAACAACTAAAAGCATTGAAAGCAGCTGCTTGCTGATTGACTCCAGTGGGAGTGGGTGGGCAAGTAGCTGCTGTTTATCATTATAAATCTTGTAGCTCATTTGGTCTTTTTTGTCCATATGTGTATTACTTTGATAAAAATAAAAACTAAATTAAAAGTTATGTGGGGGGCTTCCCTGGTGGCACAGTGGTTGAGAGTCCGCCTGCCGATGCAGGGGACACGGGTTCATGCCCCGGTCCGGGAAGATCCCACATGCCGCGGTGCAGCTGGGCCCGTGAGCCTACGGCCGCTGAGCCTGTGCGTCCGGAGCCTGTGCTTCCCAAAAAAAAAAAAAAAAAAAAGTTATGTGGGTCCAATATGGAAAATTTGGAAAGTACAGAAAAGTATAAGAAAGAAATAATAACCACTCACAATTCTTCCACTCAGAGAAGGTAACTATGCACATTTTTTTAAATTGAAATATAGTTAATTTACAATGTTGTGCAACTACACACATTTCTTTTTTTAATATATCTTTTTTATTTATTTATTTTTGGCTGTGTCAGGTCTTTGTTGCGGCACTTGGGCTCTTTGTTGCAGCGCGCGGGCTCCAGAGCACGTGGGCTCTGTAGTTGTGGCACAAAGGCTCAGTAGTTGCGGCATATGGGCTTAGTTGCCCCGCGGCATGTGGGATCTTAGTTCTCCGACCAGGGATTGAACCCCCGTCCCCTGCATTGGAAGGTAGATTCTTAACCACTGGACCACCAGGGAAGTCCCAACTATGCACATTTCTGAGGAAAAGGATTATTAAATGAATTTATTGGGATTAAGCTGTCAGAGCTTGAGGATTTTAAAATATCATAACAGATATAAATGGACAGATAATAAGAGTATAATACTGCATGAGAAATATTGTAGGTATAATTACATACAGTATAATCATATACAGTATGATCCCATATGTGTGTATTAGAAAGTAATCTGTACACCTGAAACTCATATAAAGAAAAAGGAAAACTACTAACTTCTTGGCAGTTAATTTATTCTACCGAAATTTGTGAATCTCAATGTACTACTCAACATACTCCCAAATAAACATTATTATCCACAATGATACTTTCGGTCGGATGAGGCCATGTAGTTGCTAAATGGAGTTCACTAAAATAAACAAAACATAAAATAATGTTTTTTAAGAAAGTACTCTGAAGGGATACCCACCAAAATGTTACTTGGTAGTGACCAGGGCTGGGGCTGGGACTAGGATGGGCAAGTGAGGAGTTAGGACTCACAATGAAAGGAAACACACTCTCAGGATCATGCAAGCGCAGGGGCCGCACCTGAACTTGAGGGCCTCCTTGAATACTGTGCCCTAGGTGCGTCACTTGCCTCAGTCTCTGCCCTGGTAGGGACATAGAGCTGCTGGATTGTGGGCACTTTCTCCTTCATATTTTTCACTTAGATATACATTTAAATTGCTTGTAACTCCAAGGTATGTGGACCAGCAGCATTAGAATAACCTGGGAGCTTCTTTGAAATGCAGAATCTCAGCTCAGCCCCAGACCTTCTGAATCAGAATCTGCATTTTAGCTGAATCCCAGGGGATTTGTTTGCACGTTGAAGTTTGAGAAGCCCAGGGCTAGCAGGCACCAAGCACAGTTCCTTCCCTCAATTGGAGGGAATGTTCAGAGGCAATTGCTGTCATGGCTCCCAGTGGGTTGGACACACACTGCCAGGGGGTAAGACGTCTGTTCTCTAGAGGATTGTGGTCTTTGCCAAGAGCCTGAGCTTCAGCTGGTGAAGCAATCACAGGTTAGCTTGATGGAGGAGAAGCAGGTGATTCCTTTGGGACAAAGAACAATTTAGAGCAAAGTTTAAAGAGAAGGGAAAGTCTAATGGGTCTGAAAGTGAGGAAAGGAGCAAGACAAAAGAAGTGCTAATATTCAAACGAAGTAATTCAAGTCCCAAGCGGATGAAGAATAACTTAGTATCCTATAAGGTTGTTCATTCCAAGAGTTTTTAGAGAAATCTGTTATAAAACTGAGAAGCTTGGATTAGGTGAATTATATTGTATTTATAAGAAGGCAGAGACTTCCCTGGTGGCTCAGTGGTTAAGAACCTGCCTGCCAACGCAGGGGACACAGGTTCGAGCCCTGGTCTGGGAAGATCCCACATGCTGCTGAGCAACTAAGCCCGTGCGCCACAATTACTGAGCCTGCGCGCCTAGAGCCCTTGCTCTGCAACGAGAGGCCACTGCAAGGAAAAGCCCGTGCACCACAACAAAGAGTAGCCCCTGCTCGCCGCAACTAGAGAAAGCCCACGTGCAGCAACAAAGACCCAATGCAGCCAAAAATAAATAAATAAATTTATTTAAAAAAATTATAAGAAGGCAGTTAACATAGAATAGAAAATACAAAGGGAATGACTGTTTCAGTGTCAATTAATTAATAAACAGAAGTCAATTAATAAGGGTCCTGCTATATGTCTGCTGTCCATTTAGATTAGTAAATTAGATTAAAAGAGAACAGCAAAGTAATATATACTGCCATGGCAAACATTATTGACTGTATCAGCCAATATACTTTCTTAACCTCTTTTTTCCTTGCCTGCCTCCCTAACAGATCATAAAAAGCTGAGTATGCTCTCCCAGGAAGGGTGGCCATATGATGCAATTCTGGCCAATGAGACCCCTGTGGAGGTCTCTAGACATTATATGGAGCCACCACCACTCTCACCAGAATGGATTCAGAGTGATCTTTCCAGGGCCTGGAGTAGGGTGTAGTGAGTCAGACACTCACCTTGGTATAAGATTTATGAAGGTGGCAAAAGATCAGTAATTAAGGTAATATTTTAATGCAATATTAAAAAAATAAAAATTAATGCAAAAATATCCATGATGAATGAAATATCAACATTTATAATAAAGGCCAGGGTCGTTCCTGTTGGTCCACTGGTTAAGACTCCTTGCTTCCACTACAGAGGGCATGGGTTCAATCCCTGTCGGGGAACTAAGATCCCACATGCCACAAGGCCCAAAAATAAATAAAATAAAATAAAATAAAATAAAATAAGGGCTGGGTCTGACAACACCAGAGTTTTAGAGTGAGGCAAATGAGGCTGAGTCCTGCAAGAGTAGGATCAGGTCACCCTAATTTCCAACCCACAGGTGGGGGGTCAGGGTGGAAAAAGTGATTGGTGGCACTTAGGTTTTTATGCCCACTCTCTAGCTGCAAGGGAGTCTAGGAAAGAGACTACCTGTAATTTTCAGTTTTGATAGTGAGAAGTGGGAAACACTTGAAAGGGATTCAGGAGCTAGGTCATCAAAAAGAATGACAAATGTCCACTACACTTAATGGAGTCATGGTAAAATGTCACCATTTGGGTCCATGAAGGGCTAGATCAGCATATTTTGGCTAGATTATTTTGAGGAAACCTTTAGTATTTATTAGAGTTGGGATACAGATAAATTAATGTAGGACTATAGAGGGTGGAGAACAAAATTCCTCTCCTGAAACTGGGAAGGCTCCAAGGAGAAGGTAAGGTTTGAGCTGGGCTTTCGAGGAAGGAAAGGGGAAAGCAGAAAGAACAGTGAATTTTCAGTTAGAAAATCGGGTTCCCTGCTTCACTACTTGGCTTCCCAGCTGTGAGAATTCAGGCAAGTCACTTTGCTTCCCCAAGTGTTAGTTACTTTATCTGTTGTTAAAAAAACAAAAATTCCACCAAATAAATCTGAAGATCTATTGGCTTTGTTCAATCTTCATGAATCAGGCAGCATTCCAGCTAGTAAACAGAAAGGTGCTCTAATGGTTTGTACAAAATGGAAGGTTTTTGTGGTCAGGAGGAGGGTGGGGCAAGGAAGCTATTAGCAAAAGAAAAGAAAGAGTTGCTTTAGGCCAGATCACCATATTTTGGGGAAAAGGTGAGGTTCAATCATGCAGATTCCATCTTCTTCCTTTGTGGGAGTTGTGGGGGAGATGGAGAGGGTCCAGGTGACAGATTACCTCACTGGTGCTGACCAGAATATTCCAGACTGGATGATTGAGATTACATTACCGAGGGAAGGTGGAAACTGCAATTAGATCAGGTATCAAATCTAAGTTTATTATCATGGGCTTTAGCACAAGTGATGCCATTTTGGGCCTGTGGTTTTCTCTTTAACACTAAAAACGTATCCCTTGTAACCAACAAGGACCTACTGTATAACACAGGGAACTCTGCTCAATATTCTATAATAAACGAAGTGAGAAAATAATTTGAAAAAGAATACACATATATGTATAACTGAATCACTTTGCTGTACACCTGAAACTAACACAACATTGTAAACCAGATATAGTCCAATATAAAATAAAAGTTAAAAAAATAAATAAGTTAGAAAAAACAAGCAAAAATAAAAGTAAAGGGCAAGGACTTCTCTGGTGGCACAGTGGTTAAAGAATCTGCCTACCAGTGCAGGGGACACGGGTTTGAGCCCTGGTCTGGGAAAATCCCACATGCCGCAGAGCAACTAAGCCCGTGCACCACAACTACTGAGCCCGCGTGCCTAGAGCCTGTGCTCCACAGCAAGAGAAGCCACCTCAATGAGAAGTCCGTGCACCACAACGAAGAGTAGCCCCTGCTCTCTGCAACTAGAGAAAAGCCCGAGTGCAGCAATGAAGACCCAACGCAGCCAAAAATAAATAAATAAATCTTAAAAAAAAAAGTAAAGGGCAAGACCTTGATCTTGAAAAGTTAAAAGAAAAAACAACAAAAATCTTATCCTTTGAGACCTGCCAAAGAGCTGTGAAGATCGAATAGCTGCTCTCAAAAAGACAACAGGGGACTTCCCTGGTGGTGCAATGGTTAAGAATCCACCTGCCAATTCAGGGGACACAGGTTCGAACCCTGGTCCTGGAAGATCCCATATGCTGCGGAGCAACTAAGTCCGTGTGCCACAACTACTGAGCCTGCGCTCTAGAGCCCGGGAACCACAACTACTGAAGCCCACATGCTCTAGGGCCTGCATGCCACAACTGCTGGACCGGCATGCTGCAACTACTGAAGTCCCTGCGCCTATAGCCCGTGCTCTGCAACAAGAGAAGCCACTGCAATGAGAAGCGCACAGACTGCAACGAAGACTCAATGCAGCCAAAAAAAAAAAAAAAGACAACAGGATGTGGAGAGAAGGGAATCCTCATGCATTGGTGGGAATGTAAATTGGTGCAGCCACTATGGAAAACAGTATGGAGATTTCTCAAAAAATTAAAAAAATAGAACTAGCATTTGATGCAGCTTCCACTCCTGGGTATTTATCCAAAGAAAACAAGAACACTAATTACAAAAGATATATGCATTCCTATGTTCATTGCAGCATTATTTATAATAGCCAAGATATGGAAGCAACCTAAGTGCCCATCAATAGATGAATGGATAAAGAAGATGGTATGTTTGTGTGTGTGTATAATATATACATATGAATATTACTCAGCCATGAAAAAGAATAAAACTTTGCCATTTGCAACAACATGGATGGACCTAGAGGGTATTATGCTAAGTGAAATAAGTCTGACAAAGACAAATACTGTATGATTTCACTTATATGTGGAATCTAAAGACAAAGGCAAATACTGTATGATTTCACTTATATGTGGAATCTAAAATAAATATAAATGAACAAACATGAAACAGAAACAGAGTTATAGATAGAGAGAACAAATAGGTGGTTGCTAGAGGGGAGGTGAGTGGGAAAAAGGTGAGGGAGATTAAGATGTACAAACTTCTAGTTGCAAGATAAATGAGTCATGGGTCTGAAATGTACAGTGTGGAGAATATAGTCAATAACTATGTAATATCTTTGTATGGTGACACTTGTAATTAGACTTACATCATTTTGAAATGTACAGAAATATTGAAACAGTATGTTGTATAACAGGAACTAATATAATATAGATCAGTTATACTTCAAAAACAAATAAACGAACAAACCCATAGAAAAAAGGATCAGATTTGCGAGGTGGGGAGGGGGAGGTGGATGAGGTGGTCAAAAGGTACAAACTTCCAGTTATAGGATAACCCAAGTACTAGGGATGTAATGCACACCATGATAAATATAATTTACACTGCTGTACGTTATATATGAAAGTTTTGTTTTTTTAATTTTGTATTTAGATGATGGGTGTTTACTAAACTTATTGTGATAATCATTTCATGAGGTATGTAAGTCAAAGCATAATGTTGTACACAAATTTATACAGTGCTGTATGTCAATTATGCCTCAATTAAAATGGAAGAAGAGCTGTGAGGATCACCTGAGATTAAGTGTTTGCACGTGGATTTTAGACTGAAAAGCGCTTTGCAAACATCTGGCATTGTGACTAAGTCGTTAAGGATGGGGAGAACTTTGACAAAAGGCACTGAGGGAGAAGGGCCTCTGGGCAAGGAGAATGAAAGGTGAAGTGGTATTTTTTTAAAAATAAATTTATTTATTTGTGGCTGCATTAGGTCTTCGTTGCACGCGGGCTTTTTTTAGTTTTGTCGAGCGGGGGCTACTCTTGTGGTTTGCGGGCTTCTCATTGTGGTGGCTTCTCTTGTTGTGGAGCACAGGCTCTAGGCACGCGGGCTTCAGTAGTTACAGCACGTGGGCTCAGTAGTTGTGGCTCACGGGCTCTAGAACACAGGCTCAGTAGTTGTGGCGCTCAGGCTTAGTTGCTTCGCGGCATGTGGGATCTTCCTGGACCAGGGATTGAACCCGAGTCCCCTGCATTAGCAGGTGGATTCTTAACCATTGAGCCACCAGGGAAGCCCCAGCGGCGTGGTTTTTGTGTGCTAAGACAAAAGGAAACTAGGCTTTGAAGTCTAGAAAGGTGAAAGTACTCAAGGAAAGCCTATGTTTTTAAGACCATTAAGGAAACAAAGCCTGGGACTCCAAGCTTGAAGGATAAAACTAAGCCCTATGGTCTTACACAGTTACACAAGAGCGTGGGGGTACCCTAATATCACAAACACACTAATGAATGACTTGCACACACGCTTCTTTCTCTGCCTACATGGCCTCTATTGAAGGCAGGCAGGGACCATGTCTTACTCATCTTTGTTTCCAGGAGCCTGACACTTAAGAGCACTACACTCCACTCTCAAGGAACCAGTGAGTGACCAAAGGCTTGGGACCTCTTTAACTCAGGGGGTGGGATGGACTAAGCGGCTAGGTAGCCTTGAAAAGCAGGTTCTTTTGTACACACTGGGATGCCAAGGGCTCCAATGGACCTATTTATGATGAAAATCAAGAGAAGGTGGGGGACCAAGATTACACAGGTGATAAAACTTCATGGAGCTACACATGAACGCGAGCACGCACCCACACGCACACGCACAAATGAGTGCATGCCAAACTGGTTAAATCTGAGTCAGACTTGTAATCTAGTTAAGTGCATTGGTCTAGTCAATTGTATCCCGCCAGTGTTAATTTCCTGGTTTTGATAATGTAGTATAGTTATGTAAGATGTTGAGGGAAGCTGGGTGGGTGATGGGTAAAAGGGACCTCTTTGCACTAATTTTGCAACTTTTTGTGAGCTTATAATTCTTTCAAAATAAAAATAAAAAGACCCTCCCCCGAGCCCAGCTCCGCCCACCCCGAGAAGGCTCCACACCTCACACTTCCGCGCTCAACCCAGCCTCTCCTGCTGGAATAAGGCGAGGAGGGGCGGGGCCGCGCACGCGCAGACCTGAACCCCCCCCCACCGCTTCGCGGGGAAGTAACGCTTGCGCAGTCTGGGTTCCTGGCCGCCGCGGCAGCAGTCTCCGCCGAGAGGGACCGGACCGCCTTGGCCCCTCCGCTTGCCGTCTTTTCCGGCAGTTGGGGCGCTTCCTGTTGTTCGCACCCGTAACCGCCCCTCGGCCCTTACCTCAGAGCCCCTCAGGCGTCCCGTCCCCTCCTCTGGTCGGCTGGCTGCTGGTGCTGGGGTTTCGCTTTTCCTCACGTCGAGACCGCTGGCCCGGCCGGCGTTTGCGGTTGTCGGCCGCCCGCAGCCCTGCCTCCCCTGGGGCTCTGGTGAGTGTCTAGCTGCTGTTGTCTTCGGTCCATCCCTGGCTTTTCCATTCTCTCTTCTTCCCCCGACTCTTTTCGGGGTTTTCCCCTTCCCGCCGGCGTCCTGTTTCCAGCCCTGCCCTTTCGGCCCCTGCTGACAGTCTCCCTCCTCCTGGCTTCCAGAGGCTCCTTGTCGGTCCTTTGCACGTTTTCCCAGTCCCAGGCTCCCCACCCCGTCCACTCTGTCTTCGTGTGCAGTTGGGGCGGGGAGCCAGGCTTTCTTTCCGTGTTGCCTGCTTTGTCTGCTCCCTGCCACCGCTCAGTGCCCTTCGGGATGTCGGTCGTTATGAATGTTCACCTCCTTGTCTTTTTTTTAAGAACCTGAGAGGTGTTGTGTGAGGCAGAGATGTTGGTACCTTTGCGTTTGCCCCCTTCCTGATGGTCAATCTTAGGGTACTGGCCTTCAGAGAAGCTGACTAAACCACAGGGAAATTTAGTGAAGACTCTTCTTTTAAGATGAGTGGAGAAGGAATGTCAGTTAGAACTTGGAGCAAAGTCTGTGCAGAAAGACTTAGAGAAAGCATGCAGAACGGTAAGTAGAGAGACCAGATCTCCCAGTTGACTAAACGAGACAAAGAGAAACTTATTCTTTTTCAAGTGTACAGAGGAAGGCTGGAGTGAAGAAGCCCCGTGCTTCCTCTCCCTTTCAGCTCCCTTTGGCTCTGACTTAGAATTAGCCAGGCAGTGGATGTGGTTTCCCTAAGCACAAAACAACCACCGCCACAATAACAGGCTCCACTGTCCACCCAAGCGTTAGATGGCAGCTTCCTCATAAGACGAGGAGAAGAGCTCTATCCAACTCTGTATAGAAAACCATTCCATGTCCTAACCCTACCCCAGTCATACATACATATTTTCAGCTCCGGGTAATGGACATAAGAGACCAGTGTTTTCCTAGCAGATCTTTTATAAGGTACTTAACTATGCATAGCACTGTGCATGATATGGGGAAGGATATTAAAAGTAGTAAAAGATAGGGTGCTTGCTCTCCAGTGGCTTACAGTTAGTTCAGTAGGAGAAATTAGATATGTAACTCTTAATGAATAGTCTCAGCCCCAGTGTTGAATTGTCCAAATATTGGGTTGTCAGTCACAAAGAAATAAAGAACTTTGGTGAGAAAAGGGGGTATTTATGGAGTTAACAGGGTACCATTTTAAAGTCAATCAGTTAATCATGCGTAACTATCCAGATTGAATATAACAGTAGTTTTCATATGATCTCCTTTCAACGTTTGCCCTGACTTATGAGGATCACATTCTTTTGTTAATTTTTTTTTAACTTTTAAGAATTTCTTACGTACCTGTTATTTCTTAATTCTGAGTTGGAGAATGAAACAAATAGGGCAAAGGCCTCCAGTGGCCTATAGGTCAGGGCAAGAAGGCTTGAATTGTCAAAACCTTTAGGCAAAGCCCTGTAAAGTACTTGGTTGGCCCACAAAACCTATAAATTGCTGTAGGGCACTAGTAATTGTAACTTTTTTTTTTTTTTTTTTTTTTTTTTGCGGTACGCGGGCCGCTCACTGTTGTGGTCTCTCCCGTTGCAGAGCACAGGCTCCGGACGCGCAGGCTCAGCGGCCATGGCTCACGGGCCCAGCTGCTCCGCAGCACGTGGGATATTCCCAGGCCGGGGCACGAACCCGTGTCCCCTGCATTGGCAGGCGGACTCTCACCACTGCGCTACCAGGGAAACCTGAAATTGTAACTTTTGATGAAAGGTTATTAGAATTAGGCTAACCCTTTTATGAGCGGATGAAGAGGAGGGGGAGGAGGTTTGAAGAATCATCAAAGGGAAGGACAGTGCAACCTTTGCCATTACATCAGAGACTGTATGAAGGTTGGAAACCATTCAGCTAGAACATTGTTGGCCTGCTATATGAGTTTCTTTGAGTGCACTTAATCTTTTGATCTTTTACAAAGGCTAGGAAGTCATGGTAGTGACTTAAATGGGTCAAAATGTTTGTGCCTCAGATTTTATATACCCGTCAATGTACATGTAATTTTGTTCTTTACCTTTGTTGACACCTGAAAATCATTAACTTGCTCAACTTACGTTTACTAATTGCCTATTATATGGAAGGCACTGTTTGTCTTAAACACTCTCTAGTTGTATTTTTATGTGGAAATAATTTCATTTGTTAAAATGTAAAAAAAAAAAAAAAAAATATATATATATAGAGAGAGAGAGAGAGAGAGAGAAAGAAACAGAGACATTCTCCAGAAATTTTCTGACAAAGGAGGAGTACTAAGGGCTGTCTCGCTTCAGACTTGTTTTTAAATCTGCTTTTAAAATTTCTTCACCAAACTTAAAGTACATGTGGTTTTCATTGTGGGTGGAGGGGGTACAGGCTGACAAATAAGGAACCACACCCAAGCTTCATAAACCAAACAGAGGTTTTAAAAAAAATTCCACTGATAGCCTAAAAACATTTGAGTTTGCTTTGGTGTTAGCAGAAACTTTCCCATAAAAAGTAACATTTTATAGTAAGGTAGAGATGAGTTCAATATCTTGAATTTGTGATTACTGATCATATTGGCACATCATGAATCAAAATGTTTGACTTTGAAGTAGAGCCTTGATTTTGAATCTTTTTTCTCTGACGACAGTATTCTTTGTGATTTTCCCTGAGTATCTTTTTATAAAATTGCTTAGTGTTAAGCCTATTTTCTTAGTAATAATAAGTGTTTGCACATTCCTTAAAAGCCTAAGTTTAATCTACAAAACAATTTAAAAGTCCTTGAAGGGCTTCCCTGGTGGCGCAGTGGTTGAGAGTCCGCCTGCCGATGCAGGGGACACGGGTTCGTGCCCCGGTCCGGGAAGAGCCCACATGCCGCGGAGCGGCTGGGCCCCTGAGCCATGGCTGCTGAGCCTGCGCGTCCGGAGCCTGTGCTCCGCAACAGGAGAGGCCACAACAGTGAGAGGCCCGCATACTGCAAAAAAAAAAAAAAAAGTCCTTGAAAATGGCCCTTGGCCCCTCCTGATTTTTACTCAGCTTCATATAGAAGCAGGTCCTGTAGGAGGAAGGCATGATAAGGATAAAATATTGAGCATTATTGCCAATGCTGGAGCAAGTCAAGGTTGGTGAACAGTTTGGCGAGGTGTTACAATGTAGGTTGGCAAAAAATATTTAGGGCAAATGAGATTTAAATTTAGGTGGGGAAAAAAGTTCTGTAAGCTATTTAAACCTTGTTGGTATCAGTTTTCAAATATGTAAAACTGAGGTTAGGGTCTCTTGTTTTTAAGATATCTTCCATCACTGAAATTATGATTCAGGTTTTTTCTTTTGTAATATTGTTTCCATCATAGGTCTTTGTTTTAACTTGTCAATTCAACTAGATGGTAAACGTCTATCAAATAACCATAAGCCATGTCACAGTACATATATACCTATAGATGAAGATTTTAGTCATAGATTTTTTTAAACTATAGAAATTGTAAATTTAAAAGTTCTTGGTAACTTAATGGTAATAGTACACACTCATTGAAGAAAATGTGGAAAACAAGAATAAAATCTATTCTCACTGCCTAGAGTCAGGCCACTATAACATTTTGATATATATTTCTAATAATTCTGTGCATATACAGTAAACACATAAAATGGTATACATTCTGTTTTTTAACCTATTCTTCACTTAGACTGGAAATATTTTCCCTGACATTAAACATTTGAGCTTTTTTTTTTTTTTTTTTGCTGTACGCGGGCCTCTCACTGTTGTGGCCTCTCCCGTTGCAGAGCGCAGGCTCAGCGGCCATGGCTCACGGGCCGAACTGCTCTGCGGCATGTGGGATCCTCCCGGACTGGGGCACAAACCCCTGTCCCCTGCGTCATCAGGCGAACTCTCAACCACTGCGCCACCAGGGAATCCCTGAGCATATTTTAATTGTCTGCATATTAATTTCATTGTAGGACTTTTGCATAATTTAATCAGTTCTGTTGTTGGTTATTCAAGTTACTTCTAGTTTTTCTTTGTCATTACAATGCTGCATTGAATCCCCTTGTGTATGAATCCTTATGGGTCTTTGATTTCTTCAAGGTAGATTCCTGGATGGCAAAGAATTGTACTATCTATGTTATATATTCTTAATATATGTATCTGGTATTGTAACCTTGTTCTCTTCTTTTTAAAAAATGCAACACTGCTTTAAAGATATATTCATTTTGCTTTTAGATACAGGTAGATTGGCTTCTGACTGTTGTATGTTATTTCTTTGTATGCATCCACAACATTTTATTTATGATTTGCTTACTGAATTGCCTCCAACTTCTCATAACACAGGTGATGGCATAGAGAACATCCTCTGTAATGCACATCCTTGTGCATGTTCCCTTAAGAGCCTGTGTGACAGTTTCTGTAGGCCTTATACCTAGGGATGATATTTCCGGGTCAAAAAGCATTAATGTATACTTATTTTCACCAAGTATTATGTTTGTCTGTTTTTTGTTATATATTGTTTGTCCTCCAGAAAACTTGGGTCAATTTACATTCCTACCAGTAGGGTAAGAGAGTGCATAATTGGTGGATTCTAACTCCAAAACTAATACCTCTTTTTTTTTTTTGTTTCTAGCAGCCATGGCAATGACAGGCTCAACACCTTGCTCCGCCATGAGTAATCACACAAAGGAAAGGGTGACAATGACCAAAGTGACACTGGAGAATTTTTATAGCAACCTTATCGCTCAACATGAAGAACGAGAAATGAGGTAAAGAATTTTGAGAAAATTGTGTCATGGTTTTGGCATCCATATCTAGTATCATAAATCACATTCATAATATGGTTGAAAGGAGACAAGAATAGCAGCAGCCGTGTTACAGCCTATTCGAGTACAGTGGAGTGACAGTGTCACTGATTTCCAAAGCCCTTGCTATTAACCCACTTATTTCTGATACTAGTCAATAACATAAAATTTCATGGTAGTATAAAAAAATTAATTGGGCCAAAACATTAGAGTTCATTGTGAAGGCAGTGTGATGTAATGGAAAGAGCAAACCTTATGGAGCCAGATCTGGGTTTAGAATCCTGCCTTTACCATTTAGTAGCTGTATGAGGTTGGAACAAGTTCTTAGTCTTCCTGTGTATCAGCTGTCCCATCTGGAAAATGGGGATACTACTACTTGCCTTGCAGGATTGCTGTGGGGATTAGATAAAACATATGTGAGTACCCACCAAAGTGCTTCACACAGTAATCACATAGTTAATGGGGTTGTAGCATTACCGAGTCCAATCTCATACTGTTCGCTGCACAACAGGCCAATAAATTGAGAGATGAGCTGTTGAGGGCAAGAAATAGCGACTTTATTCAGAAAGCCAGCAAACCGAGAAGGTGGTTTGCCCCTAAAGAACCATCTTGCCTGAGGCTCCTTTTGTATTAAAAGGGAAGGGAGTAAAGTCAAACATTTCCTGGTTCCAATCATTCTCCGGAGGCGTTGTGTTCATTTCTTCCTCCCTGCAGTCATTCATTCACAGGTGGGCCTGGTCAGGATGTTTCCTGTGAACTAAACAAAGGTATTTTAGCTTAATGCTCATTACCTGGGTTCCCAGAGATGGGCATTTATGTATAATTTAAGCTTATAGGCAACATCCCTTTAGTGATTAACTTGTAATAGAATACAAAAAGTTCTTCCCTATTACAGTAGTAACTATTGTTACTGATCTAGTGTGCACTATCCATGTAGTAACTCATAATTAAAATTTTTTTCCCAATATTTTATTATGAAAATATTCAAAAGTACAGAAAAGTTGAAAGAATTATACAGTGAATACCCAGACATCATATAGATTCTACTATTATCTGTTGTTTTATCACATATCGATCTATCCATTCCTTTATCCATTCATTAATTCATCTTAACTTTTTGCTTGTACTTCAAAGTATGCTGCAGATGTCTATATGTTTTACTTTTGAATATTTCTGCTTGTATAACAAATGGAGTTTTCTATATATATTTTAAGAGAGTGGAAAATCTGCATACAATGAAATGCACCACCTTAAGGGTATGTTTCGGAGTTTTGACAAATACATACACCTGTATAACTTAAACCCCTATCAAGACATAGAATATTACCATCATCCCAGAAAGTTCATCCCTGGAGATTCTCCTTCAACCCCAGGCCACTGTTGTGATTTTGTTTCTACCATAGATTAATATTGTCTATTCCATACAAATGGGACATGTATAATGGATTCTTTTGAATAAGGCATCTTGCACTCAGCCTAATGTTTTCAAGGTTCATCCATGTTGCTTTTGTGTGCATAGTTTGTTCCTTTATATTGCTGAGTACCATTTCTCTTTTATGACTACCATAGTTTGTTTATATATTCTTTTGTTGATAAAAATCTGGGCATTTTAAAGTTTTGGGCTGTTTTGAATAAGTTTCTCTGAATATTTGTGTACAGATCTCTTTGTGAACATTTGTTTTCAGTTCTTAGGTTAATATTTAGGAGTGGAATGGCTGGTTTGTAAACATACATAGGTATATGTTTAGTTTTATAAGAAACTGCTAGACCTTTTTCTAAAATATTACCAACAGTGTATGAGAGTTCTAGTTGCTTTATATGTATTTTTTAACATTTGTGTTGTCAGTCTTTTAACTTTAACTATTCTTGTGGATGCTTAGTGGCATTTCATTGTTGTTTTATTTTTAAACTCTTCCTCTTTTTTTTAAAAAATAAATGTATTTACTTTTGGCTGTGTTGGGTCTTCATTGCTGGGCACTGGCTTTCTCCAGTTGTGGCGAGCGGGGGCCACCCTTCGTTGCGGTGCATGGGCCTCTCAGTGCGGTGGCTTCTCTAGTTGAGGCGTGCGGGCTCCAGAGCGCAGGCTCAGCAGCTGTGGTGCAGGGGCTTAGTTGCTCCGCGGTGTGTGGGACCTGGGTCCCCTGCATTGGCAGGCGGATTCTTAACCACTGTGCCACCAGGGGAGTCCCTCATTGTTTTAATTTGCATTTCTCTGACAATGATATTGAACATTTTTCTTTATGTGCTTTTTTTGACCATTTGTGTATTTTCCTTTGTGAAGTGTTCAAATTTTTTGACCATTGAGTTTTAGGAGTTCCTTATATATCTTAGATACTGGTCCTTTGTCGTAGCTGTGTTTTGCAAAGGTTTCCCAGTCTGTGCTTTCCTGTTCATCTAATTTGGCATTTTTTTCTTTTGTAGTTATTGCATTCTGTGACCTCTAAGAAACCTTTGCCTACCCCTAAGTCATGAAGATATTCTCTTATGTTTTCTTCTGGAAGTTTTATAGATTTAGTTTTTACATTTATATGATCCATCTTGAGTTAATAAGTGTGTATGGTATGAGGTGGGGTTTGAGATTTATTTATTTATTTTCCTTATGGATATCCAGTTATTTTAGCACTATTTGTTGCAAAGATTTTCTTTTCCCCATTAGATTGCTTTGGCACTTTTGAAAATCAAGTACTGTGTAATTGTGTACCTGTGTCTGGGCTCTTTATTCTGTTTCATTGATTTATTTGTCTGTCCCTATGCCAGTATCAGATTTTCTTATTACGGTAACTTTGTGGTAAGTTTTGAAGTCAGAAACTGTAAGTCCTCAACTTTGTTGTTCCTGTTTTTTTTTGAGATTGCTTTGGATATTCTAGGTTCTTTGAATTTCCATATAAATTTTAGAATTAGCTTGTCAGTTTCTACAGAAAAGCCTGATGGAATTATGGTTATAATTGTATTGAATCTGTAGATCAGTTTGAGGGAGAGTTGACATCTTAATATTGAATCTTCTGAGGCTTATCTCTCCATTTTGTTAGGTCTTTAATTTTTCTCAGCAGTATTTTGTAGTTTTAGGGTGGAGGTTTTTCATGTCTTTTGTTTGTCTATTCCTAGTATTTTTGGAGTTTTTTGATGCTATTGTAAGTGGATGCTATTGTAAGTGGATATTTAAAATTTCATGTTCCACTTGTTTGCTGCTAGCATATAGAACTGTAACTGAATTTTGTATATTGACCTTATACCCTGTGACTTGCTAATTTACTTATTCTAGTAGCTTTTTTGTAGATTCCTTAGGATTTTTTATGTGAACAATCATGTCATAGCCAAATAGGGAGTTTTGTGCCTTCCTTTCCAATCTGTACAACTTTTCTTTCTTTTTCTTGCCTTTTTACATTGGCTAGGATTTCAGGTACAATGTTGAATGTAAGTGGTGGGAGTAGACATCTTTTGTTCCTGATTTAAGTGGGAAAGCACTATTTCACTGTTGTGATGTTAATGTAGCTTTTTCAAAGATGCTCTTCATAGGTTGGGGAAGTTTCCTTATGTTCCTATGAGACTGAGAGTTTTTATCATGAGTGGATGTTGAATTTTGTCAAATGCTTTTTCTGCATCTTTGAAATGATCATACTGTTTTTTCTCCTTTATTCTCTCACTGTGGTGAATTACATGGACTGATTTTTGAATGTTAAACTAACCTTCCGTTCCCATTCCCGGGGTAAACTCTTGGTCATAATGCATTATTCTCTTTCTGTGTTGCTGGATTCAGTGTGCTAATGTTTGGATAAGGATTTATTTGCAACAGCTTTCTGCAGGAGGGTGTAGATCATAATTTAAATGGGATATATGACTTGACCTTAAATATGCAGCTCTGTATGCGGAATAGCAAGATACTTTATACCTGGTGGTGGCTAGCTGTTGTTCACTGGGACAAACAAGAGCCTGTACAGTGCTCTTTGTTAGGATCATGGGGAATTCAAAAATAAATTTGCACACTCTTATCTCTAGGCATGTGAAACCTGTTGGAGATGGTTATTTTCAAATACAGCCACTCTCTTGAAATCAGAGCTTCTGGAATTGTAGTTACAAAGCAAATGCTTATGAGTTCTGATTAAGTTACTTGTCTTATTTGATAATAGTCATTATTTTGGCTGCGTTGGGTCTTCGTTGCTGCGCGTGGGCTTTCTCTAGTCGTGGCAAGCAGGGGCTACTCTTCTTTGTGGTGCGCGGGCTTCTTATTGCAGTGGGTTCTCTTGTTGCAGAGCACAGGCTCTAGGCGCGTGGGCTTCAGTAGTTGTGGCTCGCAGGCTCAGTAGTTGTGGCACACGGGCTCTAGAGCGTAGGCTCAGTAGTTGTGGCTCATGGGCTTCGTTGCTCTGCGGCATGTGGGATCTTCCAGTACCAGGGCTCGAACCCGCGTCCCCTGCATTGGCAGGCGGATTCTAACCACTGTGCCACCAGGGAAGCCCAGTCAGTTGGTTTTTAATCCTACTGGCTCTGCCCTGTGGTGCATCATTGATATGTATCACATTCTCCAGGAACAAGATGATACATGGTTTTATTTACTTTGTTAGTAAGTGTTGTATTTTGATTTACACTAAGATTGCACCCCAAAAATTGGTTGAACTCAGTGCTTTTTTTGTTTTGGATTCTCAAGATGGAAAGACCTTTCAAAAGCTTTCATGGTTTTTCTTTTCTTGAAGACCAAATTAATCAAAGCACAGTAAAAAGAGAATGTTAGACATTTAAGAGGATTAGAATGTTTTTGTAATTTTTGTTATCAAATCACCATTATTTTTCATTTAAAAAAAACAGTAGATACTTTGAACTTTTAAGAATTAGTATTTCCTTGTTAATCTTTTTAGCGCCCTCTTTTTAAAAAAATTTTATTTATTTATTTTTGAGGTATGCGGGCCTCTCACTGTTGTGGCCTCCTCTCCCGTTGCGGAGCACAGGCTCCGGACGCGCAGGCTCAGAGGCCATAGGCTCACGGGCCCAGCCGCTCCGTGGCATGTGGAATCTTCCCGGACCGAGGCACGAACCTGTGTACCCTGTATCAGCAGGTGGACTCTCAACAACTGCGCCACCAGGGAAGCCCTAGCGCCCTCTTTTTTTGTTGCGTTCTGTTTTTTATTTTTAAAAATTTTTATTGGAGTATGGTTGATTTACAATGCTATGTTAGTTTCAGGTGTACAGCAGAGTGAATTAGTTATACGTATATATATATCCATTCTTCTTCTGATTCTTTTCCCATATAAGTTATTACAGAATATTGAGTAGAGTTCCCTATGCTATACAGTAGATGCTTGTTAGTTATCTATTTTATATATAGTAGCGTGTATATGTTAATCCCAATCTCCTGATTTTTCACTTCCCCCCACGTATCCCCTTTGGTAACCATAAGTTTGATTTCAAGATCTGTGAGTCCATTTCTGTTTTTGTAAATAAGTTCATTTGTATCATTTTTAAAATTAGATACCACATGTAAGTGATAACCATATGATGTTTGTCTTTCTCTGACTGACTTTACTTAGCATGATAATCTCCAGGTCCATCCTTGTTGCTGCAAATGGCATTATTATTTTTTTATGGCTGAGTAATATTCCATTGTATATTTATATACCTCATCTTCTTTATCCATTCCTCTATCGATGGAGATTTAGGTTGCTTCCATGTCTTGGCTATTGTAAATAGTGCTGCAGTGAACATTGGGGTGCATGTATCTTTTCGAATTATGGTTTTCTCTGGATATATGCCTAGGAGTGGGATTGCTGGATCATATGGTAGTTCTATATTTAGTTTTTTAAGGAACCTCCATACCGTTCTTCATAATGGTTGTACCAATTTACATTCCCCCAGCGATGTAGGAGGGTTCTGTTTTCTCCACAACCTCTCCAGCATTTATTGTTTGTAGATTTTTTGATGATGGCCATTCTGACTGTTGTGAGGTGGTATCTCATTGTATTTTTTGCATTTCTCTAGTGCCCTCTTTTTTGGACATGAGTTGATACTTGTTCTTGAGTTTGTTGATACAATTTGATAAGACTATTTTATTTCAGGTTTTATCACCCCTAGAAAATTAAAAAAGAAAAACAGTATATAAACAACTCATATAATTCAACATCAAAAAATCAAACAACACAATTAAAAAATGGGCAGAAGGGCTTCCTTGGTGGCGCAGTGGTTGAGAGTCTGCCTGCCGATGCAGGGGACACAGGTTCGTGCCCCGGTCCGGGAAGATCCCACATGCCGTGGAGCAGCTGGGCCTGTGAGCCATGGCCACTGAGCCTGCGCGTCCGGAGCCTGTGCTCCGCAACAGGAGAGGCCACAACAGTGAGAGGCCCGCATACCGCAAAAAAAAAAAAAAAAAAGAAAATGGGCAGAAGAACAGAACAGACACCTGAAAGAGGAAATGCAGATGGCCAACAGGCACATGAAAAGATGCTCAGCATAGCTAATCATCAGAAAAATGGAAATCAAAACCACAGTGAGGTTCCCTATTTAAAAAAAAAAAAAACACAGTGAGATATCACCTCACACCTGGCAGAATGGCTATCATCAAAAAGAATACAAGTGACAAATGTTGAAGATGTGGAGCAAAGGGAACCATCATACGCTGTCTGTGGGAATGTAAATTGATGCAGCCACTGTGGAAAACAGTATGCAGGTTTCTCAAAAAGCTAAAAATAGAGCTACCATATGACCCAGCAGTTCTACTCCTGGGTATATATCTGAAAAAAAACCCAAAGTCACTAATTTGAGAAGATAAATGCACCCCAGTGTTCATGGCAGCATTATTTACAATTGTCAAGATAGGGAAGCAACCTAATTGTCCATCAACAGATGAATGGATGAAGAAGATGCTGTTTATGTACATATATACATACACACAGAATGGAATACTACTCAGGCATAAACAGGTGTGAAATTTTGCCATTTGCAGCAACATGGATGGACTTGGAAGGCATTATGCTAAATGAAATAAGTCAGAGAAAGAAAAATACTGTATGATATCATTTATATGTGGAATCTAAAAACTACCACAAACCAGTGAATATAACAAAAAAAGAGGACTTCCCTGGCACAGTGGTTAAGAATCCACCTGCCAATGCAGGGGACCCAGGTTCGATCCCTTGTCCGAGAAGATCCCACATGCCACAGAGCAACTAAGCCTGTGCACCACAACTACTGAGCCCACGTGCCACAACTACTGAAGCCCATGCGCCTAGAGCCCGTGCTCCACAACAAGGAGAAGCCACCACAATGAGAAGCCCGCGCAGCACAACAAAGAGCAGCCCCCACTCGCCACAACTAGAGAAAGCCCGCACGCCACAACGAAGACCCAATGCAGCCCAAAATAAATAAAATTACCAAAAAAAAAAAAAGCAGACTCACAGATATAGAGAACAAACCAGTGGTTACCAGTAAGGGGGGGCAGTTTGGGGAGGGGAGTGGGAGGTATGAACTATTGGGTGTAAGATAGGCTACAAGGATATATCGTACAACATGGGGAATATAGCCAATATTTTGTAATAACTGTAAATGGATTTTAAGCTTTAGAAATTGTATCAAAAATTAACAAAAAAAGAAAAAAACAGTGATTGTCAGGTGCTTCCACAGTAGTAAGTAAACTAAAATTAGAACTGTCAGAAATGGAGTTTCAAGTGTTTTGATGTTATGGGGGAAAAGTCATAGAACCTTGATAAATAAGCAGAGTTTTAATGATATGAGACAATTGATGGTAAAGAAACATTTTATTATGGGTATATGGCTAATATATGATGAGCAGTTTGAAATAATAGGTATTAGGCTAGTAAATTTGAGGACTAATAAAAGAGATTATGTTGTAATACAAAATTTTATTTTGTTCGTATATGCCTTGTCTTGTTGCCTTTAAAATCTCTAGTATTTCTCCCACTTATATGCAACTTTTGTGCTGTTGCATTTGTAGTAGAACACTGGGTTATATTTGAACAAAGGATTTACTGCAGGGGAAATGAGACCAAAGCCTAAAGGCAGAAGAAAAAAATCATTTGCAAATTGTTTTCTGTATAAAGGTAGAATATGAGAACATTGGGCTATTTCATAGAAACACTACAGTAAGTTCTACATATTGGTTTCAACACAGTTAAATTCCTTGAGTCTAGTGCCCATTGTACAGTGTTGCAGAATGCTTACTAAAGCTACTTATAGATGGTAAACTGAATCCCTTCAGTTGTGCAAGTTCATATTCTTTTTTTAATGTGTTTTGCCTTCAGTAGTGGCCTCTGTGGTAAGCTTCTCCAGGAACAGCAATTCTCCTGTTCTCTTATGTGATCCTAGGTACACATAAGAGAGATAGGTGTTGATAATTGCCTAGTTGTTCATAGAAAATTAATGGTTTGGATAATTTGAGCAGTTTGAAATCAAAACTGAGGCAGCTGGCATTTCTTTTTACAATATTCTGTGTTGTTTCTGTTCTTTATGAATACTATTTTGGTGGATTAATTAAAGCCATAAAAGCCTAATTTAATAGGCAATAATTGTATGCTCTCCCCCTAAATCAAATAAGAACTATCCTGCATTTTACCCTCTGAGAACCAGCATTTTCTGCTACTTCTCTTCCATATTCTTACCCAGGTTTTCCTAACTGTTTGCTTTTAGTCTGATCTGATACTGAGTTGCAATGTGTGATTATTACTAGTGAGCAAGTGTCAGTTTTATTTGGGCCCCAGAAATGGTTAAGTCTAGACTTATCTAATGATATCCACTGACTAGATATCAGTCAAACAAAAGTAATTTGTTGAGATTTTTAAAATTTTGTGTAATCATTTTTAGGGTATTTCTTGAGAATTCAATTTTGATCATGGAGATGCCCACTGTTTATTTCTATACCATTTTTCCTGATTATTTTAAGTGTGTCATCAGCAGAAATTAGAAATATTGTCTACTCAACTTGCTTGTAGAGTGGACTAGCCTTTTCCTCCCATCCCTGCTGCCTCTGAATCAAGCTGTGCTTGAAGGCGAGTCTAAATTAGGTGTAGTGAAGGGGGCTAATTAAAAGAGGTAGTTATGAATGTGTGTGTACATTGTGACATGTTCCGACCTTTTTTCTTTCTTTCTTTCTTTTTTTTAATTTAGCAACATACATCTTAAAAAGTTGCTGTGTACAAAGCATTATTCTTAGTGGAGAAGGAGGATTCAGATGTGGTCCCTGCCTTCAAAAGAACTTACCATCTCACATGGGAAATGGTCTCACATGATAATAAATGGAGCTCACTCGCGGAAGCCTTGCTGGGTGGGGTTGGGTGTGGCCTCTGTGTGTGAAAGTGCCTCTCCCTCCCAGGGTTCTGGTTTGGAACACTGGACTTGAGCTGAAGAGCCCTCATCAAAGGCTGGAGTGTTAGCTAGCGGGGCCCTGCGACCAGAGAGACATGTGGTGGAGGGGCCTGCCTTTCTTAATCATTGTGGGCATTTTTAAAAACACGCGTAGAAAGACTAATACAATGAGCCCCCATATAGTCATCCCTCAGATTCAGTAATTATCAAGACTTTGCTAAATTTGTTTCATTTATTCCATTTTATTCTTTCTTGCTATTGTGTTTTAAAGCAAATTTCAAACATCTGTCATTTCAATCCTACGTACTTCAGTATGCATCTCCAAAAATATGGCCATTTTCTTGTCATCACAATGCCAACGTGAGTCTAACCAAGTTAGTAATTCCTTGGTATTGTCTTACAGAGGATGTCACTTGTAAGCCTTTTGTAAGACGTCACTGTGTTTGCCATTTTTGCGTCTTCAAGATCTTTGTTGCTTGGTCCCAATAAATCATTACCATGGATAATTTTGCATGATAGAGGCTTTTTCTGTGTACTTTCTCTAATGAAAGAATCTGAGGGGAATTCCCTAACAGTCCAGTGGTTAGAACTCGGAGCTCTCACTGTCTGAGGCCCTGGGTTCAATCCCTGGTCAGGGGACTAAGATCTCACATCTCGTAAGTCACGTGGCGCGGCCAAAAAGAAGAAAAGAATCTGATTGTGTTCAAGGTGTTGATTCTGTTAACTTTACTCAGGCAGGTTATCTACTGAGACCAGTTTAATTACACTTGCAACAGAGCTGTAGAATACTGTCCAGTTTAGTTTTAAAATTTGGGCTGTCTCTGTGACACACATTGTGTGATAGCACATTGGACTGCTGTCACAGTCTGGTGTGGTCATTCAAAGAATATATAGTCAGAAAGTATGATGGTGTTTGATACTCAAGGCACAAAAGGAGCTGACCATGGTTGAGTTCTTACAGTTCTTGCCATGCATTGACTCTTCTTATTCTTCCCTACTTCAACTATTTAACCATGGAAATGGAATAATTTTCCCTCCTGAAATTGCCAATAGTACAGCCTTCTCCCTCCAATACATATGCACACATAGATGCATATCCCAAAATATTCTGGGAACTAGAAGAAAAGTGAGCAGACTGGGAGCCATGCAGATGCTTTCTTCTTCCCGTCACGGTCAGAGTAGATCTTTTCACTTCCTGGGAGTTTGGACACAAATTCTTGTTTATCATCTCAGCCTGTGGATTTGTACTGTAATATGATTTCTAACAGTAGTTAAATATAATTAAATAAAAATATTCATTTTAACTAAATACTATTATAGCAATAAATACTCATTGACTAAAATAAAACTCATTATCTTCCCATGTTCCTCTCTCTGTGCTTCCTGTCTTGGTTAGTGGCATCATTATCCTCCCACACAAGAAATTCTAAGACTGTTCCCTTGACTCCTTCTCCCAGTTTGTTATCTTTGCAGTAGCTCTGTTCACTTCATTCTAGGTTTCCAGCCCTAGTTCCAGGTATTTATTGTCCGTCGGACTCACGATAGCTTCCAGTTTGCCTCCGTCTTTGTCAGTTGCTTTCCCTGCCAGTCCATCAGCTCATTACTTCGGGCTGCCACTCTGAAATAGAAACCTCATCACACCACTCCTTTGTGCACAAGCCTCTGATAGCTCTGAGGTCTACAGACTAAGAGCCAACCTTCTTAGTGTGGCATTGCAAGTTGTGTGTGCCTCAGCTGCGCTAGACCACAGGCTGTTGCTTCGTGTACCTTGTGCTTCTTCCCTGCTCTGCTCAGCTTGCCTGTTGTCTGGAATGCTGATAAGTGATAGAGGAGATTCCAGCCCATGTGCTTTCATTTATTATGCCAAAGAATAAAAGTTGTGTGGAATTGGTTGTAAGGAAGTTTTACTAGTTTCTTTTAGTTTTATCAAATCAGTATGAGAATATAGATCAAAAACATTCTTGGATGCAGTTTCTAAAGTTTAGTACTCCAAGGATTTAGAGTCTTAAGATTTTTGTTTTTTTGTTTTGTTTTTTGTTTTGGCCGTGCCATGCGGCTTTGGGTCTTAAGATTTAACAGCAGTGCCAGTAACCTTTTTTGAACATTTCCCCCCCCCCTTGAATCTCCAAATTCTGTGTTTACCTTTGTTGTTATTACTCTTTGTTTGTGGCAGGGAGGAGGAGGAAGATTTGAAAGTAAAGGAAGTAGATTTCAGTCAGGGACAAGGAGAGAAACACCCTGATAGAAGAGGTTATCAAACACCAGCTGTTTGTGGTTTGTTAAGGAGGAAATGTTACCCAAAAAAAAAGAGAACTTTTCATTTTGAAATAATATTCTTGTTGCATTAACATACAATTTTTGTCAAAATGTAGAACTTACAAAGGGTGAGAATCTTTTTATTTGTCTTAATAATTGTAATTTGTTGTTTTATTGAAGCATTTTGAGATTTACCTGTTTTTATCAGTAAAAAAAATTGTTTGCATATAGATAACGGAAAGTTATCATTCAAATGTTATTTCATATGTCTTTATTTATTTTTAGACAAAAGAAGTTAGAAAAAGTGATGGAAGAAGAAGGCCTAAAAGATGAAGAGGTAATTAATATTGAAAAAATTTTCCTTGAAACCCAGCATGGCAAATAATATCTTATCCAGCAAGTTGTTAGCCTTGGTGCACAGGGGAGTGGTTTTGACTCAATAACAGGAAATTATGAGGGCTGGTGTGCTTCTGGATTTAGGTACTCATGCAGAGGGAGAAGTTAATTATTAAGTACCAGGAAAGGATGACTTCTCTAGGCTCTGTTGTAATAAATTAATTAGCTTTAGAACTCCAAGAAAAGAGATGAAATAAAATTAAAAAAAAGCAAATTATAGCATTTTTAATTCACTGAAAAGGCTCCATAGAAGTGGGGCAAATTTCTAAAATCTTTGTCAAGGCAAAATCTCTCTCAAATCAGCCCTTCCCTCCAATGCCCACAGATGTGGCAGAAAATATAGTTAACTCGAAACCATGTAAGGAACTGAAATGACAGTGGAAAATGCTTTCAAAAAGAGGAATGAATCATAGAACCCAGGAAAATGGTGAAAAATACCCAAGACTTGTAGGAACAGTAGAAAGTTAATGCATAAAATGAACCACAATGTGTAAAGAAAATCCAGAGGGAAATTTAAAAACCACACTTTTATATAAGGAGGGTTAAAGGAAAATGTTGGTTGTTTATCCTTCCTTCATTAGAAGCTTTAGAAAAGTCAATTGTTGACGTAGGTTAGTCAGCCCTCAGAGGAGGCACCGTCTGTTCAGTATGGCTTGGTTATTGTATCTGAAGGCCTGGGAAGGGAGGAGTGATCTCGTAAGGGTCATTCTGTGGTGCTTTCATGTGTGAACAGATGATGCTTAGTCTGGTGTGGCCCTGCTTTGCAGGTGGGTTAAACCACAAATACGACTTTGTTGCAGAGTTTCAGAGTTCCAACTCCTCCCCTTCCCACCTCTCTCCCTCTTTATTTAAACATTAGAAACGACTCAGGAGATCAGCACATGCTCGGAAGGAAACAGAGTTTCTTCGTTTGAAGAGAACAAGACTTGGATTGGAAGATTTTGAGTCCTTAAAAGTAATAGGCAGAGGAGCATTTGGTGAGGTAAAAAAACCACAGCGACTTGTCAAATACAGGAATACCACAGAACTTCAAAGCTTCTAACACCATGAGCTCATGATTCTTGATATAACGGATGTATGGAGTGCGTGGGTCAAGCATGCCAGCCCCACATCTTAAGTGTTCTGTCTTCTCTTTCTTCCCCTCTGGTTGTTCTCTGCTCTTCCAGAGATGATGTTGATGCTTTAAGTATTGATCTAAAGGGAGAGTTGAAAGGTAGAAAGAAATCAATATTTATTATTTACTGAGTGCTTTTCTCCTATAATCATGACAGTAACTCATTTTATACACAATGTGATTAAGACTCCGAGGGGATATGTAATGTTCCAGCATCACATAACCATTGAGCAGTGGTACCAGAAGCGGGGCCTAGGTCTTCCTGATCTTGAAAGTCTTGCTTTTCGCATTACACTGCCTCTCCGGGAGCAAACTCACAGCATATCTCCACCCTTTATTTCTTCCCGCCAGATTGGTACAGCTCTAAAAAGATGGCCCTAGGTGACAGAATTTATAGAAATAAGCTATGTAAGTGGTGGTATAGAGTGAAAGCATTTGCAGCTTTGTCCCAGCTGGTCTTGCATGTGCATCCTGCTTGGTCACAAGAGCAGTCTGTTGGGGAGGGTTTGAATGAGCCCATGCAAGATCATCTCCATTCATGGAAAATGCCCAAAGTGGATGACCTACTGATGTGTTAGTTTCATTATCATTGTATAAAAGGAGCAGCATAGTATTAAAAACCAGTACCTAGGGGAAATGTGAGTACATATTCAAAGGCACAGGTGAAAGATAAATTGATCCCTCATTGTTCAGAATCCCTGTTGGCCCCTTGAGAGAGGGAAAGGTACAGGACCACCACCTCTGAAAGAGCTCTCTGTTCAGTGAGGAGGGGACGTGGGACTCGAAGAGAACATAAGGAATGGTGCAGGGAGAAGAAAGCATACATATCTTGGGGGAAGAGGGGGAGGATGTTTAGGAAATTTCCAAGAAATTTTGTTTGGGTTTGCAGACCATTTATTTTCTTTTCATCATGAATTATCTGTTCTCGCTAAAAAAAAATTCAAAATAGAAAAGAGAAAGGAGAACTGCAGAAAACCCTACTTCCCTGATTATGCTATTAATGCTATTATTTCCCTAATTATGCTATTATCCTATTAATAATGCTTTCAGGCATTTTTTTTTCTATACCTGAGCTTTTGCTATTGTTTTAAACATTGTTGTAATCATTTCCTTAGGTTTTCTGAGCTGACTGCTTGACATGTGCCATGGGTTTAATGAGTCCTTAAGTTCCAGAGTGAGGGTTTGTTTTTTTCTTTTTGGCCATGCCACGTGGCTTTCGGGATCTTAGTTCCCCGACCAGGGTTTGAACCCGGGCCCTTTGCAAGTGAAATCCCTTTGCAATGAAAGCCCCGAGTCTTAACCACTGGATCGCCAGGGAATTCCCACAGTGAGGGTTTAAAATTAGATTGATTTGTTCAGCTAGGGAGCCAGAGCTGTTCAGGTGTGGAGATATTTGAGTATGTTTCCAGCACTGACTTCACTGTGTGTAATATATCCATTTTGGAACATGGAAAAGCATTTTCTTCTGCTTTGTTATTGCTAGTTGCTTATATAAAAATTACAGTACTTTTCCAGTTTAAATATTACTTCCTATAACACATGAAAGCATTAGCTTGGCATTGTGAACTTTTGGCATTTCTTTATAACTTTTAGGTGCGGCTTGTTCAGAAGAAAGATACAGGGCATGTGTATGCAATGAAAATACTCCGTAAAGCAGATATGCTTGAAAAAGAACAGGTAAGAGCACAATTGAAGCAGTGATTTTAGTTAGCTTGTGAATTTTTGTCTTCTAGAACTGTTCTTTTTGCTTAATTGAAGTGTATATTCCTATTTTAGTTTTCTTTAGCCCTGTCATGTATGTATATACATGTAATATTACTTTTCTTTCTCCCCAAAAGAAGGAGTTACATGTATTTTAAAAGTACAAATAATGCCTCTACATTATGTGCAGACTTTTTAAAGTTGAAAACCTACTAGAGAAATATCTGATATTTGTGTCTCCCAGTTGATCACAAGCTGTCCTTGTCATCAGGAGCCTTTTTTTGAGGTCTTTCTTACTGTGGTAGCATGTTCCTTACTGAATGCTGAGAGATAGAAGTTGTATATACACCTTGGAACTGAGGCTTAGCAATTAGAATTTAGAATTTGCGATCTAAAATGTGTCTTACATTGCTTCATTCTGTACATGCAAACCAAAGTTGGGTCTTCTCAGTGGCTCATCACTACCTAAGACCAGTCTTCTTTTGGAATGCATTTGAAAAAATATAATGCAAAAGGCAGAGCAATGCAGATTCTCCTTTAATGATTAGGATACTTTCTAAAACCTCAAACCGACTTTGCAAATAGATTTATAAGATGCATTAAGTACTTCATGTAGAATAACTAAGATTTTAAATATTGGACAACACATTAAAAATGAAAATGCAGACTTTCCATAAATCTAATTTAATTTAGCAGGTTGCTTAAGAACAGATTGTAATGGGTGACACCTGCAAATATCCTGTAGAATACCAATTGCTACAGGAGGGCAGAGACACCCCATGGAAATGAGACCTCTGGATACAGAGCCTAAGAGCCGGGATGGAGACCAGCCCCACACCCAGTCCTTCCTGCTGCTCTAGAGGAGGTGTAATCACCAAGGATTCTCTGCCCTTCATTTAAGCGCCAGCTCAAAATTTGGGATTTTAATTTTCTCTTTAATTTTCCGATATTACCCAGAAGCTTTAGACTCCCAGGAATTTTGGTCGAGAGTATCAAATACCCTGGCAGTATATCTTCAGACAGTATAGTTTATGCTAACACCAACCTTATTCAAAATGCACACTAGCCCTATTAATTTATATCTAAAAATTAGTGTGTGATATGGGTGTAGGCACTGAAAGAGTTTTAGTTAATCTTGAAAAGGAAAATGTAAGGCTGTATTGATTAGTCAGTATATTTTGTATTTCACAAGTAAATTCTATTTTTACAAGATCTATTTCCTATAGTTTTAAGCAAGACTCAAAATCTTCCTTTATCAAGTGATTACTGTTCAGAATAAAATCGTAAAGAGAAGTACACATCATGAGTTTGACTTATTAATCCTTCATAGCATGTGCCAGAGGTAACAGAAGTGGTAACAGGATGATCCAAACATATTGTGTAAAAACATTTGCTCAAGTACTGTACCTTCTTCAAAATCAGTTTCTAAAAATTTTCTACATGAAAATAAAGGACATGTCTGTTCTGTTAAAAATTTTAATGTTTAAAATTAAGATTTTTAAATGATGCATTAACTTAAATTAGTAGCTCACCTTGCTGATGGACTCAGCTCTTTAAGTTTGATCTCAGTGTGGTCCAATTAAAGTTTCTGGCCACAGACTCTACCTGGGTCAGCCGTCTTGAGGAAGCATGCAGCAGCTTTGTGGGGCAAATCCATCACTTCTGGGTGGGGCTGACAAAGTATAGATTCAGAGCCTAACTTTTTGTAGGTATAGGTGGCTTATCCAGAGGAAAACTTTTTGCTTGCTCTTACAAAACTGAGCAGGAATTACAGCTACCCACTGAGAGTTCAGGTTGTTGTTCTGTCCCACAAGGTGGAAATTTCTGCTACCTGGAAAATAAATTTTAAAGGATAAGAGACCAGCATGTAGCTAGTCTCTTCATGTTTCTCTTCCAGTGCAAAATGAAAACCTCCAGTTGTGATGCCAGTATAGTGTTAGGATGGAACCAAAGACTGACTTTCATCTCTGCTTTCCTAGTGCCCAGGGTAGCAGCTAGCATGTGATTCCCCCACCCCATTCAATATTTATGGAACAGGGGAAAGGGAACCTCTGGTGTGAGTTGCACCTCTGGCTCTTCCCACCCCTACCCTAAAATCACCTGACTCCACCCCTAGACCTTGAGGTTCTTAGCTGCTGTCTCAGCCCCAGAAGAGAAGGGCAGGGTGTGGTCACAGTACCTGTAGCTTTCCCTGTGACAAACTGAGAATGTTGCAGTCACCATCCTGCCCTCTAAGGCGAGTGACAAGCGGCAGTGGTAGTGTCTGTTCTTTTCCATACATCCCTACAGTAGGTAGAGGCCTTAACAGGAGACAAGGGAAGCAGAGGTGGGTGAATGCTGCCGTGTATGGTCTTCGTGTAGTAATTGACTGGGTCATAGCCAGGTCTGCATTTTAGCAATGCATTTTTGGCATGAGCATTTCTTCAAAGCATTACTTGGCTTCTTCATGATTTTATAGCACTGTTCCTTATCACCCTTATCCTCTTCCATTTTTCCCACCCTCATACCATAAGTAGAGATGTAAAAACGTAAATTTTCTAAGACAGCGGTCCCCACCCTTTTTGGCACCAGGGACCGGTTTCATGGCAGACAATCTTTCCACGGACTGGCGGGGGGAGGTGGGATGTTTCAGGTGGTGATGCAAGCGATGGGGAGTGATGGGGAGCAGCAGATGAAGCTTCACTTGCTCGCCTACTGCTGTGCGGCCCGGTTCCTAACAGGCTGCAGATGGGTACTGGGGACCCCTGTTTTAAGACATTGAATTTATTTAAAAATTTCCTAAAGAACAATTTTGGTAGAAACTGAAAACTCAAATACTTTTAGGCCTGTGGGAGTTAGCATGGAAGAATGAGGCAGGTTAGGTGTAAGACAGGAGAGAGGGCTGGGATCTGTGTCTTTGGTAAAGACATCCCAGTAAAACAAACAAGCATACAGCACATTGTCTCAAAACAAAAACCATGGGCTGAGTTTGCCAATAGAAGTGCCGGTTTGTGAACTTGGTATATCTTTACCTCTGAACATATTCTAGGAGGTCCAGCCCTGGAACATATGTTAAGGTCAAAACCTCTATTCAAGGATTGGACTGGGTCTTAATAAATTTAGACCTGATTCAACCCAGTTTTGCATCTTGTGATGCTTACATAAGAGGAGAGGGGGTGGGACTTGATAATATGCAGCAGTGTTTTGATTACTATTATATGCTTAAAGTAGATAAGGTAAACTTGATAATAATAAATTAATTCTCCCAAACGTTTGGCAACTTGGTCTTCCTAGCTAGATATTTCAGTAAAAATAGAAAACGGCAAGGTCATAAATTTGAATCTACAACTTTTCTTAGGTGTTCTTATATTTAAGTTCAGTAAGAACTGATCGAGCACATCCTGTGTGCACAGCAGTGAACTGAATGTTGTGGCATCAGAGTATTCTGGAATTGTCAACAGGGCATTGTCTTTGCAGATGTCATTGAAGACCTGAGGGAGGATGTGTTTAGAGAGTCTCATCTTGGGGACTTGTTTCTATCAAAAAGGATTATTAGGACAAAAAGATATGCAAAAGGATGGTAATTTTAACTAATCAAAGGTTCCATTTATAGCACTGTTAAAGTTTCCCTTTGCATTCAAGCCATTGATTTTGCCATTTTTTAAGCCTTTCATCACTCAAGTTTTCATCACTGAATACCTTCAAGTCAAATGTTGTCAATTTTGAGTTAGTAGGTTTGCCTAAGCATAAAATTAGATCTTTTATATCATCACAGTTTAATACTCAAAACAGTCTTTAAATTGTTTAAACAAATATACAGTCTAATAAAGCAGAGCAAGGCTTGTCATTAATCAAATGCGTGTACCTCCAGGTTGGCCACATTCGTGCGGAGCGTGACATTCTAGTGGAGGCAGACAGTTTGTGGGTTGTGAAAATGTTCTATAGTTTTCAGGATAAGCTAAACCTCTACCTAATCATGGAGTTCCTGCCTGGAGGTAATTACTTGACGATGAAAGGTCATTTTTCCTTTTTGTTTTGTGGTTTCTCTATCACATCAATTAACCCTCTTTTCTACTTTTAATCATGCTCACAAAGTTGCTTTCTGTATCTTTTTAGGTCTGTAAGGAGGTCAGTAACCTGTCTGTGCTGGGGTGCCTTTCTACAGCTTTAGGGCCATAAAAGTAACCTTCTCCTTCATTCTCATAATTTCAGATGGATATTTCTTTCTTTTCTTTTTCTTTCTAAATATAGGAATAAACTAGGGGCTTTGCCTGCCCTCCTGTCAGTGGAATCATGTATAATTAGTTACCCCAGTGACAGAATTGAAGCTGTTACATTCTTTGCTTCAACTTTTTTTCTATAACTTATAAGAAGTGAATTTCTCGTTACCTGTATTAGTAGCCACAATCAGTTTCTCATTTCTGAGATTTCAAGTTTTATGTAACTCGGCATGTGCATCTTCTGAGACAGCTCCAAAGTACACCCAGAACAGAGCATGCATCTGTTCTGGGGAACACAGTCTGTTTCCCAGTGAGCAGACAAACTGTGAGCACACTGGTAGGAAAGAAAGAAAACTTTCTTTTTTGCTTCTATAGCAAAACTAATATAATTGTGGTGTAATATTTGATCTTGTGACAACCTTTAGTTTAGATTTAGGGTCATCAATAACTTTTTATTAACAACTGATGAAGGCTAGAAAAGAATCTATCTGATAGAAAGAGGAGAAACTTTTTAACATTTAGATACCAGTCGATAAACGGGAGTAAGAACCAGTTCAGTAACCGGCCAGCCCCTTGACATGTGTCTCCTCAAACCTTACCTGCACCATCTTCTATAGACTCTTGTCTCCTGGACCCTGCCCTTTGCACCTGGTGGAGCTGGCCTGCAGAGCCATAGACTGCCTGGCCTGAGCGCTCTGATCATCTGGGCAAGGCCCACACAGGTGGGGCCACAGCGCTAAGGCCTCACAGATAACTTAGAGCTAGCCTGAGTCTCTGATGTGCCTCCAGATTGAATGCCTGGCTGCCAGGAGTGATAAGGCAATCATGTTTTTCAAGTTTTGGGGCAAAAAGGAGCATTTTAATAAATGGCTTAATTTTTGCCCAAGGGTAAAATATCCACTTTTCTCCAAGAATACAAAAATTCCCTCAAAGTTATAAATTAAATTTAAAAAGCAGCACGGCGCTCTATTAAAATCAGAGGTTTCTATCTCTTTTCCCTGTTTTCTAATATAAATGTCTTCCTATGCGATCTAAACTGAATATTTCCTGTTTCTTTTAGCTTTAAACTGCTTATTCATATTTCCTTTGCTTTCCTTTTGTCTGACTGTTGAGTTAGGATCAGAATCTTTTTTTCACCATTTTATGTTGATGGTATTAAGCAGAAATAATTAAATTTTGACTTTGCAGAAAACTAAGTTTACCTTTTAACTGCTAAAATACTGATGTTGTGTTGTAAAAGTTGCATAAAGCATTTTGGTGTATATTTAAGTACCTACAATAAAGCACTGGAGAAAAAACCCAACTGATATAGGGACGTGTTCACCGTGTACTTTTGGGAGGCAGCTATTACACATCCTAGTCTGTAGCATTTTCAGTTCATATTTAGCTTTTGTTGAGTAACACTTTGCTACATAAATCCCACCTTTTTTTTTATGTTCTAGTGTTTTGTGAATAAACATTGGAGAGCTTGTTCTCAACCTCCCAGCATTTTTACATTTTTGTTGTTTGGCATTTCAGCCTCTCTCTGATAATGGCAGTACAGCCTATGTGGAAATGCCATTTGGTTCTAGGTAGAGAGAATTTGCAGATATTTGTGCAAAGTATAAAGTAAAGTAGCTTTTCCCCCAGTCCAAAAAATTATCTTAAGCAAATTTATTTATCTGTCTACTTATTTATTTATTTTAGTGTGAGAGGAATTTCCTTTCTCTCTCCAAAGTAAAAGGGAAATCACAGCTCAGGGGTCAGCATCAGTTAGCTTAGGTGAAAGTGTTGTGGAATCCCTGGCTGTGAATTTTACCTTGTAAGTGTTAGAAACTGCTTAGCATTTCTGCTCTTATTGGGCATTTCCGCCCGTAGTGGGTAATCTCTGGGACAGAGCAGAGGCCTGTTTAGCACCGCCTTACATTGGCAGATAAGGGAGACACATTGAAAACTGGCATTTATTCGTGTGTTGTTTTGTGTGTGTGTGTGTGTACTTTGTATCTTGTTTTCCCAGGGGACATGATGACCCTGCTGATGAAGAAAGACACACTGACAGAAGAGGAGACTCAGTTTTATGCAGCAGAGACAGTATTAGCCATAGACTCCATCCACCAACTCGGATTCATCCACAGAGACATCAAACCAGACAACCTTCTCCTGGACAGCAAGGTACTGTGGGGAGTAGCAGCCTGACCAGCGTGTCTTTACCTGTCTGAGCAGCCTCTGCTTTAACACCTGTGTGGCTTGCAGTAATCACAGTAGGGGAGCTGTGAGCTATCCGGTACATTTTTTTCTTTTTCTTACAGGTAAGTTTGCTGTTACTTACTTTCTCTGAAAGGCTTATGAATTCCATAATTTGACTGAACAGTTCCTCATAAAGATAAAGAACATTTTGGAAAATGATGAAGAATAAAATTGATTTAAGTTATTTTGTAATAAAGCCAAAGATAGTCATCTTCTCTTAGCATATAATTAACTATACTAATGCATCACTTATCGAGAACCCTTTTGTTGGGCAACCTCATCTGTTGAGGATCCCGGCCAAGAACCAGGAAGGAAGGCGACAGCAACAATAATCTGCCACAAAGTTCAGGTTCCAAAACCTGTGCCCTCTGCTTAAGGCAGAGTCCTACTCAGTCTCTGTGATGGCGTCTTTGTAGTCATCTTTAGACATGCAAATGAGGTTAGTTGCCTGATTCTCAAACTCACAGCAAATCAGAAGAAAATCCCTGTGCTGCTAAATTGTTGGATGCTCCTTGGCAAGTTCTTCTATAAAGTGAATATATTGATCCAGAGAAGCTCCAAAGTCTCTTCCAGCTCTAAAATTCTAGGTTGTTGTGTTCTGGTACATGGAATTGTTGTCTAGACTGAATTTTTCTTTTAAGTAGGAAAGTAAATTTAACTCCTAGGGTAGTTTTCTTTCTTACTGTCTTTTTTTTTTTTTTTTTTTTTTTTTTTTTTTTTTTGTGTGTTACGCGGGCCTCTCACTGTTGTGGCCTCGCCCGTTGCGGAGCACAGGCTCCGGACGCGCAGGCTCAGCGGCCATGGCTCATGGGCCCAGCTGCTCCGCGGCATGTGGGATCTTCCCGGACTGGGACACGAACCCGTGTCCCCTGCATCGGCAGATGGACTCTCAACCACTGCGCCACCAGGGAAGCCCTCTCTTACTGTCTTTTGATAACAGTCTTTGAAAAATCTGAAGTTTTGGTCTACTTTCTTTGAAAACCTTAATCTTTCTGTTTAAAGAGGGTAGGAGGTTTGTCAGATAATTTCTTCTAGTTAATAGTTTTTTTCTTTATTTTAAGAATAATGTATATACGTAGTGGAAAGTTTGAACAATACAGAGAGCTATAAAGAAGAAAAATACCTATAATGTTATCGTTCAAAGATCACCACTATTTTAGTAAAATAGCTTCAGTACCTTTTCTGTTTGTGTCAGTTTATGTACAGTTAGTTAGCATCGTAAAAGTAAATAGCTTGGTATTCTGCTTTTAAAATGTTAATGTATATGAAATTATTTTTCTGTCCTTAAGTTCAGATACATATATATATATTTTTTAAACTGTGCCTGATAGAAGGGTTTTATTTTTTTTTAATCAATTTATTTTTGGCTCCCTGGGATCTTCATTGCTGCATGTGAGCTTTCTCTAGTGGCAGTGAGTGGGGGCTATTCTTCGTTGCGGTGCGTGGGCTTCTCATTGCGGTGGCTTCTCTTGTTGTGGAGCACGGGCTCTAGGCGCGCGGGCTTCAGTAGTTGCAGTGTGTGGGCTCAGTAGTTGTAGCTCTCGGACTTAGTTGCTACACCGCATGTGGGATCTTCCCGGACCGAACGGATCAAACCCGTTTCCCTTGCATTGGTAGGCGGATTCTTAACCACTGCGCCATCAGGGAAGTCCTAGATATATTTTTAATAAAGCAGTAGCCCTACTTTGTGTGGTCTTGGGTTCAGATGCCTTGGTCCTGTACCCCAGGTGCCTTAGTTCTCGCTTAGTTGTAGGCCGTAGTCTGTGTTCAAGGTCAGCAAACATACTGAAGGCCAAGAGCTTGGGGACTCAGTCTAGCTGAGGTGGATTTGGGAACCCTGTTTGGTGCAGACATGCTCTCTACCATATGCTAGCCCAGACTTGTAGAGGAGAGCTCATATATGTGTTTAGCCATATAGATTATAGAAGGGAAAATGTAGACATTTTGAGTTCCTCCTGTATACTCAGAAGAGCTACAGAGTTCTCTGAAAATTTAGGTTTGAATAGCATTTGCTCTAGGCACTGCTTTTTTTAAAAAATAAATTTATTTATTTTATTTATTTATTTTTGACTGCGTTGGGTCTTCGTTGCTGTGCGCAGGCTTTCTCTAGTTGTGGCGAGTGGGGGCTACTCTTTGTTGTGGTGCGTGGGTTTCTCATTGTGGTGGCTTCTCTTATTGTGGAGCATGGGCTTCAGTAGATGTGGTGCATGGGCTCAGTAGTTGTGGCTTGCGGGCTCTAGAGCACAGGCTCATTAGCTGTGGCGCATGGGCTTAGTTGCTCTGCAGCATGTGGGATCTTCCCGGACCAGGGCTCGAACCCATGTCCCTGGCATTGGCAGGCAGATTCTTAACCTCTGCGCCACCAGGGAAGCCCTGGCACTGCTTTTTAAGACACTTTTTCTTGGAGGTGTCCAGGTAAATCATGTAATTATGAGAACTATAAAACACTTCCTTGGCTTGCAGAACAGGTTATTTGCAAGTCTTAAAGGAAGATACTAGGTTAGCAGGCCCAAAGCTGGTAGTTTAACA
>NW_020175393.1:4039055-4070517 GCF_003031525.2 Neophocaena asiaeorientalis asiaeorientalis | reverse complement strand
TAACACACACACACACACACACACACACACACACACACACACACACACACACACACACACACACACCCTAATGGGATAAAAAAAACCTCCAGAAACCACAGATGAGTCATTGGAGCTCAGACCTTGGCCACATCACTTTTAATTGTGTGACCTTGAGCAGTATAGATCCCTGAGCATCAGGAGTCTCTCCCCTGTTTTTGGTTTTACCTCCTTATATACTTAAAATTTTGGTTAGTGGACACTTGGTCCTGTCTAAAATGTTCATAAGACGTTTGGTCCATGCAAAAAGTTCCTTGCAATTTGGTCCAATCCAAAGTGTCCATGCCAAATGGTTTTGGACAGAACCAAGTATCAAGGACCTTTTGGCGTGGACCAAATGTCCTGCAAGGAAAATCTCACCACCCCAAGAACACCTTCCTCTTCCTTAGGAGCATGTGCCAGGTACCAGGTTAGGAGCCTTACATGCATTAATTCCCATCATTCTTGCCAGGAAGATATCATTATTTCCATTTTCCAGATGAGATCAGGGGGTTGGAGAGGTTAAGTAACCCTGGTCTGGAGAGAGAGAGCATTGATTTCTGGCTTTGGTTCTGCCATTTCACCCCAAAGTCATTTAATGACTCTTGAGTCTGAAGTGTGGCTTAAGAATGAGACAGCACACTTAAAGGCATGGTGCCTGGCTCACAGGAGGTGTGAGTTTTCTTTGAAGAGAATGATAAAGTCAGAGACTTATGATTGGAATACAGTGTGGCAATATTTGTCAATAACTGTGCAATAAAGTTTATTCCCTTTGTCTTTGCAATAGTTTACTCCTTGGCATTTATTCTGATGAAATAATTCATGTGGGGAGAAAGCTATATGAACAAAGATTTGTTTATGTACTCATCCTTTAACAGCCGTTTATTAAGACCATCTTCTGTACCATGCGTGATTAGGGTTGGGAACACAGGCCCTCTCTGGCACAGGGGTGCTTTGAGAGTGGATTGAGCATCCAGTATCGGGGGATAGGTAGACAGCGATGTACTAAGTCATTTGAATATTATGTAGACATTAAAGATGATTTTGAAGAAACAGAAGAATATTTGATTGAGTTAGTTTAAGAAGTAAAATAAGATGCTGTGGATACACCTGAAACTAATATAATATTGTATGCCAACTATATTTCAATATTTTAAAAAAGTGAAAAAAAGTTAGATGCCATGGAGGCTTCAACTAGTTTTAAAGTTTATATTTGGACAAAAACAAAGGTAATGTGCAAAAATGAAAATACTTTTATTTGTATAATAGGATTTGGGGTGATCTTTAAAGAATTTGTTTGCTATTATATATTTCTCCCTGTAGTAAAAGAAAAAGCAGCATCCTTTGGCTGTGGAGCTGCAATGGATACTGCACAGAGCTAGAGAAGATAATGTTCTGTTCCACATCCATGAATGTTCATCCATTCATTACCTTGTTTCCTCCCCATAGGGCCACGTGAAACTTTCTGACTTTGGCCTTTGCACAGGACTGAAAAAAGCACATAGGACAGAATTTTATAGGAATCTGAACCACAGCCTCCCCAGTGATTTCAGTAAGTGTTAACAGTGATGTTAGCCTTTTTATCCCTTAACTGGGCCTGGAAGAGCTGTTCCCCTGCTAACCAAAATATGTGGGATGGATTAGGAGATTCTCACAGTTTGAGTCTTTAGAGAGTAAAAATACCTTCCCAGGTTTGCCTGTGATTTGTACTATATGGTGAGGCAAGATGAAGGCTACCAAATGTGTTAAAGACAGATGTCCAAAAGAGCATTCTTTGGAGCTCTACTGAGAAGGTTACAAGGGACGAATAAGGAGCAGGCAAGCAAAAGTAGTAGAGGAAAGAGTCCTAGGAACAACTCCAGATTAGATTTATCCTTGGTGCTTCTTTCTGTCATGGCAGAAAGAAGTTTATGAGTCACTTTCACTCTATCAAACCATTGAAACTCTGTAGTAAAATTACAGTTCATTCTTGAGAAGCTTATGTCCGTAGTGCATTATATATTCAGAAGTCGCTGATTATGTAACAGTTACTACTGTTGGAAATTTGATAGTAATTTTGAGAAGTTGTGAATGTTTTAGGTCCACTTTGGGACCTTTGCTTCTGATGAGACTGAATTCCCTGTGATTCTGATTAAATTCCCTGTAATTTTGTTTAAGGCCTGTCCGTGTCCTCTCTGGCCACCTAATCCACATAGAAGTGTGGCTTACAACTCTTATTGTGTGATTCTTTGAGTTAATGCTTTAGAGCCTCTGATTTGGGCTTATGAATTTGCTGGGAAATGTGTCATCCAGAGTTACTGATGTATGGGCAGAAAAGCAAGACTTGAGGGTCTCATGTGGCTTGAACCAGAGCCTAAAAAAGTAGTAAACTTTATTCCTGAACTTTGATTAGAACTTGTTTTCTCTGCTTTTAGCTTTTCAGAACATGAATTCCAAAAGGAAAGCAGAAACCTGGAAAAGAAACAGACGTCAGCTAGTAAGTAATATTTGTGGCTTCTTAAATGCTACAAACCAAGTATGAATCAGTTTAAAAGTATGCACATAAATTTGCATTTGATAAATGTTTGCAGCTTACCTGTTCCTTGTTTTAAATTACCTTAATAGAGCACTGTCATTATGTTGGTAGCGCCAAAAGTAATCTTTTGAAGGAGGGCAGATAATATGAGGTTGTTCTGGTTGTGACATTTTCAGTGGATGACCTCATTCTGACCTTTTACATTGGTGACAACCCCTTTCCTTCCTGTTTTACCTTTTCCCTTTGTTTATGGTGGTAAAAGGGTTATATTTAAGATGGAGTTTTCGCAAAATGAAACTAAGTACAAATACCTACCCAGAGCTTTAAGGCTGTGGTTCTCAAACTTTAAAAGTTTTTTAGATTCACTGAGTCAAATCAGTTCACCTGCCCCACCCTTTCCTACTTTATGGTGGAAAAAGGAACTTGGTGATAAAAACTGGAGAGAAATTTAAGGGAAATGCTTACTTTACTAGTATTTGAGTATATATACATAAAATTATGCCCCACAAGCTTAAAAATAAGTAACATTATTGCATTTACCTTGATATCAATAGCATGTTGGAATTTATTTAAATAGTACAGATTCACCAGTGAAATACTGCTGTCTAGGCAAACTTTTATTCTGACTCATTGGTTCATAAAATGCAATGCACGTATCCCAGTGTCTAGTTATTGGAGAATTATTGACCAGATATAATAGAAATGTGTATCACTACATACTTAGGCTTTCCTAGAAACCCAATAGCAAATTGAAAATAGTAAAGCTAAACTATAGCAGTTGGTCATTAGAAAGCAAGAATAGCAGGGATGGAAAACTATGACTAACTTGGAATGATGATCATGCATGTGTATTAGCTAGAAATAGTGGCACTTCTGCTTGTTGGTGTATACAGTTGTAACTTGGCAGGTTTGCCAAATACAGTGTTTTGGCCAGACTTCTTAGTAAAATAGTGAATTAGAGTTCTCTATAGTATCTTTAATAACTCATATAGTAGGTTGCTGCTAAGTATCTGTTAGTCATATGTGAAAGTGGAAGCCTTAGGATTAAGAAAGAATCAAAAGAAAGGCTTGCGCTTTTTGGATTCATTTAAGGCCCATCAGTGGGTCTCAAGACCATGCTTTGAATATTATGATTTTTATGTTAAACCTGGGTTTTGGAAATGTAGAAAATGAAATTAATCTGTGATATCTTTTCTAACATTAACTTGGGGATACTTCAGTTTGGTATAGCGAGTCACATCATAGCCTTCTTTTCATAGTTTGTTAAGGATTAGGGAATGTCAGGAGCAGATTTGGTCAGGCGCTTCTATTATGTCTCTCATAGAGCAGTAGATCTTAGCCTTGGCTGCATACCAGAATCACCTAGGGAACTTCAGAACTTACTGATGCTGGGTCCCACCCCAAGAGATTCTGATGCAGTTGGTTTGGGGTATATAGTCTCAGTATCTTACCTGATTTTTAAAAGGGCTCTGGGATTCTACTGTGCAGTGAAAGTTGAGACCCTCTATCTAAGAGACTATTTCTTAAACAGTAGCTCCTGCATTATTGGGAGACTGTTAATTATGTTTTGGAGGGTAACAAAAGGTAAGGAATCTTCTGTGATTAAAAAAATTTTTTTTAAAAGCAAACTAAGATTTAACCTTTGGCCACTTTAATTTTGAGGGTAATTAAGCTTAAATACCTTAAATTATTCTTGTACTCTGAGAAGCTTTATGCCTTTTGACATATACCAAAGGGTCATGTCAGACTTACTAGGAACCCCTTATAGGTCTATAAGGAAGGAAATGTCCCAAGTTCCATATTTGGAGTTAAGTGTTCTTTAATAGTTAATGTTTTTTAATCTGAATAAACTTAGGTTCTCATGCTGTGGTTAAGGTTCTTGCCTTTTTACTGTATAGTAGAAGTGGTCATCCTCATATGACCTCCCCTGATAACCTGAAGAAAATAAAGCTAACTTTCAGTCTTCAAAAGGTCAGTTAGGGCTTCCCTGGTGGCACAGTGGTTGAGAGTCCGCCTGCTGATGCAGGGGACACGGGTTCGTGCCCCAGTCCGGGAAGATCCCACATGCCGCGGAGCCTGCGCGTCTGGAGCCTGTGCTCCGCAACTGGAGAGGCCACAACAGTGAGAGGTCCGCGTACCACAAAAAAAAAAAAAAGGTCAGTTAGCCCTGTGCTTTTGACCTGTCTTAAGTGATCCCATTCAGCTAGTACCAAGTTGAAGGTTAATATTAGTTAATGCTTAATATAAATTTATTGCTCTAGGTTAAGCCTAACGTATATAATTGTTCACCCTGCCTGCTACTTTTTTTTTTTTTTTTTTTTTTTTGCGGTACGCGGGCCTCTCACTGTTGTGGCCTCTCCTGTTGCGGAGCACAGGCTCCGGACACGCAGGCTCAGCGGCCATGGCTCACAGGCCCAGCCGCTCTGCGGCATGTGGGATCTTCCCGGACCAGGGCACGAACCCGTGTCCCCTGCATCGGCAGGCGGACTCTCAACCACTGCGCCACCAGGGAAGCCCGCTGCCTGCTACTTTTCAGTCCATTGAGAATCACTGAAAAAAAGCAGAGGCTTTAGCTTCATCTTTGGCTGATTAAATCCTATTCTAATATTTGTAGTACCAGCATGGTTCTGGGTAACTCTTAGGCCCTAGTAACTGATTAGGCAATAGGTTTGAGTTAACTTTAAGGTATTAAACCACAGAGGTAATAAAAGATGAGGTACATCTAGGCATCCAATCTTTGTCAATTCATTTTTTTTTGAGTGTAGAATTTTCAGAAGTCATTAAGTAGGAAATTAAATTGCTTTATATCCCCTAAAATCTTAAATGAAATCATAAGTTGGAACATATCATATGTTTGAAATGACTGTTAACAATGAACAAAACTCTTTTAGAGCATAGCTCTAGCTGACACTGTGAACACCCAGACAACAAAAGGAAAAAGAAGGGTATAGATTTGAGGTATTAAGAGCTTCAAGTTGGAGGACACCCCAGTATGGAAAACAGACGAAGGTTTGGGAAGGGGGCAGTACCTGGATCATTTATACTTACGATGTGCTAAAGTGAGAATGGGCTCCCAAGGTGGGACTCTAGCTCCCAGGTGAGAACATTACCTTATATCACAGTTTTGAACCTGCTGTTGCCTACATTCTATAACTCCAAGATTTTTTTTTTTTTTTTACACCTTAGTATCTTGAAGAAATTCTTTTTTTGTGGCAGTAGGTCTCTGGTTTTATAGTAGAAATCTTTGGACAAATAAGATTTACTTAACATTCAGCTTTGCTGGAATATATTTAGTCTAAATTGAAGGGTTTCTGTAGTTTCTCAACTTTTATAATTAGAATTAAAATATTTCTGCTTCTTGGGGAAGGCCCAATCCATGTTTCAGACTCCAAAGCTTTAAAAAAAAACATAGTTGGCATTTATGTTATTTAATATGTGTATTTAAAAGAAAACAGTGTACAATTCTCCATATGGAAAAAATGAGTTCCTGCCTTACCGTATACACAAAAAGAAATCGTAGATGGAAAATAAAACTTTAAAAATTTTAGAAGAAAATACTGGGCAATATATTTATGACCTCAGAGAAAGGAAGGGCTTCTTAAATAACGTACAAGAAGTACAAATTGTAAAGGAATACTTGGTGTATTTTACTACTTTAAAGAAAGAAAACCTTCAGTATATTGAAAGACAGAAGGAAATGAAAAGACAAGCCACATGGTCCAACTACTTTGGAATTATCTTATAGTTCACGTGCATACCCTACAACCCAGCAGTTCTACCCCTAGTCAGATGCCATGGAGAAACTCTTGTACCTCTGAACCAGGAAGCATGTATAAGAATGTTTATTGCATTTTCATAATAGCAAAAAACTGGAAATAGCCCAGTGTCCATGGACGGGAAAATGGTTACATTCTGGAATAGAATATTGTTTAGCAGTGAAAATAATTGAACTACAGCTACATGTGACATCATGGATCAATTTTAGAAACAAAATACTGAGAGGAAAAATCAGGTAGCAGAAGACTGCATGTAGAATATTTTTACAAAGCTCAAAAACAAAACTAAGATCTCAGTTTGAGAGACACATGTGGCAAAATTACTTTTTTTTAAAAATTTTTTATTTTGTGGTACGCAGGCCTCTCACTGTTTCGGCCTCTCCCGTTGCGGAGCACAGGCTCTGGACGCACAGGCTCAGCGGCCATGGCTCACGGGCCTAGCCGCTCCGCAGCATGTGGGATCTTCCTGGACCGGGTCCCAAACCCATGTCCTCTGCGTTGGCAGGCGGACTCTCAACCACTGCACCACCAGGGAAGCCCCAAAATTACTTTTTAAAAGCAGAGGAAAAATAAATAAATAAATAAATAAATAAATAAATAAATAAAATAAAAGCAGAGGAATGGAATTCCCTGTCTGTCCAGTGGTTAGGATTCCATACTTCCACTGCAGGGGGCATGGGTTCAATTCCCTGGTCGGGGAACTAAGATCCTGCATGCCGCGTGGTGTGGCCAAAAAATAAAAATAAAAAAAATAAAGGCAGAGGAATGATAAACATAAAATTGAGCATGAGGGTTAGGAGAAGAGGCAGGAGGATGGGCTGGTGGGTACACTGTTAGCTTGAATAATATCAGTGATACATATTTTGGTTCTTCATTTGGACTCATGGGTATTCATTTTGTTATGCTTCATAATTTGGTAATTTTTTGGTATGTAACAAATTTAAAAAGTCGTAATAAAAATGATAAGCCTCAGTCTGGGAGAAGATATTTGCAATATATAAAACTATAAAGGATTAATGTTCTGATGAATCAGGATTAATGCCTTGGATTCATAAAGAATTACTACGAGGGAATTCCCTGGTGGTCCAGTGGTTAGGACTCCACATTTTCACTGCCAGGGCCAGGGTTCGATCCCTGGTCAGGGAACTAAGATCCCACAAGCCGTGAGGCCAAAAAGAAAAGCTAAAAAAGAAAGAATTCCAAGGAATCAGTAAGAAAAAAGGTGATGCAACTGAAAAAAACTAATGGTCAAAGGATCTGAACAGTAGTAATTCACAGAAAAAAGAACTGAATGGCTAATTAACATATGAATATGCACTCAACCTTACTAGAAATAAGGGAAATGCAGATTAAAAACAGCAAGATCCTATTTCATGTTCATCAGATTGGTAAAAATTTAAGAGTCTGACAAAGACAAGTGTTGGTGAAAGTGGAGCACTAGGAGCTCATCCCACTGGGCATGTTAAATAGATGTAACCACCTTGGAGGACAACTGGATGATGTCTGATTAAGTTGAAGATGCTCATGATGCAAGACCCAGCAATACTACCCAGTGCCCAGGACGTGTTACAAGAATGTTTATTCAGGTGTTACTTGTTATAGTGAAACATTGGAAGCAATGTAAGTGTTTATTTAGAGAAGAATGTATAAAAAACATTGTGACATTTGTATAATGGAATAGTGTACAGCAGTGAAATTGGTGAACTAGAGCTACATGAATAAATCTCAAAATCATAATATGGAGTAAAAACAAGTTTCAGCACTATAGAATAATGCAGTACAGTACGAAACCCTTTATCAAAAGTTGAAATATACAAGAAAGTATATGTCATTTATACAAATATCCATACAAGCATAGCACGGGTAGTTATGATTTCAGGATAGTTATGACTTCAGTGGGGAGAGAAGGATTCTGGCTTTAATCATTTCTGTAGTTTTGTTTCTTTTAAAAAGGAATGATCTGAGACAAATATCACAGATTATTAACCTCTCTTTAATATGGGTAATGTATACATGGATGTTGTATTGTCTGTGCTTTTTTTTCTGTATGTTTGCAGTATTTCATAATAAGTATTTTTAAAAGTCCACACAGCTGTAGCTTTTAACTTTAGAAGTTGTATAATATGGAAAGCACTTAGATTAGAGCCTTCCATGTGGTAAGCCCTCAAATGCTGAGTACAGGAAGGCTTTTTGACTGTAATTCCCCTAGTATTGCAGTCCTGGTATATGAGAGTAGATTACTTGAATTTAGAAAATACTCTTCTAAGAACTAGTTACATAAATGTTTCAGTTTGATAAGCAGACATTTATAAACCTTTGACCAGTAGGTTATAACTTTAGCTTTTGATAATAAAGTTTCCCTTTATGATTTTCCAAATTAAAGAGGTGAAAAGAGGGACGGTTTTGAGCAAATATTTAATTTCCAAACCAGGTTCTGCCAGTTAACTAGTTCTGAGGCCTTGGGCAAAGCCGTTTTGGGCGTCAGAGTTTCATCTGCAAAGTTGGGCGAATAAGGTCCTCTTTGTTGAGTTTTGTCATAGGCTCATAGGCATAACAGGAGTACAGGGCCTGGCACTTACTGGGTGCTCAGTTATGGTACTAGTTGCTACGACAGATACCTTTGACCTAGTGAATGGTCTCTCACCTCACTGACAAAGCTTTATTTTCATTTTGGAAGTTCTCTGGCAAGCCAGACTTGCCATTAAGCTGCTGGGCCATCCTGCTTATTTAGTTTGTGGGTAGCTCTAGGTGATACTTGTAGCCTTTGGTCTCTAGAACAGAACTCTGGGCACCCATCTTCCTGCTGGGCTTCCTGATGTGTGTACGTGTTTCAGGCCTTCTCCACAGTAGGCACTCCTGACTACATTGCTCCTGAGGTGTTCATGCAGACCGGGTACAACAAGCTCTGTGATTGGTGGTCGCTGGGGGTGATCATGTATGAAATGCTCATTGGTAAGTTGCGTGCTTTCAGAGGACTTTTTCTGTGCAGTCAGGAAAGAGTCCTATGTTGATAATAGACTGTTTCAGGTGGGGGTCATCTAAGAGCACTTTTCCCCCTCGTCTTTTAAAGTGAAGTTTCCTAGGTAGAAAACGCTGGACCATCAAATGTATCCCACTATATTATGGCTCCCTGGCACCCTCTCGTGGCTTTGTTGATCATTTATCATGGTTTTCTTCGACTTTTCTATCCTCTCCATCTAGCAACTCTTTCATTCACTGGCATTTATTAAACACCCATTGTATACAAAGAGCCTTCACTGGGCCGTGTCTCGAGCACTCTGCTTCTTAGTTGCTGTCCCCCCTTCTCTCTCAAAGCCTTCAGAGCATGGAGCCCTCGGACCTCTCTCCCTGTTGCTTGGTATATCTGTGTATTTAGGGGACACATCTGTGGGGCTGGCCATATGCCTGAGCACTAGGAGAGCCCATCTGTCCGTGGTGGCCCTGAGTGAATCTGTGTGAATGACTGGTATGGCATCGTCTGGCTGTGTTGTCTTTGGGAACACTGGATGCATGCCTGTGGAGGCGGATGTGGTCTGTGTAGAGGGCAGGTGGAGTATTACGGTGACTATCCTTCTCACCTATAGTTCTCAAAGAGAGGCATGGTGGTCACTTTTCCCAAATAAGGATATTCCTAGAATGGAGTCGTTTCTTAATGATGTTGTTTCATCTTTTCGTTTTCCTCTTTGGGCACAGTGAGCCCCGCCTCTGCAACTCTGCTTCTGTCCTCCTTCCTTTTTCCAGCTCCAACTAGTAGCTGGCTCCCTAGTGGTACCAGAAGCACAACTTCACTTTGGGTTTAGGAGTTTTGGGGGAAAATGAACAATTGGTTTAGATGTTTCCTGGGGTGAGTGGAAATCCTGTCCATGTCATGTAGGGAAGGACATATAGGATCATTAAAGATATATTAGAATCAGATTAAGGTGAATAATCTCAGATTCAAAGTTCTGGGATGTGAGAGCTCCGAAGTTCCCTTTTTATTACAGGCTACCCACCTTTCTGTTCTGAGACCCCTCAAGAGACATATAAGAAGGTGATGAACTGGAAAGAAACTTTGACTTTTCCTCCAGAAGTTCCTATTTCTGAGAAAGCCAAGGATCTAATTTTGAGGTATCAGAACATTTCCCCTGTCCCCCAGCCAGGCTTTTTGACATGAGTGAATCTATTTTTAAAAATTTTCATCATTTCCTGGGTCGGTCCCCGCTTCCTCCCATTTCTCCTTTTCTTTTTCTGAAGAGACTACTTGAGGTATGCTGAAAGGCCTCTGTCTTTTCCAGATTCTGCTGTGAATGGGAACATAGAATTGGAGCCCCTGGAGTTGAGGAAATCAAAAGTAACTCTTTTTTTGAAGGTGTTGACTGGGAACATATCAGGTATATCCGTATACAAAGTTTCAGGATAATTTCAGTAAGTCTGTAGTTTGCTTAATACTAATTTAGAAGCACCACTACTGGCAAGCCAAGTATGGGAAGAGAGCTTCTTAGAAATTCAGTGTCTTTTCCTGATTTTCATTCATGGCGAGGATTGGGAGTTGGGGTTTCCTGTCACCTATGTGCCGTGGGACACGTTGAAGCCAGCAGTCATTTCCAAAGTGAAGTGAACTTTGGATTCCACGGTGAAAGGACCACCTAAGCATTGTGTTGCACTTGCTTTTACCAAGAACACACCAACTTCTCTAGTGTTAGGAGCCACCAGCAGGACTGTCCCTGCTCCTAGGGTGGAGGCTATCACTGGGAGACAGAGAAGGAAGAGAGGAGTGGAAGAAGGATGGAGTGGGGAAGGGCGCAGAGGGGGAGTGGAGGGGAAACGTGAAACTGTTGCGGACAGGGCTCGCAGAGAGCTGCCAGCGCTGCACAGACCTCCCTCCTCAGCATTCATTGGTTGAGCAGATGAAGTGGTCATCCATTTCATAGGAGTGTTCTAATTCGCATGCTTGTGATTTCTACCTTTGCCTTTTAGCCACTCTACTTTGTTGGCACTTCTGGTAGAAGAGGGTCAGAGCCCTGCACGAGGAGGCATTTAGAGGTTCAGTTTCCCTTTTCAGCAGACAGGGCAGGCTGTCAGGGAGAGTGTACTAACTTTGGATTTTAATTTCTCCTTATTCTTGTCTTTCTTCCTAGCTATGAATAATTACATTTTTTTTCGTCATAGTTTTGTTTGGTTGTAGTCAGCTGGTGTGGTTGGTCAGTGGTCATAAGCTTTTCAAAGGAAATTAATGCTGCCTGCCAGTGGACAGTCTTCCCTTGTCAGACCAGGGGTCTTTTTTGGAGAAAGACTTGATTACTTGTGATCCGTATGTTTACTAACCGTAGTAATTTTTGGCATGTCTGTTCTTGGCAGAGAGAGGCCTGCTGCAATATCTATTGAAATCAAAAGCATTGATGATACCTCAAACTTCGATGAGTTTCCAGAATCTGATATTCTTAAGCCAACAGGTAATACTACCACTGCCTCAGGCTGCCTTATAAGTGCATTATTTCCCCCAAATTTTGGGGTGATGTTTACAAATCAGGCTAGAGAACATGGAGAGGAACTTCAGGCTCTTTATAAGTATTTTTCCAGTGTTAATGCAGGGCAGCAGTGAGACCTCGTTGAATGGAAAGTAGTGAATACAAACACCCATATTTAGCCTGCTCAGCTGGATGGGTGAACCACAAAGATTTGTTCTCTTGTTATTTATTAAATTAAAGGTTAGGTAATCTGAAATGACAGAAATGAGAAAACTTTTAAAATATTGTGGAAAACATGAGGTTCAGAGAACATAGGCAGGCAAATGTAGAAAATTCGCAGAGTGAAAAATAACTTTTCCCAGATAGAAGCTGTGATATGTTCTTCAGAATGTCATGTACTGAGTGTCAGTACTGAGTAGTCCATCAAGGTAAGGCAGTGAATCAACTCTCACATCTGTTTCTTTCCCAGTGGCAACAAGTAATCACCCTGACACTGACTACAAGAACAAAGACTGGGTCTTCATCAATTACACATACAAGCGCTTTGAGGGTCTGACTGCGCGGGGGGCAATACCTTCCTACATGAAAGCAGCAAAGTAGTTTCCTTGAAATGGGATCCTAAATTGAGCAGTTCTTTGTACAACATCATGGTTTTCTTCTCACATAACTGTTTTGAAAGAGCTTCGAAGAAGTTTATGGAACCTACCAACGTGTCATGGTAAACTCCTGAAATGTGATAGTAAGTGGATTCTCTTCCATAATGCATCTGATGACCTGTAGAACAAAGACAACCATTTTTACTACATCAGCCATTAACGGCTGTCCTGCTTCTTCAGAAGCATCATGAGCCAATTTGATGTTTTAAAAAAACTTGAGTTTTCCTATAAGTTCATCAGAATGAAGGGGAAAAAACAGCCATCATCCAACATTGAGATTGTAACATATACTTACTATCAGCCAATTCCTGTGATTTTGTGACAGATGCTTGCTACCAAGCCCACCAAGTATTTTTTTTTTCTTTACAGCTAAAAGTTCCATAGTACTAAGGAAATAAAGCAATAAAGAAAGCTTCAGTAGCCAGCATTCTGGCTGAAGGAAATGATCCACCATTCTCAGTGGGTGATGGTGGTAGTTTCTCCCCAAACCTCAGCCTCGGGCAAGTAGCTTTTTATAGCCTCCATTCATGGTGCACTTTATTTATGGTACTAGGATAAAGACCCTCAGTCCATTTTGATTTCCTTCTACCCATCTGAAATACTCACGCTGCTTTTCTGAGTGTTGATGGGAAGATACCAGCTTGATCCTTTGTTGCTCTTAGAAGGCCCAAAAAGCCACTGGGCATTGCCAAGGAGTCCTGGATCACGTGGAAAATCCTCACTTTCTCTTCACGGCTGTATTAGAAAATCCCTTTGGATGTTGCTGTGGACTAGCAATACCCACAAGTGCTGCCAAAAGGACCTCGGTTTATTCCTGGGAACACAGCAAGGAGAGCCCAGGCAGAAGCAGGAGGCCTCGAACCCGCTTGGCTAAGGTGCTGCTCCTGCTCTGTGTCCAGACCTCCCTGCAAGTGGTGAAGGAACGAGCCCAATACAAAGCGCAGAGCCAGCCTGCAAATCCATGCGAAGTTCACGCCTCAATCTTTGGTGCAACTGTATTTGTATCCTCTTAGTATTTCTCCTCTCCCAACTTTAAGTAACCATTTTGCCTTGGAATCATGATTACAAATTTTTCCTTTGCAGATGCCTTCCTGGGGGATGGTCCTCTTCACCCTAAAGGGTCACGTGCAGGCCTGGGCTGACCAGGCCTCTCTGCTGTGATGCTCTCTAGAGACCCTCTGAATTTTAGCACAAAGTGCCTTTTCTTTCACAGCTGCCACCGCCTTTAGAGGACTTTCGCTGCATCAGAAAAATGTGGAGGCTCCATATTAATGCATTATTACTTTTAAAAATTTTGATAACTCTTAAAGCATCATTTGCACCTATGTGGTAACTTTGCCTGTTGCAGAGTGTCATAGCCAAGCCACAGCTGGGAGACTGCTTTCTGCCAGTCTTGAGGTTGTTAACATCAGCTATGAAAGGAAAGTATGTCCTAGCTTAGCCATTCAGAAAAGAAAAATGGACTATCAGAGTTACAGTAGTAAGTGAAACTGCTTTGGGTTTTAATGTCTTAGAGGAAGAAAAAAGAATATTAGGGAAATATTAACTCTGGATGAAGGTAATGTGTTTCCCCTTATTCTTTCATTCATGGTTTGCTAGTGAAAAGGAAGTGAGATTCTTTTGTGTAACTTTGTAGCTTCTTTGGATTACCAAATAGTTGGGGTCTTGACCCCTATGTGTTTTGCAAGAGTATGTGGTAAGCATGGACAATGAGAGGTAATGGGAGGGTGGTAGGTAGTCTGTGTTGGGGAGTGGCAGGGGATAATTTGTTTTTGGGGGGGAATGCCCACATTTTAACTTTTAAATGTCTGAATAAACTGTGTGAAAACAATAGTATAAGTCTGTGGCTCATAATTCAAAGAGCCAGAGTGCTGATGGCTTCCTCTGACCCTTTTGTCTGCAAACCGTTAAACGCTGAAGACCACCTTTAGGCAAAATGCTTTACCATCTCAGGGAAGATGGGACCTGCTTTTTTGTTCCCTGAGAACAAGTCTTCTGAACTGGGGTTCATGTAAAGAGACTGTCTTCTGTTGGCCTCACGTCTATGCTCTTTTCACCTGGCTCAGTGTTACTGGGCAGTGGGCACTCTTGCAGTAAGTGCAGTTAGGCCAAGGGGAGACCTGCCGACGAAAGTTCTGTAAACTGGTGGACCCTTTATACAACTGTCTGTTTGTAGCTCAGCCCCATTTTTTTTCAGCCTGGGGTTGACCAGGAATCTCACAAGCTCCCAGGATGGACTTCTCAGCTCCCTGTGTCCACCAGAGCAGGGCTCTGTCTCTGGATGTAGATTTAAGGAGTCTTATGGATCCCACTTCTTACCTCCTTCTCTGGGTCAGGAAAAGGACCCTCAGGCAAAGAGGAAGGGGCAAAGACCAGCCAGGGTGGGAACTGCAGGCAGAGGTTAGTTAAATGCAGCCTAACAATGTATTGTCGTTCCAAGGCTCATGAGTTTCAAGAAACATGTCGGGAACCACTGGCTCAGTGTTGGTCCTATTCACAGATAATTCTGTGTCCTGTCTCTTAGGAGAAGTTAGAAAATAATAGAACTTGAACTGTACTGCATACTAAAATGAAACTGAATGCTGATGTCATTCAGACTCCTTGCTTCAGGAGTACATCAGAATTTTCTTCAGTACCTATTTAAGAATTTCAAAAGTGAGGGGAATCCTTTGGGATTAATGGTCAGGCTGTGAAATAGCAGACTGCTAATTTTAGCGCTCATCTGTAGAGTGTAGGAATCCTCTGCCACTGATTGCTACTCCTGTTTCTCTGAATCATTCCTTGGAAAGCATATTTCCTGGATCACCTTCTCCTGTTACTCTCTCCTGGGCCTCTGTGTGTAACCCAAACGGTGTTTTGAATTGAATGCAAAAGGATTCAGTGAATGGTATTTTCCTTTCCTAGTTAGCAACCATTTCCCTGGAATGATCTGTCAAAACCAACACTGACTTAAAAACAAGCCTCCACGCTGCTCTTTAGGCATATTTTCAGAGAAAAACATCTTCCCCACATAATACTTAAGCATTCATAAAATACAGAGCTCAATCCCAGGTACACTGGGGATGCAATAGGGAAGCCCACTGTGGTTCTGAACCACAGATCAGTTTGAGGAGAGAATTCCCAGCCACAAAGTTGGCTTAACAGAATTGCAGCATCAACTATAAAGTTATTAGTATGTTAGTGTTGCTGTAACAGTACTATTACGCCAACCCTGAGTTGTGGGGAAGGTTGAGGAAGCTTCCCAGAGGTGTTGGTAAGTAGCAGTGATTTGGCAGAGGGGAAGGTGAGTAGTGCAGGATTTGGGAGGCTGGTAGGTATGGTCCCGTGCTGTGACAGAGGCGTGGAGCTATAAGTACTGCTTCCCGAAAAACACTCTCCAGTCACTTTCGTTACTTCATTTCCCTCTCACTTCAGTCTGGTTTCTTCCCCTTGTGTGAAACACATTAGTATTAATTATCCCATGTGCAAAACGTGCTAGTACTAATTTTAATAATCACTCCTCTGTTCACTGGCGTCCTAACTGCCACATCCACTGGCTTCTCTTCAGCCCTCATCTACCTGACCACCCTGCTGCACTCACACTGTTGAGTTAAAACAAAAAACTCTGCTCCCACCTCTCTGACTTCCTTCTTGGTAGTTCCTCTGCCACTGCCCAAATGCTGGTGCTCCTCAGAGCAATGCCTTTGCCTTTTTTTCACTCGTATGATCTCCCCCATACTGTGGCTTCAGCTGCCGTTTTTGTGGTGAGATCTTCAAAATGACCATCCTGCCTGGATCCCTCCCCAGAACTCTAGATCCCATGTAGCCGAGTGCCTTTTAGAAATTGCCACCTGGAAGGCATCTTACAGGTGCCAACTGTCCTTATGGAGCTCCTCTTGCCTCCACAGCCTTTTTTCTAGCTCATTCTATCTGCTGTCCAAGCCAGAAATTTCTTACATGATTCCCATCAGTAAACATATATAATTCTGGGGCATGATTCTCCATCCTACCAGTGTCTTCATCATTCCTTGCTGAGTCCATTGTTGTGGTCTCTTAGCTGACCTTTGTCCCTGGTCCTTCCCCTTTCAAGTCTGTCGTCCTCTCTGCTGCCAAAGAAACTTAAATTTCAAGTCTGATCATGTTATTCTCCTGCATAAAATCCTTCAGACTCCTGAGAGCTTATATAATGAGACCAAACACCTTTGTCTGAGGTACAAGGGCCCTTCCTTACTCTGGCCTATCTCTGCATTACTATCCTCTCCCTGCCCCCACCATCCTCTTCCCTGATGACAATAAGCAACTAGTTCACCTTCACATCTTTGCTTATACAGTTGCGTTGGCCTGGAATACTTCCCTTTGGATTCATGAATCCAAAACAACTAGTATTTGTCTTTCACAGTTTGGTTCATGTGTCATGTATAGAACCCTCCTGTGAACTCTTCTCTAATTTTCATAGTAAAAACTGGCTACTCCATCCTTATGCGCTTCCTGAGTGACCTGGACTATTTATGGATCTGTCTTTGTGCAATTATAAGAGTCCTCTGAAGGGAGGAACTGTGTCCTAGTCAGCATGTCCCTGTGACCAAGCAGCACTTAGCACTGAACATACTCAATGGGCCATGCCTTCAGAGCATGTTCTTAACCTCTGTGCTGACAAAGGCAGGCCTGCCAGGGAGGCCCTGGCTTGCTTCAGCACCCCTTCAAGTTGTCAGTGTCACCAGTAAGCTGCTCAGGCCAAGTGTGCTGAGGGGAGCTCAGGAGGCACCTGACTAGAAGAGGGCCGAATCAGCAGAGGATGAGCAAGATGCCCCAAAGCAGTGTTTCCCAGGGACCTGCCTGGACCCGGCCCTACCTTCTTAAGCTGCCTTTCATGCCTGCCATGCTTCTTCACTTGCTTGAAACCAAAAGTAGAACACAGAAGTTCGTGAGTCATCTTACCTTTCAAATTTACATTTGGTTTTGTGGGGTACTACTTGGTTGGATTTGAGGGTTCAACTACTTGGTTGAATGCAAGTTAACCAGAAACTCAAAAGAGAGCAGACCATTATGGCTCCGGAACCTGTGAATTATAAGAACTAGCAGGGTGGGAAAAGCACATACAGGCTCCAGGCCAGCCGCGCCCCCGCCGGCTGCTGTAGGAAAGAGCCTCTCCTGGGCAGTCCACGTGCTGCTACTCTCCGTCCCCTTTAACATCTTGAGTTCCAATATTATTTTCTGCTAAAAAACAACAACATGGACACAAATGATAACATTTTATTATAGAAAAAGCATCCCAAATATAGGATTTCGTAAACACTGGTAGGTGAACAAGTGCAACTTTAAATACAAAGTAAAGAGGCAAAACCTACAAGCATTTTGCCTTTAAGAGAAAACGTAATGTTCTCTTGCAGAGGTGATCCCACCCAGAGCACGGATGTGGCTCCATCTCCCATAAAGGTATCAGGTTTGCTTTCTGAACTATGCCCAGTTTAACAATTTCAAAATGATGGCAAGAAGTGGCATCGAATAAATCACTGATTCTTAACTTTCTATTGACTATTACTCGATAAAGGCTCCCATCACTCTTTGACAATTTAAAGCCTCTGCTCTGATTGTTTTTACTTAACAGAAGGACCTGCTGGAACACTATCCATCCTTTCTGGGCTTATGCCACAGTATTTTCACAGACCTGTATACATTAGGTATCACACGGAATTTAGTTATTAATACTGGCTACTGCATATCATGCGATAAATCCAGCTACTTTCTAGCTTCCTTACCTTTTTTTTACTGTCATTCTTTTAATACCTTTTCTCCACTTTGGAGAAACCATTAAGTAATCTCATCAGACACATTTTAACACTATCTCCTTGCCTGCTCCCAATTCCTTAATGGCAAATGTTTCCTAATCAACAATGGCAAATGTTTCCTAATCAACAATCCAAATCAACATGATTTGATGCAGACACAAACTCAGATCCTAAACCTCAAATTCAGGTTTATCTTGGCCTGCTGAGATAGATACCTCTGAATAAGACAGTCTGGGTAAAAACATTTTCTTATGAAAATGTTTCTGTATAAACAGCCTGGCTTACTTATTTAGGCACTTAGGAAAAAACCACCAAACCTGAGTTTCACCTTTTTAATTAGAAATACCTGTTGCCCAGCTGGCCAGTAACTGACTCTGAAGGGAATGACTGCAACCCAGCTCTTGTTCCTGCGAGAACTGCGAGGTCCTGTGGCCACGGGATGTCCTGGCCCTGGGAACAGAGCTGCTGTGGCTTAAAGGAGCCACCGAATTACACTGATGCTGCGCTCCAGGCTGGAAGGGCGTGGGGTACAGAAGAAACGTCCTCTCCACCAGAGGGAACCTGTGGGCCCAGTTTTTCCCTCCGTCACCACCCCCTGGCAACACTGGAAGATTTACCTCCACAGATCTCCAGCTCACTTGAACCCTAAGGGTTGGGGCTGAAAGCACGTTAACCCAATTTTGGGGGAAAAAAGACCTGGTTTTTGAAAGCCGGAGGAAATTAATCATTTACATAGAACAAAGTGTTAAGTACATGCCACACTTTCATACCTAGCTTTTACCTAAGCAATGACTAACAAGTTTTAGAGTGTTAGCTGAGACATGTCTACCCTTAAATGTTATATATTAAGCTATAAAACAGAAATTATACATACTTATTATAGTCTACACAAAAGTTAAATTTCCTTTGTGATAGCATGGAAGTCAACCACAAAGTGTAAAGGAAGCACCATTAAACAATTATCCTGGCTGGTCGTGGGTATGAATGTAGTACCAGTAAGGTCAAAGCCAAACCTGACCTCAAACAGCCAATTCTTTTCACGGGAATAAAACTACCCCTGGCTACAAAATAACGTTAACCCTAAACATTAACCCTGGCCATCAGCCTTACAAATGGATGCCAATGATAATCAGAATAACTCCGTAGCTGGGGGATGGCTCGGTTTAACCCCTTACTACTGATTTTTCTGAATAAGGAACACAGCATTGATGTCCCCTGTGACACTGGCCCTGGTCACATGCAGAGAATACACACCTTAAGAACACTCTTGTTCTTCAAGCCTGGAAAGAGTAGCTGTCAACACCCAATCTGACTTCACCTTTGGAGAATTCTGACTAGGGAGGTCATAAAATGGCATCAAGTAGCTTGCCCTATAGTATCTTGTGGAAATGGAATTTAAGAAAACCAGTCCTGTTCTTAGAGGACTTGAAGGAAATTATGTGTCTCTTTGTACATGCTCAGGGTAGGTGATTGGAAGGCCAACCTCTACCATAAAATGGGAAAGATCTCAAGACACATCTGACTCTAGAATCTAAATTTAGCTCTACTGTTAACAGCCATGGAGACATCAGGGGAGGTGGTTACAGTACCCAGAAGAGTGATCTGGGTCGTCACACACCATGTACTGTTAACCCAGAGCTGACAGATCAATCAAAATGACTAGGCCTAATTTCCCTTCAACTCATTCTTCCTTTGGAGATGACATTAGTATGGTTTTTTTACCCAGTGTGAGCAGCTGATAGGCTATTTCAAAAATTAAAATATCCTGATACCTAAAAATATTCCATAGTATGAAAAGAATATACAACGAAAATCCCTGCACTGAGACAAAGTCTAGGCAGGTGACGTTTTCCCACCCAGATTCACCCCCAGTCCTACCCACCGAGCTCTTACTAGTCTTTCTACTGAGAAACTGAGCACTTCTGAGAAATCATTGCCTTCATCTTGAAAGCCTTTTAAGCCATATCTAAGGTCTCCTAGCCACACCCACAGCATGCTGGCCTAGGGTGAAGACCTATGGCTTCACACCAGATTCCAAGCCAGGATAATCAAAGTGTGAATTTCACTCCAAATGAATAATCAATTTGTTTAGGGTCAAAAACCTTGAAGCTAAAAAGGTTTCATAAACATTGTTATACATTATCCTTCCTGTCAAAGAATCTGTGAGGTTTCGGATTGTTCATTGCAATAAAACAAACAAAAAAAAAAAACAACTGAACTGAAGCTCCTAAGAATTTCCTTTGGACATTTTGAATGAGAGCCTATCTCTTCCCAGATGCAACCTGGGCACAGAGGCCACCAGGATGGTATCTCCACTAACCTCTAATGGGCATCCAATTAGTGCCTGCTTGTAGAAGATAGAGATTGTCTCCTTCTAAGTTTGGTCCCTTTGCTGCTAAGTAATTTGCCTAGTATAAAACCAAATAAAACAAACAAAAGCCAAGAACAGAGTGTAAAGGATGAGAACTGCTTTGCTGAATATGAGGCAACAGGAGTCTTGACCTCCTTTCCTGCTTTTGCAGTTATGCAAAGACTCGGTGAACAGCACCAGACCCAAAATTTTCAAGTTACCAGGGCTGCTGCAAAGCTGGTAGCTTAATTACCAGTGAGTGCTTTTTAATCTCCTGCCGGAGGCACAGACTTACTGAAAAGGACACACATTAATTATGGTAGAAAAGGAAAGGAGGGGGGAGAAGCATGTCTCCTACTTAGTGTGAGACAAACCATGGGGAGGATTGGCTATGGGCATCCCAGTCAGAGAAAAGGCCGGCAGAGGGGCCCACAGCTGCCCCTAATCCTGAAAGTCATTAGAAGCCATCTGAGAAAGTGGGGCGTTTAGCCGGTCAAGTTCATCCACTTGAGGTGGGTGGTGCATTAATATCTCTTGGTCCTCCAAGACATCTTCTCCAGCAGCTACCAGGTTAGTGAGGGATTTGCTTCGAACACACTGGAAATCCACATGGCGACTCTTTCCTTCTTCTTTTTCCCATGACATCTGGATAAAGGGGCGCTGCACGTAATTATAGATCACTTCAGACCGGCCACCAGGTCTCCTCTTAATTTTTTCTTTACAGGTAGGATAACCTGAAATGGGAAAAAAGCCATCATGACCCCAGCAAATTGCTCACTCTGGTTTCCATACTTCCTTCTTCCTAACCACATGAATTTCCTCCCAAATCCCAAGACTATGTGAAAACTACAGGGAAGTGACCACGTTCTCTGAGGCCCAGCCACCTACATGCTTGCTTCTCTCCTGCTCAGGTTAGTAGGTCTTGTCCTTAGAAGGGAAGTAACAAAAATTTTATCCCTTCTAAGGGAAGGGGGAGAAGCCTCCTACTAATTTCAAAAGTCTTTATTTTACTGGCTTCAATACTATAGAACAAAAATCCTACTGGGGCATGGTTACTCTAGTCCTCTAATTCTATTGCTTAGAGGGCAACCTGTATGAGAAGTAGTTAAGGAAATGCAAAAATGTTTAAGCCTAAAGAAAAAACTGGGATGCTGCCTAAAATATCTGAAAGTCAGTTACAGGGACATGGGAGAAATCTTATGCAGAGTATATATCTTCACAGGCTAGAACTAGAAGGACGACAGAAGAGGGAGGAGGTTATCTATTATATACGTGGAAGAATATTCTCGTGGTAGGACAGTTTGATGGGCTGCTGTGGGAAATGGAGTGATCCCTGTCACTCTGTCCCTGTGGTTTCCAAAGAGACAAAGGAGGACACAGTAGAAAAGAGGTTTAATACATGATCTCAAAAATCTCTTCCAACGTTAAGTTCCAACTTAAGCTGGATACAACGACGGGTTCTGTGAGCAATATTGAGACAGCTAGAGTAGCAAAACACAAGAGTCAAAGACCCATGGAGGGGAGACCAGAATGGCTTCAGCACTCTCCGGGAATCAGTCTCCAATACCCTTCCACGGAGACCACAGGTTGGGAGCCATTGCTGAAATCATTTAAAGCAGTTTTGTCAATATATCCAGACACTCCCCAAAGGTAGTAGTGGAATAAAACGAGTCTCCAAGTTATAGTTTTCAGAAGGACCCTTCCAGATCCCAGAAGGATCCTCACCAAGACTGTTGGCTAAACGGCTGGCCCTCCCACTTGGTGAGCCCACGAGCTCTGCTACATTTACCCGACCAGTGCCTAGTCCTCACTGCTCTTTATCCTGAGGCAGTAAACTGGAACTTATTCCTACAGCTGCTTTAAAGCATTTTCAACTGGAAATAAAATGACAAGGAAATGTAAGGGCAAACTAAAACAAAAATAGGAATCTTCAAACTTGGGTAGGAATGTAGTTTCCATGTGTGTCTATTCTCTAGGCCCTTGGAAGCCAGGTTTTAAGGACAAAAGCTGTGGCCACAGATCCAACCTACTCCATGAGCCATGCAAGTTGAATATTGACTGGGACGTTCTTACCTTCAATTCCAATGCGAATGTTTTTCAGGCCCCGTTCCTTTAACACTGTTTTAGCGACATCCCGATTCTCAATATATTTGAAAAATCTATAGAGCTTAGAGCTATAAAGAACTGGGGGAAAAAAAAATCTGGGGTTAGTCACGGAGTGAATACCTCTGTAAGAGGAAGGAGATGAGCTAACATATTCAGACTAATGACCTGAGCCCTGATGCCAAAAAATCCATATGGATCACAGATTAAATGTTAAATCATAAATCAACCTTAAAGAAACGATACAAGAAATTTTTATAGTCTCAGGGTAGGAAAGACCTTTCTGGATATGACATAAAACCTAGAAGTCATAAAAGAAAAACTGATACACTTGATTACATAAAAAAAAATCTCTGCTTATCCAAAAACACCAAACAAAACTAAGAAGACAACCAACTGGGAAAAATATTTGCAACTCATTACAAAGGGCTAATTTCCTTGTCTATAAAGACAGTGGTCACAAATAGAGAGATTTTACAAATCATTAAGGAGAAGACTAACAATCCAATTTTGTAATGGGCAAAAGGCATGGTTACAGTTAACAAAAAAGGAAATGAAAATGACTCTTAAAAAGATGTTCAATCTCATTCATGAAGTGAGAAATGCGAATTAAAACTCAAGTGAGATGCTGTTTTTCACCTATCAGCGTGGCAAGGATAAAAGTTCAGTGAAACTCCGTCTTGGTGAGCATATGGGAAACAAACCCATCATATATTGTCTTGTGAGTATAAACTGGCTCAACCTTTATGAAAGAGAATTTGGCAAATTTTATCAAAATCATAAAAGCACAAAGCTTTTGACACAAATTTCATTTCTAGGAATATTATTCTGTAGAGATATACATGTGTGAAAGACTTTGTTTAAAAAGATATTCACTGCAGCATTATTTATAATTTATAGCTTAAATGGTCATCAAAAGGGCTGGTTAAATCAATTATAGCACAATCATGCAATGGAATACTATTCAGCCATAAAAAAGATTGTGGAACTTTTAATGTTAAGACATGATATAGAACAGTCTCTACAATATGGTATCATTTGGGAAAAGAACATGCAATTGCTTGTATATGTGCACTGAATAAATCTGAAAGAATATAAAAGAAACTGAGGAGGAAAACTGGGTAGATGAGGCGGGGTGGGAATAAGACTTTTCGATGTATATCCTTTTGTATTTTCTGAATTTTGAATTACTACCAATTCAAAAGGATTTAAAGTGAAACAAATGGAGAGAAGAATGACACCACCACTTAACGTGCTGCCGCAGTACTGACACAGTACCAGACGCCAGCGGTAGGCATGGGAAGTATAACGATGTTCCCTATGCTCCCCAGCAGGAAAGACCCTCATCCAGGTGAGTGTGCTCATCACCAGCTCAACAGCGACAGTCACACTGGTTCTAGGATTTAGCTGCCACTCTGGGCAGCACATTTCTTGCTGGAAACAGGTACATCATGCAAGGGGCTCCTACTTTGGGAATACTCCTCCCCCATGGGTGGGGGGTGGTCTTCGTCCCAGTCCACAGAATCCTCATCCGTCAGCACGACGATGTGGCATTCTCGCTCCCCTTTCTTGGCACAGCCCACCATGATGGGCAGGATCAGCTCTTCGAGGTAGTGATCAAACTGCTTGTGAGCGCCGTCGTTAGACAGTTCATGCAGTAAAGCACCTGGGAGACAAAAGGCAAGTGAACATCCTCTCTGCTCAAATGCAGGTAATTACTGGAGTGAAAAGACTATGAGGTAACAGCTGTTATCATTGATAAGGTCCAGAGAAGTGGCCCATTTAAAGGCACGGTATGTCTCCTACTCCAAGGCTATTATGTTAGATACTTTTCACATTCTACCAATCTCCTCCTGTTTAATAAACCCTGAGCATTCTGATCAACTGTGGTTTTCTTGACATGCAATGTCAGAACATAAACATTAATTCTACAAGAGACAGAACCATCATTTGGGGATGACTCTTTATAGTACCTCTTCTGAAGATGCTCTGGACCGCAACTTCATAGAGTACCACAGAAGAGGAATGATATCAAGTTTGGCGACACCAAGGGACTTGCTCTAAGTGTGTACTAGACTCAGTAGAGACACCACACATCTAGAGAACTTCATGGAATATGCAGGGAAACGTACCATGAACTTCAAAGAATTTTAAAATCATTTCAGGAAGCCTAGGTAATGATAAGTGTGTGGAGTTTATATTCAGACAATCAGTTCTAATCCCAGCTTTAATGTTTAGAGCTTTGAACAAGCTAATTTCTCCACCTTCTCATTTGGTAAGTGAGAATATCACCTAGCTTTCACGGGTTAATTGTGAAACTTATGCAAGTTCACGTATATAAAGCACTTAAACACTAAGTTAATAATAATGATAAACTGTAAGAAGAACCCAGCCGATTTATGTTGTGTGACTTTATTAGTGAACCTTCCCTCATATCTGAGGATCAGTATCCTTACTTGTTAAAGAGTTGAGACACCAAGGTCCCAAGAGGGGAAGCAATTAGCTTGGTGACTCACGGGGTGAAGCTAGACTTAGAACCCACTACATGTTCTCTTGTTTACTCCACTTCTCACAGAGCTTTGAAATAAGACAGGGAATGGTTAGTACCACGTCTCTGCCTCTACAGATGATTTTCAACCCACACTTGAAACGCTTTCTGTTTAGTAATAAAAAATGTCAATTCCAAGCACACTCAAAGTTCAGCTGCTCAAACGCAGCTGGCAGCTTCTCCTGCACTTACTCAGATCTTGACATCGGATAGTGTTGAAGTCAAAGTTAATGCAGAGATAATCGCACGTATCTCTAAGGTCTGGGATAGAGATGCCATCAGGACAATTGATGATACCAGTTTTGTAATAATCCTATAAATAAATTAGGAAGAAGAAATGTAGGCAAAGAACAACATGAAAATTTCCCTCTTCAACCCCCTACTCATTCCTGGTTCTATTAAAGTGGTGGGTTACTAGAACTATCACCAAGTTGGTGATTCATTAGATAGCAAAGTGGCTCCTGGCCATCTTGACATGTTTAATCACAACTTGATACCTGACTGAGCTCACACAAGCAAGAAGGACTTAAGAATTATAGAAACAGAAAATAAAGTGGGAAAGGCAATAACTAGAAATGAGAAACCCTAAAATCAGAACAGTCTGATGGAACTCTCAAGGCTTCTGACCATGCACGCCCCCAGGGAAGATGATGTAACAAGAAGGCCACTACACACCAGCACCGTTCGAAATACAGTTGCACTGATTCCTTCGGCAATCTCATACTCGCCCTTCTCATTGGGCCGTGTGAAGTTGTACTCTCTTCCTGGTCCAAACATCCTGAAAAATACCCAGGCAACAATGTTACCCGCTGCAGCAGGATTCTTCACAGATGAGACTTCTCCCTTCTTCACCTCATTCTGGAAGACTCCGTTCCACTCTTTCAGTGTAAGTTAAAAACACAGCACTAGGACTCAACCCCTATACGACACACTCAAGTCTTAGGAAACTCCCTTCAGATAGGAAAAGAGGGCAGCAATCGCTTTCAGTGTTTGAGTGCAAGAGGAACAAAGCAGCAAGCCCTCACAGTCCACCGTAGCGAGCTTCTGTGACAGCAAAGAAAGTAGAATAGCACCTGCAGAGGTGGCCCTTGGAAAGTGTCTGGAGGGTGTGACAGTCGCCTCTCACGCCCTCCGCAGCGCCCAGGAACCTGCCCACGCACCGGCAGCTCAGGAAGACAGCGTCTCCTCCTCACCCATCAGCATGTACCTATCCAGCACACCATCCTTGATATTTCTGAGTTTTGCTTTTCAATATCTAATCTGATAGATGAATCTGTATTAGTAGGTGCAGATGTTACTGCTTTCCCTTTCCTGGTAGATTTTAATGGCGTAACTCTGGGGAAAATGCCCTTCCTCAATCCAAGGAGTAACTAATGATGGGAATTTCAGGTCAAGTAGAAAAGGAGGGTAGGTATTAGGATCATCAGCAATTTGACATATTTCAGAGAGGCAGGCCTGCTCTGGGCATGAATTCAGAGCTCATGAGGGCACAGGGAGGAAGTCTTGCTTTTATATTCATCTTTTCCCATCCTTCGTCTCTCTCTCAGATCCCCTCCAGTAAAACTGGCCCATGACTTCTACTACTCCTGCTGCACATCTGTGTAGGAGCTGTGGAAGGAGAAGCCAGGACAGGCAGGTGCTGGTATCTTCAGCTGGCCCACTGGGGACTCACTGCCTTTTCCTTCCTTAACCTGTTGGGAAGCCCTGCTGTCCAACTGTTCAAAACTGTTATCCTCCACCCTGAACTGGCTGTTTTCCAAGGTCTGAAAAAGACTCACATGCTTTCCAAATCACTACACCATACATAAGAAATCCATTTAGATAAAAGTAGTCTTCAAAGGATGCTGACATTTTTCTGGAATGTTCCAGTTGAAGTGTAGCTGAGACAGCTATGAATCAAAATAGTGAACATGCCATAAATATAATCTCCCCTCAGAGTCATTCATCCAGTAGTGGCACGGATCTGCATTAATCCATTCTCAGCTTCTTAGTTTGTCCCCCTTGTGACCAGTGGCCCACATTTGTAAGCTCACTGGCTAGGCTTATGAATACTTTACGTAGCCACAGGACAGAACAAACCTAAGAAACTCAGAATTCATGACCTCGGCTGACTCAGCTGATGAACCATGTAGATAAAGGGGTCTATTACCCAGAAAATGCTTGCTTTTCTTTTCTTGTGCGCTACTTTTGGAGGCAACCTACTTCAGACAGCCTACCCTGAGGAATGCCTTTCTGGAAGGGCCTGGGGGGAAATGGTGGCGATACCAAGACTGAGGACATGAAGTCAAGTCTGATATAGGGCCAATTTAGAAAATGTTTTAATGTTCTGTCTTAATCCAGATGTTTAAGAAATATATAGGTTTGGCTCTGGTTAAAAATGGTTCATCATGAATTTGTATGTATATGTTTAAGTACACACATATTTGAACAGCTAGATTCCACTTAGCCTAAAATTCAGCAAGTTAGTGTGGTCCATTCTGATTTCTATTTCAGTTCAAATTAGTTCAAAGTCAGAGTGAGGTTAGATCCACTTTCAAGTACTAGATGAAATCCTCAAAAGCCAAATGTTTGTGTGTGTATACACTCAAATTATTTTACTCTTACCCCAATCTGCTCTTCATGTTAAGGTCTACAGTTGGCCAGAAAGAGATCTCCTAACTCCCAGCCCAGGCTCTAGAAGTACTTCCTGGACAGCGCTCCTCCTCAGTAGACTCCTTCCATTCCTAAACTCTAACCCTAAAAAGCTGGAGGCAGGAGATGGTGAGGGGAGGGTAAGACTATAGTCTGAATGAAGTAACACAGACGAAGGAACACGAAGAATAAAGAGAGCAATCATCAAACAAAACAGCCAGATACAAAGATCCAGTTTCAGAAAACTTGAATAGTAGTGGAGGCATTAGAAATTGACACCATTTGGACCTTTTGCACTCCCTTTTGTAGGGGGGCTTATTTCACTATACTGGCTTTGTAAATGAAAGTACCCACCCCTCAAAATCACCAACACATATAAGGTTTTTATGTCCTCTGTCTCGCAAAAGTATGAAGGTAGAAAAATAAGCAATGAAATGTTTTTATGCTCAAATCTAATGCAAGGCAAATAGCAGGTATTTCTATTCACAGAGAACAGAGTGAATTTGGAAGGAAATTATTATCAATTACCTTCCCAACATGGTATCCGGATGAGCAGTGAAAATTTGTGGATTGACAACAAAACGTGTGCCATCTACAAGAAGTGTCACTTTCTCTGGTGCCTGAGAATGAACGTTACTGCCAAAGCCCACAGTGCTGTTTCCAAATCGCTCTGGAGCGATGAAGGGTTCATGGTTCCGTTTATTCCCACTTTGGAAGCAAGAGCCTTTGATGTCTTCAGGAAGTGGCATCATGTGAGGGAACTGAAGATTTGCTGGCTGAGAGGCAGAGTCAAGTGGAAGGTCTAAAAGATCATACAAACAAACCAAAATAACTTGACAGCAAAAAGCCCTGGGGAAAAATAAACCTTGTCCTCTTTAAAGAAAACAAGAACAAAAACCATTACACAAACAAAAGAACCCAAACTTTAAGTATCCTTACGCAAAAACTCTTGCCTAAAACACGTAGAGAAAAACACAAACTAGAGATTCATACTGGATGCCCCTGAACTTTTTCGTGTGTGTGTGTGTGTGTGTGTGCTGGGGAGGAGACAAGGCAGTAATGCCTACACTTTAAAATAGAACGATTAAACAATTTTAAAGTAAACTACATACATGGTTAAAAATAATTAAACACTAGAGAAGCACTTCTGTGGAAAACAAGCAATCCTCTGCCATACTGCTTAACCTTCCCTAGTCTTGTTTCACAGAGGCATTGCTTTTTTATTTCCGCTTTCACTTCTATCTCTAAATAACACTCATATTTCCTGTGTTTTATTTAAGGAACTTGATAACTCTGTTAGCCAAAACTATTTGTTTTCCACATTTTTAAAAAACGTTTCTAAATGTTATTTTCCAGAAAGGATAGTGATAGTCTCTAATTGTCACTTTTCCTAGTAATTCACTGAAAAATGCATTATCACTGCACATAGGAGAATCCTAACATCACCAACACCGTTTTCTGAACAGGCGGGTCTTGCTCTCAACAGAAAAGTTCCCGTGCAGATGGTCTTGGATTAGAATTCATTCATGGAACCTGAGTTTTTGTTCTAGTATCACCAGAGAGCCATTTTCTTTAAGTAATTTATTTGATTTTTCTAAACCTGATTCATCATCTGTAAAATGAAAATAATGTTCACTCCACCTACCTCACAGGATTGGTTTGACTATCAACTGAAATAAAGTATGTGAGAGCACTTAAAAATGTATTAATACCACATCATGTAAACAGGCTTAACACTAAATATATGAAATCTGGATGTATATAGAAGAGAATCAGGGGAAAGTATTTTCAAAAGGATTACCAGAAGATTCTTTTTTTTAAATTGATGTTTGCTGCTTTTATTATATAGCTGTACTTTTTTTTAGAAGATTCTTTTCAATAGGAAGTTCTCCTGAAATATTAAAATGTTTTTTTATTTAATGAAAAATTTCAAATATACCAAATCAGAGTTAATACAATATGTATACCTCACCTAGATTTGGCTAGCTTACATTTTCCTACATTGGAAAGAAATAAAATGTTATAGATACAACTTAATGTCTCACTCCCGCCCTTCATGTAATTTAAGTTTGTATACAATAATTCATTGTTAGCTAGAGTACACTCAATTTTTTCCCCATTTGCTTCTAGAGAAAAGGAAACCAAAATCTAGACCAAAATCCTGTTTAGGGATCATATCCTAGAGCTTCTGATAAATTTTCAACTTACAAAGAGCTAAGTTTCCACACAATCCATGGGCAAGCTTGTAGCAAGAAACGCTTTAATTACCAAGACAGGCTTTCAACACTCAAGTGCTATTCTTAAAAATGAAAGTAGGCACCTAACTTATTCAGCTTTTTAGAGCACTTGATTTTCCCCCAGCTATGATGCAATTAAATTGGGTTCATTCCTGAAGGATGCCTCAGATTCCACCCTGCTTAAATGGGTGAGTAGGAAAGAGACTCATTGCATAAATTCTCCGTAATGGGGCACTCTAGGGTGGCAGTCACACTCTGCTTTTTTGTCCGTTGATATATATAAAATGACAGCGAATGCTGGCCGGAAAGACAGGTTTAAATCCCACCCAGTCCCCTACCTCCTGGCAGTGTGAACCTGAGCAAGTTATGCCTAAGCTTTTGAAGCCTCAGTTTCCTCATCTGTAACAGGAGGATTAATCTAAGCAGGGATCAGCAAACTTTCTGTGAAGGGCTAAAAAGTAAATATTTTGAGCTTTGTGGGTCACAGTCTCTGCCACTATAGCAGGAAAGCAGCCATATAGACAGTATGTAAACAAATGGGCACGATGGCTGTGTTTCAAAATTTTATTTACAAAAACAGGCAGTGGTTCAGATTTGACCAGTCTGCCACCCTTGATCTAAAAACAGTAAAGTTTCTAGCACAGTGAGTGCTCAATAAATGGTTAATTGCTATTATTATTGTTGCTATTGTTTTCATTAAAAGTTAAAAAGAACCTGACAATTTACCAAGAGCCTTCACATCCATTAACTCAACAGTCTTCTAGCCTTGTGAGGTAAGAAGAATTATTAACAACCTTGTTTTCTAGATTAAGAAAGCAGGGCTCAGAAAGATTAAGGATCTCATCCATGGTTACAGCTGATAAGCAGCAGAGCCAGAATGTGAATCTGTCTTCTGACTCCAAGCCTGAGACTATTTTTCTTATACCATTACCAAGTTAGATGTACTAAACTGATTAAATAAGTGGAGGTTTTTTGTGATAGATTCATATAACTGTGGTATATAAGCGAAGCTAATTAACTGGATATTTTATTTATTAAGAACATTTATGCCTTCTGGGCAAAATAGGTGCTGAGGTGTCAGAAAGCCCTCCACATTAAGTCAAGATCTAATCATCGTACCATCATTCCTGGGACCCAGAGGATAAGTAAGATTTTGAAGACCAGAAGAAGCCGGGCTAGTTGCTTCTTTTTCTTGGGCTGCAGCTGAGGCTTCATCCATCAGGCAGCTGGCCTCCTGCCACAGTAACCTGTCGCTCTCAGTGCCACGGTGAACATTCATCCTTGGACTGTGTATCCTGAACTGTCTGCTTGATCAGGGAGAAATCCTGGAAGACAGGAATATGCATGATTTAGAACTCTCTCCTAACTAGAGGACTGACAGACAGCTCTCTCTCTCTCTTTTTTTTTTTTTTT
>NW_020175393.1:3969694-4038577 GCF_003031525.2 Neophocaena asiaeorientalis asiaeorientalis | reverse complement strand
TTTTTTTTTTTTTTTGCAGTACGCGGGCCCCTCACTGTTGTGGGCTCTCCCATTGTGGAGCACAGGCTCCGGACGCACAGCCTCAGTGGCCATGACTCACAGGCCCAGCTGCTCCGCGGCATGTGGGATCTTCCCAGACCGGGGCACGAACCCGTGTCCCCTGCATCGGCAGGCGGACTCTCAACCACTGCGCCACCAGGGAAGCCCACCACTGTTAACTCTTAATTCCAAACATCTGCTGATAACAAACATGTTATTTCTGTAAACCAAACCTGTAGTTTTAGAACTAAAAACTGTACAGTTTTCTAATGGACCTTTTGTACTGACTAAAAGCACTTTTATCAGCTAGGTTTCTTTTTTTAAAATCTCTCAAAATTATAGAGAAGTTTCTGGTAGTCTCTTCAGATTATCAACAAATTAGTCAACATATACAGTCAGCATATATTTTCCAAACACCTACTGCGTGGAAGGCACATGGCACTTTGTGCCAGCACTGGGGGACACAAAGGATTGAGCAACATTTTCAAGGGTTAGCCCTAAGCTCCGACTGGTTAGGTGGGGATATATGAAAAAGATAAGCAAATTTATGTAATAAATACAGAATAAGTGATTCAAACCAGTGGTTCCAGATTCTCGGGCCTATCTTTACAGTGGGGTCTGGGAATTTATAATTTTTAAAAAAGTCAACTTCTCAGGTAGCTCTCATGTGGCATTCAGGTTTTAAGATAAACATAAAAGTTAGAGAAAATCACCTCTAGATTGTATGGTTGGGAAAAGGAAGTCTTCATATGAGACAAAATCTGAGCTGGGCTCTGAAGTAAAGATAAGATTTTCTCCTCAACTTTTTATTTTGAAACTTTTCAAATCTACAGGAAAATGGAAAAAATCATTACAATCAGTAAAATCTTATATATCCGCCAGACTTACCAATGATTATCTGCCTCATTTGTGTGTGAGCCTGTGCTCTCCCACCACACACGTTTTTCTGAATCACTTTAAAGTTACAGACATCACAACACTTCACCCAGTTACTTTAGCAAGCATATTCTGAGAACATTCTCTTAAAAAACACAACAGTACTGTTTTCACATTTAAGAAAATGAACAATTCCATAATACTAATATATAACCCATAATCAAATTTACACAACTGGCCTCATATTTTCTTTCAGAACCTTTTTTTTTGGATCCATAATTCAATCAAGGCTCATTCCTTACATTTGGTTTTTCTGAGTCTTTTAATCTTGCATATTCCATACCACCACCACCCCCCGCAATTTGGGGGGGGATTGTTTTGTTTTACATGAAATTGACTTTTTAAAAAAGCCTAGGTCCGAAAAGGGAACCCTCCTACACTGTTGGTAGGGATGTAAATTAGTGCAGCTACTATGGAAAGCAGTATGGAGGTTCCATGCTAAAAATAGAGCTACCATATGATCCTCTCCTGGGCATATATTCAGAAAAGACAAAAACTCTAATTCAAAAAGATACATGCACCCAAATGTTTATAGCAGCACTATTTACAATAGCCAAGACATGGAAACTACCCAAGGGCCCATCAACAGATGACTGGTAGATATCTACACACACACAATGGAATATTATTCAGCCATAAAAAAGAATGAAATATTGCCATTTGCAGCAACATGGTTAGACCTAGAGAATATCATACTAAGTAAGCCAAAGACAAATATTATAATACCACTTATATGTGGAATTTGAAAAATAATACAAATGAACCTATATACAAAACAGAGACAGACTCACAGACATGGAAAACAAACTTAAGGCTATCAAAGGGGAAAGGGGGGGAGGATAAATTAGGAGTATGGGATTAACAGATACAAACTACTATACATAAAATAGATAAGCAACAAGGATTCACTATATAACACACAACTATATTCAGTATCTTATAATAACTGTAATGGAAAATAATCTGAAAAAACATAATTGAATCACTTTGCTGTACACCTGAAACTAACACAATATTGTAAACAGACTATATTTCAATAAAAAAAAAATAAAAATAAAATATTTTTAAAATTTAAAGTCTAGGTCAGTTCTAACATCCATCTGATTGTTTCCACGTGATTAGATACAAATTTAATTTTCTTAAACAAGAATATGTACATGTATAGGTGACAGGTGAGTCCTTCCAAATGCCATCACATCAGAGGCACATAATGCCAGGCTATCCCACTACAGGGGATAAGTTTGATCATGTGGTTAAAGTGGTGACTATATGTCTATCCATTGTAAAGAGAGATCTAATACCCTATCTCCCAATAACTTTTCACCCAGTGGTTTTAGCATCTATTGATGATTCTTGCCTGAATCAATTATTACATTTGGGACTACAAAATGATGACTTTCTAATTTTATCATTCCTCCTACATTTATTGTCTAGCATTCTTCTGTTAAGTAGAACTACTTCTTCACTCTCCCTTTATCTTCCTTTTAAGTATTATTATGAACTCAAAGATCTGTTTTAATCTAATGTATTATAACAATCCATTACCATCATTTTTTTTCAAATTGTCCAATTTTTGGTTCAAATTGTCCCAGGTGGGACTTCCCTGGTGGCACAGTGGTTAATACTCTTTGCTCCCAATGCAGGGGGCCTGGGTTCGATCCCTGGTCAGAGAACTAGATCCCACATGCATGCCGCAACTAACTCACATGACACAACTAAGGAGCCTGTGAGCCAAAACTAAGGAGCCCACATGCCACAACTAAGGAGCCCGCCTGCCACAACCAAATAGACCCAGCACAACCAAATAAAATAAATAAATAAATAGACCCAGTTATGGCTAATATGGTTCCCTTCAAGACTTCATCTGTGTCATTTAACCCCAATTCTACTGGCTGATGAGGCTACTTCCTGTACAAGATTTTTCTTTTTTTAATGAAAGTTCATAGCAGCTTTATTTATTTGCGTGAGAGGAATTTCATTTTATTTTATTCTATTCTATTTTATTTTGTACAAGATTTGTCTAAGCTCACCTTTTACCATCTCTGACCCAGACCTAGAATCAGCTATTCCTCCCTGGAGCCTTTGTTCCTTTTAGTGGACAAAAGAATTTATAAATCAGGATCTGAGCACTAGGTGTCTTCATAGCTATTGAGATGTCATCGTCTCCTGAAATGGTCTAGAAGCAAAGTTGGGGATTAAAAAAAAAAAAAAAAGTTTATATTGATATTTTCAACTCAAATTCAACATTTTTTACTTACTTTATATTAGTACTATATCTTTTCTCTCACAATGAAAATCTTGGTTAATAAACTAGTTTTTAAATTATAACATTAATATTACTAACAATAAACCTACTGAGTTTAAGTCTTTTGGGGGTCAATTCTTTTTGTCCTTAAAGTATACCCCACTAGCGATCTACAGTCAGTTCAAGTTATTTTATTTTTATTTTTTCTCTGTATGTCCTGTAATTTAGGTTCATTTTTTAACAATTATAGCTTATTTTTCATTATTTTTAAATTTAATTTTTGAATATGTAAAACATTTACATTCTTCAAAAGTTAAAGTGTTACAAAAAAGGAACGCTCAGAAAAGTGTCCCTCCCTTCCCCTTTCCCTCCAATATTTTCCTATCTATTCCCTACAGATAACTAGTTTTATTTGTTTATCTTTCATGTTTCTATTTATAGAAATAAGCATAATGTGTGTATACACATATGAATTCTTAATTCTTCTTTTTCTTATACAGAAGATGGAATACCATATCCAGTTCTGTACTTTGCTATTTGTACTTAACAATATATCTCAAATTCACTCCATAGGAGTGATTAGAAGTCTTCCTCATTCTTTTTAATGGCTGTTTAATACTCCATTCTTAGATGTTAATAGGTAGAACTTTGATAGAGAAAAAAGGAAAGAGCATTTTAGACAGGGTGAATGGTATATAATAAGCAGGAGAGTAAGCGTGAACAGGCTTTATACTATATGAAGGAGTGCAGGCTGTGGGGAGAGCAACCAGCTTAGAGTGAAGGGTGGGAGAAATCAGAATCACCATACCATACGACTTCAGGGAACCCCATACACACCATCATTTAAGGAGCTGTACAACGCACAACTTAGATGGCTGTATACAACAGCCCTATAAGATAAGGTTGAAAACCAAGCTGGAGCTAGCTTACGGAGGCCTTGAGTTATAAAGTAAAATAGAGTTAGGACTTTGTCTTGTAGCCAAAGTTTTTACACAGAGAAGTGTCACGTTCAACATGTTGCTTTAAGATAAATACAACCACAGATGGACTAGAAGAGTAAGAGGTTATTGGAATTGTCTAGGCATGAAAGGATCTCTGTGGGTTGACAGCAAGAAGGGTAGTACCTAAGACACAGTCCTGCCTACTTTCAAAGAGCTTACAATCCTATTGTTGAGAATGTGAAACACAAGAGTTACAAAATACAGAAAAGTGATATTTCAGGATCAGAAGAGACCTTAGTGATTATTTTGTCCAGTGGTTCTCAAGTCTAGCTGATAATCAGAATCACCTAGCAGAACTTGTTAAAAACATTCTGTGGCCCTATTCCCCAGAGATTCTGATTTAGTAGGTCTAGGGTGGATCTGAGAATGTGAATTTTTTTTTTTCATGTGGGATCTTAGTTCCCTGACCAGGGATCGAACCCGTGCCCCTGCAGTGGAAGCGCGGAGTCTTAACCACTGGACTGCCGGGGAAGTCCCAAGAATGTGAATTTTTAACAAACTCCTCAGCTGATCCTGTGGACTGGCTATGTTTGGGAACAACTCATCTGGTGTACCCGTTCATCACGAATGAGAGACTGAATCACGACAACACTCTTTTTAAAGAACATCCTAGGAGATCACAAACTTAGAGTAGGGAGGCCTTTTCAATCAAGAGCAAAACACCCAAAAGCTAAAAAAGAAGAGAAAGACAAATCTAACTACAAACATTTTTTTAAACTTTTGTATGGCAAGGAATCCTATAAAGGAAAAAAAATACTTGAAAAACTGTATTTGCAACAGACTTTTACAAAGAGTTATTATCACAATATTCAAGGGCTTATGAAAATGCATGAAACTAACCCAACAGAAAAATGCGCAAAGGATGGGCAGAAAAGGGAAATACCCAAGAACTTGGTGAAACTACATTAATAGGCTAGGAAATAGAATTTAAGGCAAAAAAACTACACAAGTTGGGCAAGGCATAACATTTGAATATATCTGTTGCCAGAACCATTTCTCTTCCTCATTTCTACCTTGGAAGAAAGCCGTAACAAGAGAAGAGATAAAGGAGAGAAGAGGGCATTCCAATTCCACAGAAAGGCAGGAACGCCTCTGATTCCACATCCCTTCTCCTTCATTTTCCTCTATGAATTGCTGAGGCCAGGCTAGCAAGCTGGCAGATAAAAGCACAAGCACAGGGCTTCCCTGGTGGCGCAGTGGTTGAGAGTCCGCCTGCCGATCCAGGGGACATGGGTTCGTGCCCCGGTCCGGGAAGATCCCACATGCCGCGGAGCGGCTGGGCCCGTGAGCCATGGCCACTGAGCCTGTGCGTCCAGGGACTGTGCTCCACAACTGGAGAGGCCACAGCAGTGAGAGGCCCTCGTACCGCAAAAAAAAAAAAAAAGGCACAAGGACAATAGTGACAAGATTATAACCGCTTGGATATATTTTCCTCTTCTCTACTTGACATCCCTAACTTACCGCCCTTAGTACCTTTTTGTCAATATAACTTAAGCCCAAGAACAGCTCTTGCGCCAGAAGAGACTATATTACAGTTACTTGGATTTAAATTAAGACTTAAGACCTTACATTCAATTTATAACTGCCTAAAGGCCTTTAAACAGTTTCCTTTACAACTTTATCAAATTACCTATTAAAAAAAGACTTAAATAACAATAACATTTTTACTCACTACTCAGTTTAAAAGATAAAATAAGACAAATATAGTTTAATCCCCTAAAACCACGATCCTAAGTTTGATATTGCCAAACATTTTAAACTATACTTATCATCTTAATATGTTCTTTTCTTGTTTTAGCACTTTAATTGCCTCCCAAGCAAATCTTTAAGTACTCAAAAAACCTTTAGTAAATACTAAAAAAGTAAACTTTTGAATCTAGTATATCTCAAGAAGTTCTTAAATATTGCAACACCCTTTCAAAATGCAAAGTTTTCTTATATCCTTAAACTAATAATCAAATCTAAACCCAGTTACTCAAGAACACATTTTACACTGGAACCAAATCAATCAGTTGAGATTCTTCAATATGCCGAATCACCACAAACATTCCGTCTTAAGTCCAGATGGACTTAAACTTCACTGATTTAACATATATCATGTGCTACATATTATTCTAAGTACTTTATATTATTTAACTTAATACTCAAAGAAAAAACTTTTATGAAGTAGGTACTATTATTACCCCTATTTACAGATGAGGAAACTGAGGAAGAAAGAGGTTAAGTTCCCACAGTCACATAGCTAATAAATAGTAGAGCCAGGCTTCAAAATCCAGGCTTCTGGCTCTGGAGTCAAATGCATGTTACCCTTAAGCTGTGTTACCTCTCCTTATAGGTCTGATTTACTTCATGAATTCTACGTAAGTTTCACAGGTTTGGAGATATGATTTCAAGCCCAAGGTCTGGAGCCAGGACATATGACCTTTCTGTGCCAGTAACAGGCACACCTAGCACCTTTTCTGTTTAAATAGTTGCTTTGAGATGACCTCTAAATCAATTAACTCCAGATAGGGGCTGATTTTACAATCTGAGTTCCCCAAGTTCAAATTAAGACCTTACCTAATTCTGCTGTAACTTTCAACTTTGTTACCTAAAAACAGGGTAGATCAAATTCTGTAATTTCCACACAGGTGCTTCTATCTTTTGATGGATTCAACTAGTTATGGTCATTCTAATGACACCTTTAAGCTAGGAACAATCCAAGGTACATAACAGACCAGGCAAAGCTCATGACTCCTAAGAAAAAGCCAGTCAACATATGAGGTCCCTAATGTCCAGGGCACTCTTCTGCTTGCTATTATCTAAAACTCTCTATAGGAAAAGATACACAAGCTGTTAAAGATTACTTAATGGCAAACTTCCAGGAAATATCCAAGAGCTATACTATTAGCAATAATGTCTTTAAACAGTACAAGGGAGTGCAATTAAAAATTTTTTAATGTATTACTCAATACAGTAGGCCATTTTATAAGAAAGAGCTAAGTTTTTGTACAGTAAGAAAAGATCGGAAGGTCTTAGGGGACAGATCCATGGATCAGTACTGTAGCAATAGAACAAACATTGAAAATTCTGGAGACAATCCAAAATCACTGTGTCAGAAGATGGTTCAAGGACCAGTATCAATTAGCATCAAAAGTTTTCACTGACTCTTAGCAAAAATGAGGACAGTGGAGATGATGTAACACATGGGGGCGGGCATACACACACACAATTACCCCAGTTCTAAGACACGTGACATTGCCTAAGACATCAATATAATAACAGCGTTTCAGGAAAGCACTATTAAATACATACATGATTTTAAGATACAGCCTGATTTCAAAAATATTAAAATGTGAATTGAAAATTATGGTATATATTAGTGTAATGCTTTCTTGGTACCTAAATTAAATCTTTACTTCTTTTCTGATATTAATGTCTTTTCTTTTACAACATAATGGTGACAGAAAATGATAGTCAGATTTTTTTTTAATGTCCTAAAAGGCTGGCAACCTGATGATGGGCTCCCAATTTCCCCCCACAATTTTACCAATCATAAATCTCAAAAAAAATCTGGGTCCCAAATCACCTTCCATCTAGGACTACAAAAACACTTCTATTAGTTCAGTCCATCCTACCTAAAAAATCCCAAAATAAGGAATCTCTTGCTTAGCTCACCCTATTGGTGGCCAGCAATCCTCAAGGGAAAAACATTTTTTTTTTCCTTGTGCCAAGTTGAAGTCTGCCTTCCTCCCCACACCCACCGTGACGTCCACGCATTGGCAAGTCCTATGCCCTGGAATAATGCAATTATCAGAATGGAATGGGTAAAACAGAAAACAAAAACCAAAAAAAAACCCATTTGTTTGAAGACATTAGACAACTAGTAAGATAGCCAAGACTGCAGAGAAGCTGTGATGGTCAGTTTTATACGGCAACCCTTGAGGTTACAGTCCTAGTCATTCAATCAAACACTAATCTACCTGTTACTGTGAAGGTATTTGGTAGATGTGATTAAAGTCTTTAATCATTTTAGTTTAAGTAAGGAAGATTATCCTAGATAATGTGGGTGGGCCTGATCCAACAATGGAAAGGCTTTAAGGGCAGAACTGAGGTTTCTCTGAGGAAGAAGAAATTTGACTGGAATGCAGCTTCAACTCCTGCCCAAGAGTCCCAGCCTGCGTTCCTGATGGCCTAGTCCAGTCTCCACAATGTATACACCAACTCCCTTCAATAAGCAGCTTAATATATACGTGTGTATATTTATATACAAATAGATAGATGACATAGATTATTTTGATGATATATAAATACTACACAGAACCATATTCCATAATTAAAACCGTCCTTCAAAGAAAACTTCAGGACCAAGTGGCCTGACTAGCAAATTCTTCCACGCTTTTAAGGAAGAAATTACATCAATCTTATACAAATGCTTCCAGAGAACAGAAAAAGAGAACCTATATCCCAATTCATTTTCTGAGGCCAGCATAATGCTGACCCAAAACCTGACAAGAACATTACCAAAAAGCATTACAGATGACTTTTTCTCATAAGCACAAAATCCTATACAAATTATTAAAAAATCAAACCCAGATACATCAAAAAGGATAATACATATGGCAAAGGTTGACTTAACATTCTAAAATCAATATAATTCATATGCTGAAAGGCTAACAAAGTTTTAGAATAATAACTAAAATAGCATGAAACAGTACTTAAAAAGGGCAGGTTGACACAATAAATATAGTCACAGAAAAAAAGATTAAAAATATAAACAACTATTCTCCCTTAATTGTAGGCTTATCATATGTGCTTTTTAAAAACTGTTTTATTGAGTATGCCAAAGTCTCTAAAATGAATGTGTTATTACTTTTAAAATGAGAAAGGAAAATGTATCTGTAAAAACAGGGAACTCTTCAAGAAAATGTTGGAGTATTTTTTTTTTGGAGTATTTTTAAAGCTTAGAACAGTTTAAAAGAAATTTTTTAAAGTTTCAGAAGAAAATGATATATTACTAAAGAGATTTGGACATTTTTCCATCTAGATTAAAGAAGAAATATTAGGAATATAAGACAAATTAGGAATTCAGGTTAAAAACATGAAATAGTTTCTCAAGCAGATTATTCAATGGGATGACAGAATAATCTTGGTAGCTTTAAATCCAACACAAGGGCTTAATGTGGAGGCATGGTGTGCTTCCTAGGGTACTCAACAGCAAGCATGGTTCTAAGGAACAGGCAGAAGGTAGGACAGGTGGGTAGCACAGGATAAAGGATGATGCTGGAATCCCAAGTGAGAGGGTGCTCAACAATTAGGGCAATGGAACATTCAGATTACCTGACATTTAATTTCCTAAACAGATTGTTATGAGCTAAATTAAATTGTGTTTCCCTCAAAATTCATATGTTGAAGTCCATTACCCTAAATCCTCAGAATGTGACTGGAAATAGGGCCTTAAAGAGGTGATTAAGATTAAATTAAGTCATTAGGGTGGGCCCTAATCCAATACAAATGGTGTCCTTTTAAGTAGAGGAGATGAGGACACATACAGGCACAGAGGGAAGACTGACCATGTGAAGACACAGGGAGGAGAAGGCAGCCACCTCCAAGCCAAGGAGAGAGGCCTCAGAAGAAACCAACCCTGCCAACACCTTGAACTTGGGCTTCCAGCCTCCAGGATTGTGGGAAAATAAATTTCTGTTGTTTAAGTCACACAGTTTGTGGTACTTTGTTAGGGCAGTCCTAGCAAACTAATACACAGATACAACTGCAAAAATTAAATTTTACCCTCTCCCACAAAAAAAGAGATTTAGGTAAGCAAACACACTGAAGGCGTCTTACATGGTGTTAAGGTATGGACTGTGATCTTCATATAGAAGTGTAGATCATTAGCTGTTTTATTCTAAGGAAGGTGAGCTTTCTTTAATAATCTTCTTAACCAAATCATGTCACAGATCTTTCTACTACACCCCAGTACTTTGCAAAATGTTAGTAAGCCCCGCCTCCATGTTATAGTAAGAACAGAGATAGTTTAATTTATATCTATACTTATCATAAAAGCCTTAATATTTCAATGCTGGAAAGGACAATCTGAATCTAAAGAAAATATCTTCTTAAATTAAAATATTAAAAAAAAAACAGTTAACAGCCAGCATCTCCTGGGAACTCACAATAGTCAGGTGCAAATCAAAGCATTTTACATGAATTAACCCAATCCTAATAACCCTCTGAGGTAGGTACTATTACAACCTCTTTTTCGGAGACAAAGAAACTGATGAATATCCAAGCTAGTAAATGAAGGTACTAAGACTTAAACCCAGTTAAAACTGGCTCCAAAGCCCACATTCTTAACCACTGCCCAATGAAGTATAATGAGGGCACTATTGAGCATAAACTGTAATGGCTTTGGAGTCAGTTTAAATTTGAATGCTGGCTCTGCTACTTACACGGTGTATGACTTGGGCAAACTTAAGCTCTTTGTGTCTTAGATTCCTTGGCTATAAAATGGAGATAATTAAATGAGGCAATGGATGTAAAAACATTTAGCACAGTGTCTGGAACATAACAATGTCTACTAATTACTAAGTCCTTACTATTTCTAATTCTACTTTCACGAATATACAAGAACAATCCAACAATGTCTACTTTGGAATGGACTTCCCTGGTGGCGCAGTGGTTAAGAATCTGCCTGCCAATGCAGGGGACACAGGTTCGAACCCTGGCCCTGGAAGATCCCAATGCCATGGAGCAACTAAGCCTGTGCGCCACAACTACTGAGCCTGCGCTCTAGAGCCCATGAGCCACAACTACTGAGCCCCCTATAGCCACACCTACTAAGCCCACGCGCCTAGAGCCCGTGCTCCACAACAAGAGAAGCCACCACAATGAGAAGCCCGCACCCCTCAACAAAGAATAGCCCCCACTCACTGCAACTAGAGAAAGCCCACGCATAGCAACAAAGACCCAACACAGCCAAAAACATAAATAAAATAATAATTTTAAATTAAAAAAAAAAGAATCCACCTGCCAATGCAGGCGACACAGGTTCGAGCCCTGGTCTGGGAAGATCCCACATGCTGCGGAGCAACTAAGCCCATGCGCCACAACTACTGAGGTTGCGGTCTAGAGCTGCGTGCCACAACTACTGAAGCCCACACGCCTAGAGCCTGTGCTCCACAACAAAGAGAAGGCCATGCACCACAACGAAGAGTAGCCCCTGCTCGCCGCAACTAGAGAAAGCCCGGGCGCAACAACAAAGACCCAAATGCCACCATAAATAAATAAATAAATAAATGTATTTAAAGAAACAAAAAACAATGTCTACTTTGGGGACTCTAAGCAAAAAGAGCAAAGGGTTCTCTTCTTTCATCCATACTTCTTTCCTTCCTATGATTCCAGAAATGCATATACTATTCCAATAATCTCATTTCTCATAAGAAGTATATTGAATCAGATTAGCAGTTAGATCAGCCTTATATTCTGTCTCCCACAAAGATGATACCTAATAACTTGGGTAAGGACAACAGTACAGTTATGCGGTAACTTCAAAAGATTCTGGACATTGCTCAAACATCTAACATTTAATAAAAATTCACCAATGTACTTACTTTAACCTTTACCAAATTTTAAAAAAAATACCGAGTTCATAACATTTCTTGGGATTACAAGATAACTATTTGCTCTTATTTGTTCTATTACTACTTATTCCAAGCTTCAGAGTTCCTTATTTTAGTGTTCCCAATCTTCCTGATTTATGTGGTTAGAAAATACTCTCCTTCAATCTCCATTTTTCCAAATACTGCTTCTGTACTCATGTGAAAGTCTCTCAGTTTTCTTTATCTACTTATAACTGAACTTCTCTAAGCCTTTTCCTTTTTTTTTTTTTTTTTTTTTGCGGTACGCAGGCCTCTCACTGTTATGGCCTCTCCCGTTGCGGAGCACAGGCTCCAGATGCAGGCTCAGCGGCCATGGCTCACGGGCCCAGCCGCTCCGCGGCATGTGGGATCTTCCCAGACCAGGCCACGAACCCGTGTCCCCTGCATCGGCGGCGGACTCTCAACCACTGCGCCACCAGGGAAGCCCGCCTTTTCCATTTTTGAAGCATTTTTCTTGAGATGATTTAGTGGAAAAAACACTGGGCTAGGCGCCAGGAGTCCTCACTCTGCCGTCTCATCTCTCAGATTCCTCATCTTAAAAGGCAAGAGGATTGCAATAGATAAATTTGTAATAGGTTCCCTTATAGCTCTAAGCCTCATATTTCCATGACTCTGGGTCTTCCAACTAGAAATCATTCAGTATGCCAACAATTTCCCTAAACTTTACTCCAGTTAGCCAAGGAGGAGTAGGCATGTTCAGATTCAGGGGCAGAGTAAGACACAATAATCGGAAAGCCCAGGGCTATAGAAGGAAAGACATGGTATTTTGTGAATCAACAGAAAAAGATTAGTAAGAAAAATGAGATGCCAAGAAGAAACCAAAGACAGAAAAAAAGTCAGAAACACACAGTCTAACTCTAATCTCATCCCTACACATCTATTTGAAGAAGAACTAAAAAACAAAAAGCTTTGGGAGCAGAGGTTATCCAGCCCTCATATCTACCTCAAGGGAGCAAGGCAACTCTATGACATCTTTGCAATGTTGTTGCTAAAATGGCCTACTACAGTGTTTTGCACAAAACAGGCATTACTGGGGTATCTGATGACTGAATTAATGTTCAGATGACCTGAAAGCCCTCATAAATGCTACTGGTACTGCTACATACCAGGAAATCTGAGAGCTCAAGGCAATGGGAAATACAAGGCACTGGCTGTCCTGGTTCTAAGGGGAAGGAGACTAAATTAGTTGGGAGGGGGGAAGATTTGGCCTAATGGCATAACTTATGAGCTGATGCTACTGGAAGCAGCTCCCAGAAGGTAAAAGGACAGATTACCAGGCACAGACCATCTCTAAGGCAATATTATAATATGTATGAAAGTATTTCCTACCCTGGTGTCAGAGTCCAAGAAAGCACTATCTTTTCTAAAGTTTCCTTCCAAAGAGTCAGATCTTCTTGGCTTATGATTGGTTAGGGGGCAGGGGAGAGTAAATCAATAAAGGGATAAGGAAATTGGGCAGTTCTAAAAATTCTCAGGGCAACCCTATTTTGGTGTTTCTCAAAGTGTGGTCCCTGGATCACCAATAACAGACCAAGGGAGGGGGTGCTTGCTTAAAATGCAGACTCGGAAACCCATCACTGATCTCCAGAATCAAATTTCTGGGAGAGGTACAAATCAAAACCACATGAGATATCACCTCACACCTGTCAGAACAGCTATCATCAAAAAGAACACAAATAAAACATGTTGGCAAGGATGTGGAGAAAAAGGAACCCTTGTACACTGTTGGTGGGAATGTAAATTGGTGTAGCCACTGTGGAAAACAGTATGGAGGTTTCTCAAAAAACTAAAACAGAACTACCATATGACCCAGCAATTCCACTACTGGCTATATATCTGAAAAAAACAAAATCACTAATTGGAAAAGATATATGTACCCTAATGTTCACAGCAGCATTATTTACAATTACCAAGATATGGAAGCAACCTAAGTGTCCAACAACAGATGAACGGATAAAGAAGATGTAGGATACACACACACACACACACACCCACACACACACACACACACACACACACACACACACACAATGGGCTACTACTCAATCATAAAAAAAGAATGAAATTTTGCCATTTGCAGCAACATGGATGGACCTGGAGGGCATTATGCTAAGTGAAAAGTCAGAGAAAGATGAATACTGTATGATATCACTTACATGTGTTATCTAAAAAAAATACAACACACCAATGAATATAACAATAAAGAAGCAGACTCACAGATACAGAGAAAAAACAAGTGGTTACCAGGTGGGGGTGGAATAATATAGGGCTGGGGGAGTGGGAGGTACAAACTATTGGGTGTAAGGCTCAAAGATGTACTGTACAACACAGGGAGTAGAGCCAATATTTGGTAATAACTGTAAATAGAAAGTAACCTTTAAAAATTGTATAAACAATTTTAAAAATTATTTTTAAAAAATTCTGGGAGGGGTATTGGTACTTTTAAGGAGCAAACTTATGTTTGAGAACTACTGTCCCAGAATTTGGGTCGGGGGGTGGGGAAGAGGAGTTAAGGGTGGAGTTCTTCAACCGGATTCTTCAATTTCAACTGCTATAACTACAACACTGTTTGGAGGACCATTAAAAAAAGAACCTTAATTTCTCAGGTAACAGCTGCAGCTAGTTGTTTAACAGCTAACAGGGGCACAATTAAAGGGCCTGGAAAATTCATTTTCATAAACTGGTTAAACAGTTCCTTAGTCTGTTTATCCTGTTAGTTTGGTCACTGGTTTCTCCTTTAAAAATAAATCGGATCAATCCAGGAATTTTCAGAAAGAATCACAAACTCCAAAATAGGTTTTTTTTTTTTTTGATAGTGCAGAACTAGGCTTTTAAACCCGAAAACACTGAACGCTATAAAAAGTAAGGTTTTATTTAAAAGAAAATTACCAATTGAGGCTCCCCCAGCTCTTCTACACTCAGAGGCACTGATGAAAGCTAGTAATTTGTGGGTGGCAGAGAAGGAAGACTGAAGCAGCGGTGCAAAGAGCGAGAAGTCCGACCAACGACCTAATTTTTAATGATTCAATTAACTGCCAGAAAGAACACGTCTGCAAATGTTTTATCAATAAACACTCCGGGGCTCTCATCATTCCTCTTCTGTTGGGATTAAAAACACCAAAGGCCTGCAGGAAAGTCAAGTTATACTTTAGTTGTCCCCACGACTGTGTTGACGATTTCCACACAAGGCGACCCCCCTTCTTCCCCGGATTACCAAGCTTTACCCTCAGCACGGAAACTGGCGCCTGGAACCCATTTGCCAACGTTGTGCCTCGAGATGACTGTAGCCCCGCGGGTTTTCAAACTGGGGGTCCGACCCGGCGGGCTGCCGCCCGAGCGGCGTCCTGAGGAGTCGGCCCCCTAACCACGACACAAAGGCACCTTCCGGGGCCAGGCCCGCTGCCGCACTCGGCCCGCCGGGTCTTCGAGGCGAATGGTCTCGTGCCGCCACTTATCTGAAGCTCCCCGCCGCTAGCGGCCCGCGCCCCCCAGCCCCCGCCCCGGCCCGCGCGGCCACACGGCTGAGTCACCCGGCGCTTCACGTTAAGAGTCCCCCTTCGGCGCGCGGGGCACGCCGGGAAGGCCGGGCTCCGGCCAACCCCCTGGGCAGCGCGCCACAGGGTGTCCCTTTTCCTCCCGACACGCCCCCGCGTCCCACGCAGGACGCTCTCACCGCTGCACAGCCGCGGTAGATCGATTTCTGAGCTGTGGATACCCTCTTTCAATTATTAAAAGTCTGAAACGGAAAAGTTAGTAGTTATCTGAATTGTGAAACAAGCTCGCGCGGCCCCGGGACAGCCAATGCTTTTAGAAAATTGTGGAGCCCGGATCTTTACATACGTTTGGAGGGAGGAGGTAGTGAGAATAATGGAGTTCCTTAAACACCTTTTGCTTGGAAATCCCTCTCCCGGATATGCATTCTGACTTAGAGGAGGGAGGAAAACTCCACGTTTTTCTCAAACCTTGAGTTTAAGGAAACTACATAGTATAGCAAACAAAGCGGAATTACACATTTTTAATCAACCTGAAGCAAATTATTGGAAAATTGGTTGTGTTACTAGTAAAATATTTCAACACTCAAAACAGTATCTATGTATAGTCCATGACCTATAAAGCGTAAAAGAAATAGCATCAGTCCTTTCTGTCATGATTTCTACTGGTTTTTGTACTTTTAAAAGTTATACTAGTTAAATAAAAAGTTATACTGGTTATGCAAACTATTTTGTTTTAAAATTGTTGAAAACCAATTAAGTTAATAGCACGATTTCTTAAATTTTGAGTCAACTTCTTTTTCATTACTTAAGAGTCTAAAAACTAATTTGGGGCTAATGATTATGTTTGAAATGGAAGGAATATAAGAAAATATCTCATTCCAGTAGGTTGCAAATGGTTGCCAGATACTTGTATAGTAAAATTGCCTCATTAAGGGCAACAACTTTAAAAAACTGAAGCTATAAATTTGTTCATTGTAATTTTATCTTAGAGGTGTAGAGGATCAGTCCCCATTTCTATTCTTTCACTTCACTTACAATGACTAAAACATCCAGTACTGTGTTTGAATCAGGATGGGCTAGGTGCTGCACTAGTCACCTGTACGTCACTAATAGGTCAGGTGACTCTACAGGGCAGTTCACCTTCACGTGGTGACACAGCATTCCCAGCTGCTTCCATTCCTGGCTCTGCCAACCCAACACGAGGTTTCACATCAGGGATGCCAAAAGAGCTAGACTGGAGAATCCTGCAAGGGCTTTTCTTTGCCTCTTCCGGATGTGGACCTTTCACTTCTGCTGACATTTCATTGGCCTGAACTAGTCACCCGGCCAAACCTGACTTGACTCTAAGAAGGCTAGGAGGTATAAATTCCTGTGTGCTGAGGGAAAATGAACAAGAAAAAAGATTTGATGAACACAGCATCATCTCTGTCACAGTGTTCAATAGTAAAACTAAATATAAACCAATTTGAATGTGTTATAGGATCCAAACTTTACAACCAAAGTAATATAATTATTCAAACTAATGCCTTTATTTCCATTTCTATAAAGTACAACGTTACATCCTCTGAGTCAAAAGGAAGAAAAAACTTTTCTGATGTTCATGCGAGACAGTTCTTGAAACAAATTCTTCCCTTCTGGAAGAGTTTCTCTCTGCAGATTTGTAATATATAAAAATCTGACCCCAACGTTGGAGAATTAGGCTAACTACTGTGTCTTTTAATCAGTCGTTAAGACTAAATGGTTCTATTCTTGTCTCTAATCTCATATAATGAATAGCATATCAGTCCTGGTACTTTTTTTGGGTAGACATCAAGCAGATGGAGTATGAAAAATGTAGAGTCACAGAAAGCAGAGGTGTATGCTGATTTTTACCATTTTATTTCTAATTTAATGCATCTCCAAAATCTGAATCTCTCAGATGTATCTGGAGCTGAAACCTTTCTTTATTATTATTTTTAAAAATATTTATTTATTTTTTCTGTGCCAGGTCTTAGCTGTGGCATGTGGGATGATGATCATACGTGTTGTAGCATGCAAACTCTTAGTTGCAGCATGCATGTAGGATCTAATTCCCCAACCAGGGATCAAACTTGAGCCCCCTGCATTGGGAGTGTGGAGTCTTACTCACCAGACACCAGGGAAGTCCCTGGAGCTGAAACCTCTCTAATGTCAAATTGGGAGGCCTGAAATTTTCAATTGTCATAATGGCCAATTCAGTTTATTTGATTAACTGTGTTATTTAAGTTCCTTAAATATAACATCTACTACCCGTAAATGTTACAAAGCACTTTCCCAATATTTCATGTGACTTAAATTTCTCAACAGCCCTGTGTGAAAGGAAAATCAAAATGAAGTTGGGGGCTTGCCCTGGTGGCGCAGTGGTTGAGAGTCTGCCTGCCAATGCAGGGGACACGGGTTCGTTCCCTGGTCCGGGAGGATCCCGCTGGGCCCGTGAGCCATGGCCGCTGAGCCTGCGCGTCCGGAGCCTGTGCTCCGCAACGGGAAAGGCCAAAACAGTGAGGGGTCCGCGTACCGCCAAAAACAAAAAAACACCAAAAAAACCAAAAAAACCCTAATGATTCCTTAAGGACAAATATTGTATGACTCGAGTCAGAGTCAATCACAATTCTCGCAAGGCAACTTTTAACAACCTCGTGGCTTTTTGTCTTTGTAAGCCCCTGATTCTTTTTCTTCCCAGGAACACTCCTTTAGGGTTACCCAAATCTGTGTCTCCCCAGCTGCAATTCTTAAGACCCCAAATAAACTTTTCTTATCTGCAGCCTCCTGCATTATTTTTTGGTTGACACCTGGGAGATAGATTTTACTACTCAGATTCACAAATGAGGAAAACAAGACATAAACAAGTAAAGTAACTAAGGTCATTAAACTACTAAGTGGTGCTGGTGGGCTGAGAACTCAGACCATCTGACCCCAAAGTTCTTGCTTGCCAGCTCCACCTAATTGCTTCCAGGTGAACTGAGCACTTCCAGGTGGCACCTTAAATGTCATCAACTGTTAACACAAACCAACTAATTTCAGGTTGACTTAGAATGAAAATATTTTAAAAGTAATAGCTATTATCAATTATCATATAAAAAATGAATTATCCTTTCTGCATACTACATATGTAGTAAATATAAAAACAACCCCAAAATCCCAAGATTTTTGAACTCTTTCAAAATAATTACATTTGCAAAAACAATTTTTTAAATGCTTTAGGTTGTATAATCTCTAGATCACTGCAGACATATCAAATGAGACTTTTTGAAAGAATAATCACTTTTGTTTGGAAGTCCAAAATTGTGCTCAAATATAGATGAAATATAAATACAGATGTAAATTATTTAATTTTTGACTTTTTAGAGGGGGGCCAGAACTCCGTATATTGACCCAAAGTAGATTCACAAGAATCTTTTTCACTTCACTTTCATCAGTTCACCTTCATCAACAATCTCTTCATGAAAGTCACAAAGCTTTATGACCAGCAGGAAACAGACGGGACCTTGAGTACATAATCAACCAGAGAAGCAAGAATTTTAAGTTTCTAGTGGCTGGAATTTTCTACTAAATCTTTATTAATGTACATCTGCTTTACATAAAACTTCACTATGCCTTTTAGTCTCATTTATAGGGATTGTTTCATCTGCAAATTCAACAAACATATAGCCACAGTCCAAAGGTGTAGGACCCCAAGAGAGTTACATAGATGATGATTGCAGGATCTCTCCTCTAAGGGAACTTAAAAATGTTAAGTTTGGTTATTTGGGTAACCAAATAGGAGATAAGGGGAAGTGAATCTACATCAAAATATTCCACTATTAAGTAAAAAAGAAATGATAGAATATCGCACTTTTGCAAACCCCTGTGAATTAATAGATATAGGCATTATGCATCAACAGCTCCTAAGATCATAAAAAGAGAGAGAACTAGACATTATGTGCCTCCTGAGGGAAGACCACACCACCACCTAAAATGCTGCTACAGGGATCGAACCTAAATCGGGTCTAGGCTTGAGATCCAGCTGCCAATTCGTAGGAAACAGAACAGAGGGACATGTTGAACTGCACCGTGATCACGCAATCTGCAAAGTCCTGACTGCGGGCGACTCTACAGGTCAAAAGTCCTCTTTTCTCGCGTCAAAAAATTGTAAAGTTAAAGAAAAAGACAAAAGATATCTCAAGTTTTTAAAAAGTGTATATATGTGTGTAGGGAGGAAACTATTCTGTCTATGGGAGAACATTTGGGTGGTAAAACCATGTAAGAGAAAGGAAGTGAAATGTTTACTGTAAAGGTTAGGATAATGGTTACTTATTCGCTGCCGTTGTTGGTGGTGAAACAGTTGTGACTGGGAAGTGACTACAGAAGGGGCTTCCAAGGGTAGGTAGGGAAGTTGTTTCTGACCTGGTGGTAGTTACAAGGGTGTTTGCCTTAGAATAAGTGATTAAGGCAAACATTTTCTTTGTGTTGTCTTCTGTGTCTGTGGGTTTTTTTGTGCTAAAAAAATTTTTTAAAGAAAAGGTTTGGAGCTAGAGGCCAGTCCTACCCAAGAGCTGAAATATATTTTCTTCACACTGAGCTATTTGCAAATGTATCCATTTGGTTTCCTGGGAAAATATCAATATTAAGGTTAAATTACTTTAAAAAGAAAAATAAACGCTTTAAAAAACTTTTGAAAGATATTCCACATTGTAATATAATTGGGGAATTTTATTTAGATATTGTCCTTTTTTTAGAAGGTAATGGACATGTCGGTAGTAGAGTGTATTTTGAGTGTTAGAGAAAAGGGGTAAAATGGAATGATGAAAGGTAAGGATACTAAAACAATTTCTTGAAGCTTAATTGTTAAATTCCAATAACTGTCAGGAGAGTAATCTATTAACATTTCCCATTGAGATTTTGTTGGGGGCATGAACTCCCTCCCTTTCCCACCCACAGGCCAAGACAATTCATCTCAGAATTCTATGACTTTTTAAAAAAATTTTTATTATTTATTTATTTTTGGCTGCATTGGGTCTTCGTTGCTGCGTGGGCTTTCTCTAGTTGCAGAGAGTGGGGACTACTCTTGGTTGCAGTGTGTGGGCTTCTCATTGCAGTGGCTTCTCTTGTTGCGGAGCACGGGCTCTAGGCGCGTGGGCTTCAGTAGTTGCGGCACACGGGCTGTAGAGCACAGGCTCAGTAGTTGTGGCTCATGGGCTTAGTTGCTCCACGGCATGTGGGACCTTCCCAGACTAGGGCTTGAACCCATGTCCCCTGCATTGGCAGACAGATTATTAACCACTGTGCCACCAGGGAAGTCCCTCTATGACTTTTTAAAAGTACTTAAAATAGAATGCTCAACTTGAGACTCAAGAATCAAATAAAGCTCTGTAAATAGAAGTCCTGTGGGGTTCAGAATGGAGAGCCAGAAAATGTCCGTGTTAGCCCGGGCTTCGGCAGAGGCCGTGTGTAAACTGATGATACGTTCATCTCTCATTACTCTTGTTATCAGTTTACAAACAGACTCTGACCTTCCAATCTGGTGCACCAGCTCTGACCACTCACAGTGCCCCTGTTTACGAACACACAAGTCTCATTCTTTTTCTTTTTAAATTTATTTATTTGGCTGTGTCAGGTCTTAGTTGTGACATGCGGGGTCTTTCGTTGTGGCACGTAGCCTCTTTGTTGCAGTGTGTGGGCTTCAGAGGGCTCAGTATTTGAGGCCCCGGGCTTAGTTGCCCCACAGCATGTGGGATTTTAGTTCCCCTACCAGGGGTCAAACCCACGTCCCCTTCATTGGAAGGTGGATTCTTAACCACTGGACCACCAGGGAAGTCCCCACAAGTCTCATTCTTGAGCCCAATACTGAGAATGCTGGGAAGTTTTCTTTTTTTTTTGTTACCCTTACATGTGTTTTAAATAAACTGCATTTGAGGGGCTTTCCTGGTGGTGCAGTGGTTAAGACTCTGCAATCCTAATGCAGGGGGCCTGAGTTGGATCCCTGGTAGGGGAACTAGATCCCACATGCATGCTGCAACTAAGAGTTTTTGCATTCCACAACTAAGGAGCCCACCTGCCACAACTAAAAGACCCAGCACAACCAAATAAATAAATATTTAAAAACCCAACAACTGCACTTGAAAAAGCAAACAAAAAGACGAGCCCCAAAATATACATTCTTCAAACTAGGATTTGAACCAGTGACATTTAGGCTCACAAAACAGATTCCAGTCACCCACTGAGCCAACACATAAAACCTCCAGGTTCTTTTACTTTGCTCAAATCACACTTCCTCCTTTCGCCAAACTTTCAATAACTGAAAAAAAGACAAAATCTGTTTACCAAAGCATGTGTGCTGGCCCCTTACCTTTGCTCTCTGAGAAACTTTGTAATGAAAACAGATAAACAATAAGATAAATAATAGGAACTAGGCAAATTCAGAAATGTTTCTTCTGCTTGTCGACAAGGATCCCAAACAAACTGTTCTCCTTGCTTATTTGGAGTTGTGACGCCTACCTGGAAATAAGTCAATGCTTGTGAATGTACAAGGTACATGAAAAGGAAGTACAGAAACATGAAGTGGTATCAGATTCATAAGGCAGTATGACGTGGTGAAAAAACAAAGAACAAAACATTGGAAAAAGAGCCAGATGACCTCAGTTTGAGGCCATTCCACCAGTTACTAACTGAGCAAGTCACCCATAAGCTTGGGTTTCCCAGTCTGTAAGATAACTGACCTACCTCTGCCATGAGGATGTGGAAGGAAGAAAACATAATCAAAATGTATACGAGGCTTCCCTGGTGGCGCAGTGGTTGAGAATCTGCCTGCCGATGCAGGGGACACAGGTTCGTGCCCCGGTCCGGGAAGATCCCACATGCCGCAGAGCAGCTAGGCCCGTGAGCCATGGCCGCTGAGCCTGCGCGTCTGGAGCCTGTGCTCCACAACGGGAGAGTCCACAACAGTGAGAGGCCCACATACCGCAAAAAAAATAAATAAATAAAAATGTATACGAAAGTATTTTATAACCTCAAAGCACTAGAAAATTTTAAGGCTCTATTAGTATTAATGTTATATACACACTCCATCCAAACCAACATTATCTTTAAAAGGAACACCGAAAGACTTTTTTGTGAGATAAAATTGACCTCCTTAATGTCAACTGTAAATTGTTTGCATATCAAAATATACTGGTTTATACACTACCATGCGTAAAATAGATAGCTAGCAGGAACATGCTATAAGGCACAGAAAGCTCAGCTTGGTGCTCTGTGATGACCTAGATGGGTGGGATGGCGGGGGTGGGAGGGAGGTCCAAGAGGGAGGAGGTATAGGTATACATATAGCTGATTCAATTCATTGTACAGCAGAAACTAACACAACATTGTAGAGCAATTATACTCCAATAAAAAATATATATATACAGGTTTCCTTAGCATTTATGACTTTTTTTTTTTTTTTTTTTTTGCGGTACGCGGGCCTCTCACTGTTGTGGCCTCTCCCGTTGCGGAGCACAGGCTCCGGACGCGCAGGCTCAGCGGCCATGGCTCACGGGCCTAGCCACTCTGCGGCATGTGGGATCTTCCCGGACTGGAACGGGGCACGAACCCGTGTGCCCTGCATCGGCAGGCGGACTCTCAACCACTGTGCCACCACGGAAGCCCCTCTTAGCGCTTTTTTTTTTTAACGGTGCAGTAAGTACCCTCATAGATTCTAATTCTTAAGAGGTTGCAAACACACACACACACACACACACACACACACACACACACACACACACACACTCCTAGGCTGGATCTGGAAGGAATTATTAGGAATTACTGAGTCCTTCCTTAGCTGCTCTTTGATTTTTAATCACATGATGGTAATATATGAACGAGGTTGAAGAGAGCAATTTCAAGCTTTGAAATTCTAGGATTCCTTAGAAAATCCACCCTTTGGGCCTCATGTTTCCCTTTTAGAAATTCCATTCTTTAGAATTCAGTCATGAAATGCCAAATGTGAAAGGGGCCTTAGAAATCATCAGTGCCAAGTTTTTCACTTGATGAGAAGGAATCTGATCTTAAGAGGATCAGTGACCAACGCATGATTGTGATTTATTTTCTTTCAAGTTTGCCCAAAATGCTCATTGTAAACTGATTCTACTTGGAGAGAAACATATATGGGAAGGTGGGTCAGGAAGTGGAATTTGGCCTAGGCTCCAAAAGTTCCGAAAGATGACCTTGGTTACATGTGAAAATATTGTCTGTCCAAGTAAGGAGACTTTTGAAGATTTGAAAGTCACTGGAGGACATTTCTTTTTTTTTTTAAGGTTTGTTTTGGGGGGCCGCTCTGCGTGGCTTGCGGGATTTTTGTTCCCAGACCCTTGGCAGTGAGAGTGCAGAGTCCTAACCACTGGACTGCCAAGGAAATCCCAAACATTTCCTTTTTTGAAAAGGTATGAAATAAGGGTGGTTGGGGCTTCCCTGGTGGCACAGTAGTTAAGAATCCAACTGCCAATGCAGGGGACACGGGTTCGAGCCCTGGTCTGGGAAGAGCCCATGCGCCACAAAGCAACTAAGCCCGTGTGCCACAACTACTGAGCCTGCACTCTAGAGCCCACGAGCCGCAACTACTGAAGCCCGCTGCCTAGAGCCTGTGCTCTGCAACAAAAGAAGCCACTGCAGTGAGAAGCCCGCATACCGCAATGAAGAGTAGCCCCCGCTCACCGCAACTAGAGAAATATGGCGCACAGCAATGAAGACCCAATGCAGCCAAAAAAGGAAAAAAAAACAAGAATTAAAAAAATAAATAAAAATAAAGATGGTGAAACTCTTCTACCCAGAGCCACTGAACCACTGAAAAGTCAAAGGAGAGTCACACATAATTAAAAAGCAACTTAATTTAGTTTTTAATGTGTTATTAAAATAGCTCCTAAAAATTAAGTACACATACAGATATATTTTTACATTTTAAAATTATTTAAATGCTAAAAACAGGATAAATTTCTATAAATAATACACTTTCAATAAACATAATAAATAACTATTTATTATGTCTAGCTAAGAAGGAGAAATCCCAATTAAGGAGAAGGGGAAAGGAGAGAAAAAGGAAAGGGGGAGGCAATATCAAATTAAAAAGAAAAAAGGGGGAAGGAAAAAGGAAAGGAGAGAAGTATAGGAGGAGAAAATTAGAATTAGGGAGAAGGAAAAGAGAGAATGACAAAGAGGTAGGGAAGGAGAAGGAAGAATCAGAAAGGGAGAGAGAAACTGGGAGTGGGAGAAGGAGGAAGCTAGTCTTAGAAGGGAGAGAAAGGCTAAGAACAAAGAGAATCGCAGCAGAAGCCAGGAGAGGTGAGTTAAGGGAGTTCCTTTTTTCATTCTACAAATATTTATTGCCCATCCACTGTGTGCAAGGCACTCTGATAAATTCATTTCTTGGGAGAAACAAATATGCATTACTCTGCAAAAAGAATTCATGATTTCATTTCTTTAGTAACTTTTTTTTTTTTTCTTTCTGAGAATGAAACTAATTTATGCTCCTTTAGTAAATTTGGAAAATAGGGAGTGGAATAAAGAAGCGCTAATTCTCTTTCTCTGGGAGAAAGGCAGGGTAAAAAAAGAATCTAATTCTAGCCTGTTGATGTTTTGCTGTCTTTTGTTTTGCACTCTTTCTGATGCTCAGCCTGAAGGGCAGCAGTTACCCAGGGAAAACTCTTCCCATGGAGATGGCAGAGGTGCAAAAGGGCAAGCAGAAACACATCAGGCTTCTTCGGGCCTAGGTTTAAAACCAGCACACTGTCACTCCTGCCCCAGTCTCATGAAGCCATGGCAGAGATGTGGATGCAGGGTAAAGAAATGAGGCCAATAATCACATATATCTAATTTTATATTGTATAAAAAGTATAACTCTCTAAGTATAACAAATTTAAATTTATATTTTACCTCTCCTTGGACAATGCAAGGACCTTAGAACACTGTTTTATAGCCTTTTTTTTTTTTTTTAAACCAGGATCCAAAGTTCATATATCGCATTTGGTTGTTTTATTTCTTTAGCCTCTTTTAATCTAGGGTAGTGCTCCCCATCTGCCCACCATTTTATCTCCCTATAATACCAATTGTAAAACAGAGATTAGTTAGCTTGCAGAACGTTCTCATGATTGTTTCAGACCTGTAACAATTTCCAAGGCCATTCTACTTTGAGGATTTCTTTGTCTTTATCTTTCAGTATATAATTTTTTACTGAATTTTAATTATTACAGTATTTTTATTTCCAATTGCTCTTTCTTGCTCTTAGGTTATTTCTTCTTTTAGCATCCTGTTCTTGTTCCATGGATATATTTTTCTGATACTATGCTTTCTTTGAAGTATTTTTATGCTCCTTGCATTGTCTCTATTTCCTGTGATTCCTCTCCCCCTTGATTCTCACATGTTGCAGGTTTTTAATTTTTTTATGTTGAAGTATCTGATGATTTTTGTTCACTTATATTTTAAGAGTAAAGTCCTAAAAGCTGATTGGGTGCCCCGAGTTTGTGTTTGAGTCTTGTCAATTGAAGGGATTCACTGTAGGCTTTTCCTATGGGTCCCCTAAATGTCAGGGCTCTTTTCTCTGGCATGGTTAATTTTTCCTGAGAAGCACACTTTATTTTCTGCTTGAGAGTAGAACTTGGCTGTGAAGTTCTGTATGTGAGCAAGAGAAGAGGCCTGGGTGTCTCATTTTCAGATTCAGACTTAATTCCTCTCTATTCAGTAAGACATCTCACTCCCACTCTGATGTATGCCGATGTCCCCACATCTAGAACTCCTCAGACTTACTTTCTCCAGAGGTGGCGTTTCTTGTTTCACATGAAGGTAAAAGTAGTAGCCTGATTATATCAGGTGGAGTCGGGACCTGGGGATCTGACCACTTCTTAAACACATTTTCAAACAAATCTCTCTTTTCAACACTACACTCCTTCCATCTCCGCTCCTCTGATTTCCTCCTGTGTCTTACCTGCTTCCAATTCCTGAGTCTTTCCAGGGTCCCTTCTGGTGACCTGCCTTGCTTCTCCTTGGTTTTGTCTTCCCCACCACTTAGACATGAACTTGCTTGGGTCTGCTAAGTCCTTTATCACCCTCCATCCATTTTCCATTTTCATGCATTGTAGTTTGGGGTGATTACCAGTTCAATAAAGATGAAATTTGTGTTTCTGGGTTTTTTTCCCTCCTTTTTATTTTTGAGGGAAGTGGTGTGGGGAAGATCTCAACTACCCTGAATTGAAAAGCCTTCACTGTTTTTATTTTTAGTTCTTCAAATGCCTTGAATTCGTTACTGCTGCTGGGCTTTTACATTTGGTGTCCCAGCTTTCTGAGACCTTTTCCCCTCCCTCATCTTCCCTCCTGGCCAATTCCAAGTCATCTTTTAGGTCCCTGTTTAAACATCATTCATAGATAAATCCTTCCTGACCACCCAGACTAGGTTAGGTACCATCCCCATGGTAAATTCTCATAATACCTGCCATGACTCTAATTAGTATATATGCCTATCTCCTCTGCTAGACTGTCACCTCCACAAGGGAAGGCACCATTTCTGTCTTGTTAACTGCTAGCTTCTAGGGTAATGCCTGGTATTCAGTAGGGGGTCCATATATGTTTTTCATTGTTGATAACATACATTGCTCGCTATAAAGATTTGTAGCTTAATTTATAAATTAATGTTAAATAAATTAAATAAATAATTTAATAATTAATGTATTGCTGCCACCAATAAGTAGTTATTTAGAGTTCAACAATCCTAGTTATTATAATTGTCTAATTACTGATATGAAAACACTATAATATGGGCTCTTGTCCATCTCCCAAATTTATTTTATAATGAACACTTTTTAAATTATCATGTACTGGCAATAATATAATATTGTGCTCAAGTAACATATTTTATAAGTTTTCTATTCCTTCTGTTTCAAATTACCATAGACTGAGTGGCCTAAAACAACACAAATTTATTATCTTATGGTTCTGGAGGTTGAAAGTCTAAAATGAGTTGGCAGGGCTGCATTCCTTCTGGAGGCTTTAGGAGAGAATCAGTTTCCATGCCTTTTTTAGCTTCTAGAGGCTGCCTGCATTCCTTGGCTCATAGACCCTTTCTACACTTGATCTTAGCCAAAAGGCCGAGAATTGATGATAGACCCTTTCTCAGATTACTCTGACCTCTGCTTCCATCTCATTCTCTGACTCTGACTCTCTTGCCTCCCTCTTATAAAGAGCTATATGACTAGGCCAGGCCCAGATAACCCGGGATAATCTCTGCTTCTCAACAGCCTTAATTTAACCACATATGCTAAGTCCATTTTGCCACGTAAAGGAAAATATTCGCAGGTTCTGGGAATTAGGATGTGGGCATCTTTGGGGGGACCATTATTCAGCTTACCACACATAGACAGCAAAATATGAATCCATAGATGAATTAGTTGCTGCAAGAAATGATAAAAACTTCACTCACATATATTTAAAACGTTATTTTAGAACAACCTCCAAACAAAGTAGATAAAACAACTTTATTAAGTGAAAAATATCATAAATATATTTTGAAATAAGATACCTAATAACATAAACCAATGATTATTAAATAGACAACATATATCAGCTCAATGATTGCTTAGGCTTCCATGTGCCTCCCATTATTATGCTTTCAAGAATCCTGGGATTTCCTAAAGTTTTCAGGTAGGCACAGCATTTTCTAAAGGCAGTTATACTAACAACTATATAAAAGAGCATAGTGTTTTTCTTAGATATATTTAAAAATAAATTTTATATGAAAAATATAGTTGGCTCTCTGTATCCACTGGTTCTGCATCCTTGGATTCAACCAATTGTAGATGGAAAATATTCGGGAAAAAAAAATTCCAGAAAGTTTCAACAAGCAAAACTTTGAATTTGCTGTGGACTGTCAACTATTTACATAGCATTTACATTATATTTATAACTATTTACATGGCATTTATATTGTATTAGGTATTATAAGTAGTCTAGAGATGATTTAAAGTATATGGGAGGATGTGCATAGGTTATATGTAAATACTGTGCCATGTTATATAAGGTACTTGAGCATCTGTGGATTTGATATCCAAGGGGGATCCTGGAATCAATCCTCCATGGATACTGAAAGATGGCTGTATAATTAGCATTGATTATTTTTCAATAAATATCTCATAACATCCTGTAGAACTGTTTGGTAATAATTGTATTAAAATACAAACCTATTTGGGGAAAATAAAGTCCAACATTCTCGATTGTTTATATTAAAAGACCATGGTTGGGGACTTCCCTGGTGGCACAGTGGCTGGGAGTCCACCTGCCAATTCAGGGGACACAGGTTCGAGCCCTAGTTTGGGAAGATCCCACATGCTGCAGAGCAACTAAGCCCGTGTGCCACAACTACTGAGCCTGCACTCTAGAGCCCGCAAGCCACAACTACTGAGCCCACGTGCCACAACTACTGAACCCCGTCCGCCTAGAGCCTGTGCTCCGCAACAAGCCACCGCAATGAAAAGCCCGAGTGCTGCAACAAAGACCCAGCGCAAAAATAAATAAATAAAATAAATAAATTTATTTTAAAAAATGTCAATTTCTAAAAAAAAAAGAAGACCACAGTTAGGGACTTCCCTGGTGGTGCAGTGGTAAAGAATCTGCCTGCCAATGCAGGGGACACTGGTTGGAGCCCTGGTCCAGGAAGATCCCACATGCCATGGAGTAACTAGGCCCGTGCGCCACAACAACTGAGCCTGCACTCTACAGCCCTCGAGCCACAACCACTGAGCCTGCGTGCCACAACTACTGAAGCATTCGCACCTAGAGCCTGTGCTCTGCAACAAGAGAAGCCACCGCAATGAGAAGCCCGCGCACTGCAACGAAGAGTAGCCTTCACTTGCTGCAACTAGAGAAAGCCCGTGCACAGCAACGAAGACCCAACACAGCCAAAATTTAAAAATAAATTAATTAATAAAAAAAGACCATGGTTAGATATTTTATTCTCAGTTATCTAGCAATGTCACGTGAACACCCAGTACAAAATGACAGTTTCACAATGTGCTGATGGGTAAGGCTGTCAGCAAGCTCTTTCAAGTAAGACTCTCACCCCGAAACTACATCTTGATTGGCAACTTTGCCCATTTAGTAATTTAATAATTTTATCCAGGGCTGATCTGGCTCTGATGCATTTGCTGGAGAGGATATCCTTTTCCCATTGAAAAGTTTACTTGAGAAATCAAATTAAGGTTAGAAGATTGCCTGATGAGTATAATTAAAATGTCAGGCAGCCTAAGGCACTAAAAATGCCCAGGCACACACTACCCTTCATCCCACAACTCCCTCTCTCCTAATCTGGCCCAAATTACAATAATCAAAATTTGTAATAGCATTCTACACTGGAAAATGTGGTACATTTGAAAAATGATGAATCAGAATTTTACTTGATGATTTCCCCTACCTTGGTTTTTCTAGCTGAGATAGCTGCTTATTGTTTTTCTCTAAAAGCCATTTCTTTTCAATTCTTGCTTCTTCCTCTAAAGCTGCAATACCACTTTGTTGCATTTACTGTCCAGTACAGTAGCCACTGGCCAAATGTAGCTACTGAGCACCAGAAATGTGGCTAGTCTGAATTGAGATGTGCTGCAAGTGTAAAATACATACCAGATTTTGAAGACTTACATTAATGAGAATATAAAATATTTCATTAATAATTATATTGACTACCTGTTGAAATGATAACATTGGGATTTATTTAGGGATACGTTTGGTTAAATAAAGTATATTATTAAAATTAATTTTACCTGTTCCTTTTCACTTTTTTAATGTAGCCACTAGAAAACTTAACATTACGTATGTGGTTCACAAATTTTTATTGGATAGTACTCATCTGAGGCTCCTGAAGACCTACCCTGTTACCTCTTTAGTTGTTTTTTATGGTCTGACCTCTCATCCATTCCTTTACCTTCTGGTAACTGCTTAGATTTACAAGGTAAAATAGCAAGTGAAACTCTGTGGCCAACCTTTAGAAAAAGATAATTAAGTGCACTAATAGACAATGAAAATCTTCAATTCTTCAAATTATTGGATTGGTGCTTCAATATTAGAAAAAAGGGGGAGGATTGAGCACAAGAGAATAGCCTTCATTAGTGTCTGTAGAGATGGACTGTGTGTTTATGGAGGATTAAAGAGGGAATACAAGATTCATTCTGGGGAGGAAACTCATGCACGCACAGACACACCAAAATAGGATGAAGAATGTATTCCATCTCCAACCTTCCCCACCTGTCTAGGTTTTTTTTTTTTTAATAAATTTATTTATTTATTGGCTGCATTGGATCTTCATTGCTGCACCCAGGCTTTTCTCTAGTTGCGTTGAGCGGGGGCTGCTCTTCGTTGTGGTGTGCAGGCTTCTCATTGCGGTGGCTTCTCTTGTTGCGAAGCATAGGCTCTAGGCACGCAGGCTTCAGTAGTTGTGGCATGCGGGCTCAGTAGTTGTGGCTCGCAGGCCCTAGGGCACACAGGCTTCAGTAGTTGTGGCTCACAGGCTCAGTAGTTGTGGCTTGCGGACTCTAGAGAGCAGGCTCAGTAGCTGTGGTGCACGGGCCCAGTTGCTCCACAGCATGTGGGATCTTTCTGGACCAGGGCTCGAACCCGTGTCCCCTGCATTGGCAGGCAGATTCTTAACCACTGCACCACCAGGGAAGTCCTTAGGTTTTTTTTTTTTTTTTTTTTTAATCTATTTTTCTTTTGGCTTCTAATTTGTCTCTTTTCTTCTATGTGTACTAATTTAGACTGTTCCTAAATGTAGCTATTAAAAAGATGACGGTAGCTTCCCTGGTGGCGCAGTGGTTGAGAGTCCACCTGCCGATGCAGGGGACACGGGTTTGTGCCCCGGTCCGGGAAGATCCCACATGCCGCAGAGCGGCTAGGCCCGTGAGCCATGGCCGCTGAGCCTGCGCGTCCGGAGCCTGTGCTCCGCAACGGGAGACGCCACAACAGTGAGGGGCCGCGGAACGCAAAAAAAAAAAAAAAGATGACGAAAAACTGCTGGGAGATGAGGATGCAGGGTGGTGTAGCAGATCTAAAGACCAAACAACATGGAAAGATGTTTACTTAAGTTGAAAAAGAACTTAGAGATCACCCTGTTCCATTTTCCACCCAAATCCAAAACCCTTTCATATACGGAATAAAGGCTGCCTGTGTTACATCACTATTCATCTAACATACCAAATATACACTGAGAAATGGGGGAAATCCTCTGAAAATATATTTTTTCAACAGGGAAAAAACATGAAGAAGAAAAAACATGATGCCATTGTTTGTGAACCTAAACAACTTCTGAACCTCTCTCCCAAAGTAACAAATTGTTGCAAATCACTGTGGTTGAAATACAATTTTCAGAAGGCTTACATGACCAGACTTGTCAGCTCCCAGCCAGTTTCAGCCATGTCAAGGAACCCAGGTAAGATATTATTTGTATTAAACTAAGTTAAATATTCTACTTAGCTTGTATTTTTCTTGATATTGAGGATATAAAATTAAACATTAACTATAAGTAGTGAGTCATAAATCTATTCATCAAAGTTCTTACATAGAAAAATCTAAAACTGACTTTGCTTCATGGTATAAATCTCTTAGTTTCTATAAGCCCTGAATCACTGATGTGACAAATAAGTAAGATGATCCCAAATTGACTGAAATAGATCAAATTTATCTTTTAATAAAAATTAATGTTTAAACTTGACCTGAAAATGTCTGCATTGTTAAGGTAGGGAAAATTCAGTTTAGGTTCCTTCTTAATTTTGTCAGTATAGGAAGGAACATGAGGGAAGGATAAACGTGAAATTTTGTTTTTCAAAAAGGTGTGATGGGCTTCCCTGGTGGCGCAGTGGTTGAGAGTCCGCCTGCCGATCGATGCAGGGGACACGGGTTCGTGCTCCTGTCCGGGAAGATCCCACATGCCGCGGAGCGGCTGGGCCCGTGAGCCATGGCTGCTGAGCCTGCGCTCCACAACGGGAGAGGCCACAACAGTGAGAGGCCCGCGTACCACACACACACACAAAAAAGGTGTGATTCCTAAATGTCCCAAAATGTCGGAAAATTAAAGTGTTATGCTTTGAAAAGCATTAAAGAGTGTTAGGGTTATATGTATGAGGTTTTAGACTTTTAAAAAAGATTTTAGATTAAAAATATGCTAGACACCTGAAAGGAATTATTAAGATTAATCTCAAACTATTCTCCAATTTAAAAGAATTACATGCCACTGAGAAAGTGGAAATTTCAAGCATCCTGATAGATGCTTGCCACCATATCAAATATAGTATCCATTTTCTAGAAAGAACTCAATCGACTAAAATTTCGAATTTTCATCTGGGCAGGTGTCAACAATGATTTCTCAAAGCCTGAGACTGTGTCATCTATGAATACCTTCTAGAACGTATATTTTGCTTTTTTAAATTGAGATGTAATTCATACACCATAAAGTTCAAACTTTTAAAGCACACAATTCAGTGATTTTTAGTACATTCATAAAGTTGTGCACTCTTCTAGAGCTTGTATTTTATTGTAAACCTTTCCAATGTTTTCACACCCAGTATACTACTTAAGCCTCACAGAACCCTCACGAAACTGAGGTGCACTGTGCGCGGTTGCCACATTTACCCCAAAAGCATTCCTAATTAAGCTTCACCTCAAAAGCAGAAGCACCTGTTTGTTTTCTCGCTTAGAGCTCTCGTTTTACTATGTATGTAAAATCTTAATTGCGCCTGGCATTTTCGACTGGTGCATCACCAGTGCGCATTCAACGACCGCCGAACAGGAATAAGGGAAGCCCCGATTAGAGGTGGTAGCAGACACAATCCACCTCCCCCCACCCCCGCCCAATTTCCTTCCCTGACAGGCTCAGGAGGAAGCAGTGCTTTTCTCCCCTTGTATTTTACGGTATCACTAAAGGAATGGGGGATGTGCAGACTGAGAGGTGCGGTGTGAGAGGGACATAGAATTGTTATTCCGGCGTCGAGAACGCTAACGCCAGGGTCATCGGAGGTGCCGGGCGGTATATTCCGGATGCCCCGCCTCCCTCCGTCTCATTGTACTCTGAGGCGGGGAACCAGCCAGACGCACCACCACTGGCGCGGGAGACCGCCTACGGCCAACGCGAGCCGTATGCGCTTCCCATTGGTCACAGCCGCCCACGTGACTTCTACCGCCAGCCCCGCCCCAAGCGCTTTGCCAGCCGGAGAACTGGTCTGAGCAGCGCAGCTGGGCGCGGAGTCCGCCCAGGTGTGGGAGGTCGCGCAGACGACCCTGCGAAGTTCTCCTGCTGGGAGCCTGATTGGATGGATGGATGATGGATGAGATAGATAGATGATAGAAATAGACTAGATAGATAGGTTACTTAAGATAGATAGCGCAAGTACTGCCCAAAGTAAAACTCTTAATGAAGAAGCTGATCGAGAAGGTCCCTTTCTCCCCTTAGTGGCTTTTGTCCTCACTGAAGCCCAAATTTATCTGTTACTTTGGGGAGGCTGGAAACTGACTCACTGAAGCCCAAATTTATCTCTGTTACTTTGGGGACATCTACACTACACGTATGAACATAACTCTTTGGGGAAAAAAACAACCCATAGTATTTGTATGGGGAATTAAAGACACTTCTTAGAAAAGTTGAGGTGGTGGGTAGGATTTTGGGAAGTCCAGAGCAACCATCCTGATACATCATTTAAGATAAATTAGACACTCTTGGGAAAACAAAAATGATTAAAAGTGGAAAGAGGCCCTGCCCACCCCTAAAAATGTAATAAGTATTGATAGGAAAGGGCAGAATTAAAAATATTTACACACACATAGGGGAATTCCCTGGTGGTCCAGTGGTTAGGGCTCTGTGCTGCCACTGCAAGGGGCCCGGGTTCAATCCCTGGTCGGAGAACTAAGATCCCACAAGCCGCGTGGCATGGCCAAAAAATTAAAATAAAATAAAAATATATAAACACACACATATATATGTATGCATACACATATGTATAGCTAGTGTAAATGGGATATATTAATTGTAGAAGTCAGTAGAGGGTCCAGTTATTCAGCTTCTTTCTCCCTTTGAGAGTGCCTGGATGCTCAATTTGCCTTTTTTTTCTTTTTTTGGTGCTTCTAAGGCTCACCACCTCTCCCTTTCCTCCTCTAGATGGACACATTTACTTTTTTTATTCATAAAAAAAAAATACTAGGGCTTACTATATTCTAGGCACTGTGCTAGGTTCTGGGGTGACAATGGTGAACAAAAACAGTAACAGCCCCTTCCTTCCTGGAGCAGACAGTCTGGTAAAGGAGGCAGATAGCAGTCAATTACGCACACCAATGTTAAATATAATGTGATAGGTGCTAAGAAGAGGTCCAGATGCTGCAATGGGGCTTTGACCTACTAGGGAGGTTAGAGAAGGCTTCCCTTGAGACGTAACCCAAGACTGAGACCTGAGGGGGTTAAGGAGGGTGCAAGTTGCAGGCAGAGGGAATGGCTTGTTCGAGGGAGAGCTAGTAGCCTCTCCCCTTCCAATGACTGTCCATCTCACCTATTTCCACTAAACACACATTGATCTTGCCTTTTAGTTGTCAGAAGACAATTTTTTCTTTCAATTCCAAGTTCTTAGGGAGTAATGGTAACCCATAATTATTGTTATAGACAATGTGTATCCAATAGGTAAGTATGCTAATATACACATCTAATGTGCATAGTCATCTCTGTCATTTTACGTAATGAAAACATGCAACGATCGTAACAAAATCTAGACTACGATGTATCCAATAGAACTGAAAGTGCTATAGATATTCGAAGTGGTGACAGATTACATTATTTTGGAGGACTCAAAAAAGGTAACTTAGAGAAAGTAATTTTTGAGATATGCTTCACAGGTAAGATTTGGTCGAATGGAGATATAGTTTAGTTAGAGCATAAGGTTCAAGAAGAAGAGCGAGGAGGACGGACAGATAAGTTGAGATTATTCTAAGGGCACTGAAAACCAGTCCAAAGACTCTGTAGAAGCTAAATGGAAATGTTTTATTTAAGTTTTAAGGACTTTTCTAAGATACTTTTCCCCTCCAATGTTGACCTTGGAAAATTTTAAATCTACGCAAAAGTTGCACAGATAAGTCTATGGTTATGCATATACTCTTCACATGGATTTACCATTTTTTTGGCCACATTTGCTTTCTGTCTCTCTGTCTCTCCACACACACATACACACACAAAGGCACATACTCATGAATGCATACACAGATGTTTTGCTTTGCTAAACCATTTGAGATAAAGTTTCAGACATAACTAACTTGATCTCCAGGTAATTCCACATATTGTCTCCTACGAACAAAGATATTTTTCTGCATAATCTCAGTACAATGATGACAATTCTGGGATAGTTTTAAAATTAAAATGTGAATAAGTATTTATGTTAATAATAATAGTAATGCATTACTTATTTTAAATGGCTTGCAACAGTGGCTGACACATTATAAGTGCTATATAAGTGTTTTCTTAAAAAAATATACACTTTCAAGGTTGGGAAACTAAAGAATAAGAAAAGGCATATAGTGAAAAGTCTCTCCTGCATTCTTGTCCCCTATCTGCTCAATTCCTATCATAGGTAGCCACTGTTTTAGATTCTTGGGTATTCTTCCAGAGGTTCTTTTTGCGAATATGAAAAATTGTGAATATAAATTTATATACCCCTCCCCTTTTAGACAAAGGTAGCACATTAAACACACTGTTTTTACTTGTTTTCTCACTTAACACTATGATCTGGAGCTCTCTCTGCATTAATACTTACAGAGCTTCCTAATTCTTATTTATAGTGGCATAATATTCCATAGTGTGGATACACCATCATTTATTTAAGTAGTTTCCTACTGATATACATTTGGGTTGTTTCCAAACACTTAATATTGAAACCAATGCTGCAATAGATAACCTCAAGCACATTTGCATTTGTAAAATTTGATAGATACATTGCCCCCCACAGAGGTTGTACCAATTTACACTTCCACCACCAATTGTGAGAGGGTCTCCAGGATTTTGATAAGGTTCTATACCAAGAGTTTAAAATATGTGAATGTGCATTATTATTGCTATTTTGCAACTTTAAATGAAAGGAGAGCTGTCTTCACGACAAAGGAAAAGGTAGGGCTGTCCTTAGATCAACTTACAGAGTAGCCAACATTTTTCCTCCAACCCTTTTCTGTCCCATTCTCTCCACCCCCTTATGCAACTTTATAATCATAATCAACAATATCTGTATAGGGCACTGAGCTAGGTTCCAGTTATGAAATAGATACATGTGCTCAAGGGTTTTGCCACTTAGTTGGTCAGACATACACAAAATACAAATAGTTATTATGTTGAGTTCCGGAATGCAAAACATACCTCTTGCTTTGGGCACAACCTTTTGTTGCATCCTATCTCTAGGTCCTTCCTTCTCTACCCCTTTGCCTACCCAACTGGGATACCCAAGGCTTGTTGGCATCCTTACAGCTCCTTCATTTCTCCCAACGTCCATTACTGAAACTTATCCAACGTGTATTCCATCTTTCCACTGCAGATACTAGATTTTGTATTCCCCAGGTGACAATTAATCAGGTAAAATAATAGTTGCAAATCATTATGCTTTTGATTGGCACAGGTAGGGCTGGCCCTAAACCCATTTTGAAGTAGATGATATTCGTTTGGAGGGTGTCCCCACTCGGTTGCCCTTTCTTCTCTCTGGGCACCTTCCCTCTTGCGTGAACTCTCAGCCCTCACTGGTGCCCTCATCTTTTCTCAGGTAATTGTCAAATTATACTTGCTGGGGTGTCAGTTAATTGTTAGGGTGTCATTTCAAAATGGCTTGAGGTGAGATACTCTTGAAACAACAGTAGAAACTGAAATGACAGGAAATATGGTTGCAATTTTGATCAAAGGGCCATATATTTCACCTACTATTTCAGCCACCTACTTAGGAGCTTACCCTTGGCTGAGGTGAATTAATGCACAGAGACCCTGGCTCTCCCTGCCCCCATCTCATCCCTCCCACTCTATTCTGTGTAGCGTCCTGGAGCTCTGGGGACCCTTGCCCTCGGAGCTCTTTACTTTTGAACCCAGCCAGGTTCATCACTTCATATAAAGGACTTGAGCATCCTCGGATTTTGGTATCTGCCAGGGGAGGGGAGAGTGTTCTGGAAACAATGCCCCTCGATACCAAGGCACAACTGTACTTTTAAATTTTTATTAGCTGGAGTTTTAACATATACATTCTGTCTTCCAGCCACAACCAACTCTTCCATGTTTTTTCCATCAGTTGATTCTAAAATTTAAAAACCAACAATCTTGGTTTACCTTATTGTATCTATGTAAATATAGTCTAACACCAAGTCCAGTGGTAGTAGCTAAGACATATGACATAGGACTTATTGTATACCAGGTACTTCACGAACATTATTGTTTAATATTAAGAATAATCTTAAAGTCCCTTTTGACAAATGAGGAAACTGAGGCACAGAGAATCTAAGAACAGGCAATTAGAAAGTAACTGAGTCAAGACTTTCTCCTATGTGAGGATAGGATACAATTTTCTTTTCTTTAGATCCAAGTTTAGGACTCTTGCCAGCTGGAAAGAGAATGCACATCAAGATCATATATACGTATTTTTTCTTTCTTTTTTTGGGGGGGTAATGGTGGTCTTTAGCTCTGGTCAGTTTTCTTTTTTTCCATTTCTGTTGGTGACTAATTTTAGCCACTTCAGGATTCCCCTCTTTCTCAGCAGATGGTTGAGTTCTCTGCTTCATGGACAAAACTGACGTCATTGGCGGTAAACACCTTAATCTCCTTAGCCCTTATTGCAGTCTTCCTTACATGAGCATCACATCTTCTCTCTTTCTATCCTATCTCAAAGGAAGGGAAGAACCCCCCCACCCCATTCAAAATTTATCCTTCCTCACGTTTTCATTCTTATTTCTCCTAAACCTCTGGGACTCCGCCTCAGCAATTTGCCCTACTCTACCTTCCATTTTCCATCACTCCGGTGCTAATTCCTCTCCTCAACCTACAAACCTGCTCAAGATTCCCAACTTAGAGAATTCCTTCAACACACCTCTTCCTCTCACTACTGTCCATTCTCTCTCATTCCTTCATCAGGGCACTTCTTGGAAGAGTAGTCTACACTTACTGATGCCAAGTCTAGTCTGGTAGCTCGAATTCAGCTTCAGTTGTGCAAACTTCCTTTCATTCTCATTGTGTGACTAATTCCCTTTTGCTGTTCTTCAATCCTGGGCGATACTGGTAATCCTTTTTTAAAGGAGCAGCAGTCCTTGGTAAGAGACTTTGAGTCTTCCTAAGATTGACTAGTAGTCTTGCTAAATGTAAGCACATTTTTTGGAAATTATTATTCAGATTAGGTACTGTTAACAATCGGACATTCAACTATAATATGTTTAATTGATTCTGAGAGGGTGTGTCCTTTGAGATGGGGCAATTACTGTTGATTTTATACTTGAGAGATTAAAATGTTCAAAATGACTGACTCTTAAGCACTAGCTAATGGCTTAATGCTCTCCTAAAAGAAGCCACTTTCCTTTACTTGAAGAAGAGGTCACATTGAGTTTGAGAAAAAGCCTTGAGTTCCATTGAGGTGGTGTGTTTCTGAAAAAGGGAGGCATGTGTTTTCCAATCTGGAAGCAGATGGTCCAGCATGTGGAGAGGCCAAGACTTCCAATACCCTCTTGTCCACTTGTTATTTTACAAAGGTAAAAGGTTGTGTACTTTAAAATAAAGAATGTTACAAGAGACAAGGACACTACATAATGATCAAGAGAACAATCCAAGGAGAAGATATAACAATTATAAATATATATGCACCTAACACAGGAGCACCTCAATATATAAGGCAACTGCTAACAGCTATAAAAGAGGAAATCGAAAGTAACACAATAAGAGTGGGGGACTTTAACACCTCACTTACACCAATGGACAGATCATCCAAACAGAAAATTAATAAGGAAACACAAGCTTTAAATGACACAATAGACCAGATAGACATTCCATCCAAAAACAGCAGATTACACTTTCTTCTCAAGTGCACATGGAACATTCTCCAGGATAGATCACATCTTGGGTCACAAATCAAGCCTCAGTAAATTTAAGAAAATTGAAATCATATCAAGCATCTTTTCTGACCACAATGCTATGAAATTAGAAATCAATTACAGGGAAAAAAAAACGTAAAAAACACAAACACATGGAGACTAAACAATATGCTACTAAATAACCAAGAGATCACTGAAGAAATCAAAGAGGAAGTCAAAAAATATCTAAAGACAAATGAAAATGAAAACATGACGATCCAAAACCTATGAGATGCAGCAAAAGCAGTTCTAAGAGGGAAGTTTATAGCAATACAAGCCTACCTCAAGAAACAGAGAAAAAAAAAAGGTTGTGCAAATACTCTTCACACTCTCTTAACGCTCTGGGATTCAGGAGTGGTCATTACCAGCAATAGAGTCCATATGTACTGAAATGACTTTCCCTGAGAATAATCACCTCCTAGTAATGAAATAGGGGATTAAAGCTGTGATTGCTTAAAATTATGCCTAGTGATGAAAAAAAAATTAATTGGTCGATCTAAGAAAGAAATGGAAAATTTTATTCTAGCCAAATTGAGGATTATAACCCGGGAACAGCCTCTCAGAAAGCTCTGAGAACTGTTCTGCCTGTTAAAGGTCAAAGCACAGTTATATAAGTTTTTGAGACAGGAGGCTGTACATTAAATGACATATTGTTACAATTTACATAACCCAGATCTACATGTAGTGGGTCATGGGTTATGGTGGCCCCTTATAAGAGTAACAAGGAAGGTTATCTCCTAGGGAGGTCTGGTTACTGCAGATTCACAATACACACTAAAAGGGAAGGAGGAGGCCGAAACAGGCAAAGAAAAGTTTTACGTTTAAATTTTTATTGTCTGCCATAACATATGAATTTTATTTCATCACTAGTGATGCAAGTAAAGTACTGTAAAGTTTAACACAGAGGAATACCCTTTTGGAAGAAACTATAAAACAATTCCTTCAGTTTAAACTAAGCCACATTTTAATTGGCTTCACTTTGGACCATAAACTTCCTGTATGACCTTTTATTGTTTTCTGGACTTTCTCATTGCCTCGCTGCCCCTCCTCATATGATTTGTAGTTATGATATCTTCAAGTTTCCCCAAATTTTCAACCATGCTATCAAATCTCCCTTTCCTCAGGGACTTCCCTTTTAGAGCCGTTCTTTTGCTCTAATCTCATCACTCTCTAGGTATGGTACACCGTTGGATCCACCTTTTGCTAAATCTTCTTTTTCTTGGTTTGGTCATACTCTGTTTTACTGGAAAACTTTCTCAAGAGGCTTCCTAAGAAATTGTGCATGGGAGAACAACTTCTTGAGTCCTTGCATGTCTGCAAATGTCTTTCTTCACCTCTCACAAATTATTGAGAATTAGATAGGCAGAGACTTCTAGGTTGAAAATAATTTTTTATAAAATCCTTGAGGGCATTAATTGTTCTACTATATTCTAGTACCCATTATTGATGGGAAATCAGTCATCAAACTAATCCATGTTTCTCTTTGGAGAATTTTAGCATCTCCTTATGCTTGGTATTTTGAAATATCGATATGCTCCAGAGGTGAGGATTTTATTTCCCCATTTGTTGTCCTGAGAACTTGGTGGGGTTTTCTGTTTTTTGGTGGGACTTTCTAATCTGAAGTTTGGTGTCCTTTAGCTCTGGGAAGTTGTCTTATGACAATTTCCCCCCTCTATTTCTCTCTTTCTGTGACTCCCATTTTTATTTTTTAATATTTATTTATGTGGCTGCGTCTGGTCTTAGTTGTGGCACACAGGATCTTCATTGCGGCATACGGGATCTTTAGTTGTGGCGTGAGGGCTCTTTTGTGGCATGCGGGCTTCTCTCTAGTTGTGGTGCGCAGGCTCCAGAGCACACGGGCTCAGTAGTTGTGGTGTGTGGGCTTAGTTGCCCCATGGCATGTGGGATCTTAGTTCCCCAACCAGGGATCGAACCCATGTCCCCTGCATTGGAAGGCGGATTCTTAACCACTGGACCACCAGGGAAGTCCCTCTGTGACTCATTAATCAGATGCTGGTCTTTCCATATTAATTCTCTGTATCACCTATATTTTCTCTCATATTTTAAATTTTCTGATTTTTTTCTGAGTGATTTCCTTGACTTTATTTTTTCAGACCATCAATTGTATTTTTAATTTTAGCAATCATATTATTAAATCTGAAAGATTTTGTTGTAGGTTTATTCTTTTTTCATAGCATTCTCTCTTGTTTCCTAAATGTAATAATTTCTTAACTCTCTCTAAACATATACATTACAATTTGCAAACATTCCCTTCTGTTCCTTGAATTATATCTGTTTTCTTCAGTGTTACTGTTTTGGTTGTTTATCTGGCATTTCTCTTTCATTTGGTGGTTCTTCTCAGTTGCCTGGTGATCTTCTGTTATTTTAAAGAAATACTGACCAGTTAGCTGGTGTGGGTTTTTTCTGTTGTTATGTGAGTAGGACTGTTTCCCCAGGTGGTAGCAGTAGCCACCATGTTCCAGGTGCTGTCCTGCACAAGTCAAATATATTAATTCATTTAATCATCTCAATAACACCTCTACAAGGTAGTTACTGTGGTATCTCATTAAGTTTAATATTCCATCAATTGTAAAATGTACTATAATTTTGTTTCCTGCTAAGAAGGTAAACAATGCTGTTGGACTATGACATGCCATAGACTATAAAACACATTCTGTTTTGGAGGCATTAAAAAATCTTAGAATTGATAAAATAATACATTATCATTCCCATTTTACAGTTGAAGAAACTGAGGCATCGAGAGATTAAATAACTTTCCCAGGTTACATAGTTTTATCTGTAATGGATTTTACATTTGAACCCAAATGATCTGGCTTCAGAATCTTACCACTATGCCTAACTGCTTCTCCAGGGCTCCTCACTGAGTGGGGACTCAAATGGGGGTTCTGAGTTGGGGGAGCTTTAGGGTGATGAGTTAGGGCAGCTGGCTTTCTGGCCCCAGGTCCCTCAAATGCCAGAACAAGGAGACCTTTAACCCAAGGCACCAACATTCATAAAGAAGTTTTAGCTTTCTCCACAAGATTTGTTCTCCTCTATTAGAGAAGAGTGATCTGGATTTTTTACCTGAAATCTGGCGGGTCTAGTGGGCTGGGGCTGTCAAGGGTACCAAGTGGTACACTTGATCCTCATCAGAATTACAGTCAATGGCATGTCTCCCTTTCCCAGCTTCAGGGTCTTGGTGGAGTAAATGGGTTTTCTGTCGTGGGTTCTTGGCACTTTGTCTGGCTCACTTGTCCATATCTTGTCTTCTCTGCTTTCTAGAAACGTACACAGATCTCTCATCTGCTCTTGATCCTGCTTCCCATTCTCTTCACTGTTGTGGTTTTACTCTTTTTTATACTTTCATTTTGGTGGGGTCTTGGAGGAAGGCTAGGACTAGTAGAATGGGAGAGGTCAGTGCTTGTGCTCAGTCTTGAACCAGAAGGCCCTAGACCTCTAGTTTTAGTGAACAAAATCAAGATTATAAAAGGATGACCATCATTTGAGAAAATAAAATATTCACATTATAGCTGGCAGTGGAAAAGCACTTATAAAACCTTAGAGGCATATTTGCTTAAAAGTTTTGCTAAATGCAACTGAAGGATTCTCAACATACAACAATATTTTTAAGAGTTCCAATACATTGAGGCTTATTATTTGCTTTATGAAGGAATTATTCTTTCAAAAAGATTAACCATGAGATTTTTCCAAATTCCCCACTAGGTCATTTAGACTACAATTTTATTTTCAGAACTCTGTGTGGATATGTATATATCCACACAACTTTTCAGCATTGAGATACTTTTTCCTTCTGGATATTAAAAATTCAATACTTGGAAAATAATAGAGCACCTGAAATGTGGCCAGTGCAATTGAGGAACTGAATTTTAAGTTTTATTTAATTTTAATTAATTTAAGTTTAAAAAACTGATACTTAATTGTTGGAGAAGTTTTAGGTATGTTTGGAACAACTTGGATATACAAATTTACTTTTTAACTGTAAACTTCATGAAATCAAAATACAAGGTTTTCCAATGAAATTAGTTGATATCTGGATTGAGATGTGCTCTAAGTATAAAACAAACACTGGATTTTGAAAACTTAAATATAATAAAGAGTGTAAAACATATCATTAATAATTTTATATTGATTTTGTGTTATAGTGATAATACTTTGGATATATTGTCCTAAGTAAAATATATTACTAAAATTATTTTTACTTGATTTTACCAGTAGAACATTTAAAATTCATATGTAGCTTGAATTATATTTCTACTGGACAGAGTTGATCTATTCCAGTGCAAGGCTTTGTTTTTCGATAGTCATTATGACGCTGGGATTTCATCCCTCTCCTTGTCTAAGACAGTTTTAAGTGACTAGTGGTAAGTGATTTACAGAGTTGATGGAGTTTTCTCTTTGAATTCTTATGCAGATCACAACCCACCTTCTCAGCCCAAGGAGAATAGTATTGGCCAGAACCATCACCAGGAGGAAATAATCCACAAGTTGGCCAGGCAGCTGAGAAACATCGGGGACAGCATCGATCATAGAATGGTTCAAGAGGTGAGAATTCAGTTTCCCCAGTAAGGGCCTGTCAGGGAGGAGGAAAGAACAAACAGAACAATGGCTGTCAAGTGGCTGGGATGCCCAGGAATTAGCAGAACACACAGATTAATGATGACTGGATTACCAAGCATTAGATCCAAAAACTGTGAACCTGGGTTAAAGCCAGTATTAGATCTCACACTTGCTACTCAAACTGTGTGGTCCATGGACCAGCAGCATCAGCATCATTTGGCAGCTGGTCAGATGTGCACAATCTCGGGCCCCAGCCCACAAGTCTAGAATCAGAATTTACCGTTTTACACGCACCCTAGGAGATTTGAGTGCACATTAAAGTGTGAGAAACTGCTCCATACCCTCAAACTAGGATGCATGTTAGATTCACCTGTGAAGTTTTAAGAATTACAGATGCTGGGCTCCACCTTGAGAGATTAGTCCAGGTGAATCTAACACTCCGTCAGGGAGGAGAACCTTTGCCTTAGATGGTGGTCATCCTCCTTGAACCAAACCAGGTTATGATCTAAGCCCAACTCCCCCTGATTTCTTTGTTTTTCCTGATTATTGTAAGAGATATAAGGGAAACAGGAAAGAATAATGATTACTGTTTCAAATCTTAGGGGTGATGAAATCCATAGCCCACTTAGTTTTCCTCCAGAACAACCTGCAGTTGGCAGCACCTAGAGAATGATCACGTGGGGCTCTGTGGTAAGGGGGTGGCTGCCCCTCAGAGCCCAACTTCCTCCCCTTAAATGCATCACAGGACAGGTACCTGTGGTGATTTCTTGTTTATCACTGCTGCTGCCATCATGCTGACTTCAGGGAGTGCCAGGCCCTCTTCTATGCTCTGGTCCAAATGTGGCAGTACTCAGCCATGCCCACAAATAAAACATTCCCTGAGACAAAACAAGAATGGAAGGTCCCAGCAATAATGTTACTGAAAGTAAGAAGGAAACAAACACAAATAAAATACTGATAGACCAATTTCACTCCAACAAATATTTATTGAGTGCCTACTATGTTCCAGACTCAGTTCCAGGCAGAGAGCAGGAATGGAAGATGAGCCTGCTGTCATAGGACTCATAATGTAGGAGAGACAAACAGTAAAGCAGATGACTAGGCTCTAGTGGATACTGAGTGATGGAGAGTGACTTTGGATGGGCCATCAGGGAAGGCCCTCTCTGGGGAGGCGATATTTGAGCAGAGACTGGAAGTGAGGGAGTGAGCCATGGGAATACCTGGGGGGGGAAGTGTTCCAGACAGAGGAAACTGGGAGGGCAAAGTCCTTGGGATAGGAACAACAAGGAGGCCAGATTGGCTGGAGTCGGGGGTGTTGAAGTCTAGGAGTTGGCCTCCGTCCTAGAGACAGGGGTAAGGTGTTTGGGTTTTGCGCCAAGTATAAAGGAAGCTTCTGGGGAGGGAGAGCAGGAGAGTGCCATGTGCTGATTTACGTTTAGAATGAAGCCTGGCTGCACGGTGCAGAGAATAGGCTGTTGTGAACATTAAGAGAGAGAATCTATGTAAATCACTTGGAATAGAGACTGACCCACAGAAAATGATCAATAGATGTTATTGAAGCCAAAATATTAATTTGTTTCTGGCCTTTGCCCTTTCACTATTTGGAGTTGAACACTTCTTTGCTGTGTATCATTTATTACAGGGCACTCATGATACTCTCCACCTCCCTTCCATGCTCCAGCTTCTTCTATAGTTTTCACTGATGACCGTGCTTTATGAATTCTGGGCAAGTCCTTAGTTCAACTTTTCTGCTTCTTTGTTAGCTAACATTCTGAATACTCCTGGTTCCTTCTAATTTTTCCTCTGAAGAGGAGAACAGAGTAGGACAAATCACAACCACCTATTTTCTAAATTTACCTCAACCCCATCAGGAAGTCACTTCTCCATGTAACCACGTCTTCCATTCTTCCATTTTTCTTTTCTTTCTCTCCCTTACCTTTTTTTTGGTAATGATTTTTTCCCCTTACCTTTTAAGTTGTAATTTACTTATGTTTTAAATTTACCTCTGCAACTTAATAAATTGACACTTTTCTTTTTTTAAAAAATAATAACTTTGAGAAATAAAATTCACATAACATACAATTCACCCATTTCAACAGTACAATAAATGGTTTGTAGTATATTCATAGAGTTGTACAGCCAGTCATCACAATCAATTTTAGAACATTTTCATCACTCCAGAAAGACACCTCAAATCCAATAGTAGTACCTTCTCGTTTCCTCCCATTTTCCCCCCTAGCCCCACCAATCTATGTTCTGTCTCTCTGGATTTGCCTATTCTGGAATTTCATATAAGGGAACTAATACAATATGTTGTCTTTATGTTTGGCTTCTTTCACTTAACACAATATTTTTTTCAAGGTTCATCCATGTTGTAGCATGAATCAGTACTTCACCTCTTTTCATTGCTGAATAATATTCTTCTGTATGTATATATCACATTTTGTTTATCCATTCATCACTTGATGAACGTTTGGGTTGTTTCCACTTTTTGACTATTATAAATAATGATGCTATGAACATTTGTGTAGAAGTTTTTGTGTAGGCATGTTTTCAGTTCTTTTGAGTACATACCTAGGAGTGGAATGGAATACATAATGGAATACATATGACAACTTTATATTTAACTTTTTGAGGAACTTCCAGACCATTTTCCAAAGTGGCTGCACTACTTACATTGTGGCCCACCAGCAGGGTACAAGGGTTCCTGTTTCTCCACATTCTTGTCAAAATGTATTGTTAACTGTCTTTTTGATGATAGTCAGCCTGGTGGGTGTGAAGTAGAATCTCGTTGTGGGTTTGATTTGCACTTCCCTGATGGTTAATGTGCATCTTTTCATGTGCGTATTGCTCATCTGTGTAACTCTTTGGAGAAATGTCTATTCAGATTCTTGGCCCATTTTTAAATTGGGTTGTTGAAGTTCTTTATATATTCTAGATGTAAGTTCCTTATCAGATATATTATTTGCAAGTATTTTCTCCCATTCTGAAGTTCGTCTTTCACCTCGTTTTATGTCTTTCACCTTCTTGATGCTCATGGAAGTGCAAAAGCTTTAAATTTTGATGAATTTCAATTTATTTTTCTTTTGTTGCTAGTGCTTTTGGGGTCATATCTAAGAAACCATTGCCTAATCCAAAGTCATGAAGATTTATACGTATGTTTTCTTTCAAGAGATTGACTTTTAGCTCTTAAATTTAGGTCTTTGACCCATTTAGAGTTAATTTTTTTGTATATGGTATGAATTAAAAGTTCACCTTCATTCTTTCGCACATGGGTATTCAGTTGTCACAGCACCCTCTGTTGAAAAGACGACTTTTTTCCTACTGAATTGCCTTGGCACTCTTGTTGAAAATCAACTAACTGTAAATTTTGGGGTTTATTTCTGGACTCTCAAATCTATTCCATTGATCTATATGTCTATCTGTATGCCTGCCCTAGCTTTTCTTGCAACATTTTACAAAGCTAGCTTTGACCTAGACTTTTAAAGTAATCTTGTCTTGTACTGCAAAATTGCATTTTAGAACACTTTAAATAGACCACAGAGTATTTTTAAAATAATTTTAAAAATTCCTCCTAAGTTTGCCTCTAAAATGCTGAACAGTCAAATGCATGATTTACTCTGCTACTTTAAGGCTTACCTCAAGCAACTATAACAGAATTTCAAATCCGGCATGGTATATTTCTTTCATATAGTCATTTATTCACGTTTTGTACTGTGTTTAATCAAGTGGTCACATTGATTCTCCAGATATCTTCCTGCTTTTGATGTATTTAAAGAAACTTTTATTCTTGCTCTTGGAACTCCCCGACAAGGAGCTCACCAAGGTGTATTTTTGTCTACCAAATTGATTGTCCTTGAGCTATCACATAGCTTGACTTCTTATTCTTTTCACTTAGCAAGTGTTCTGTGTTTTCAAATAGGCCTTGATTCTCAAAATAACATCTTCTATTTTGCCATCTAGTTTTGAGGGGTTCTGGTTCAAGGACCTGGTCTTTTTTGGGTTTTTTTTTGTTTTTTGTTTTGGTACGCGGGCCTCTCACTGTTGTGGCCTCTCCCGTTGCGGAGCACAGGCTCCAGAGGCGCAGGCTCAGCGGCCGTGGCTCACAGGCCCAGACGCTCCGCGGCATGTGGGATCTTCCCGGACCGGGGCAAGAACCCGTGCCCCCTGCATCGGCAGGTGGACTCTCAACCACTGCGCCACCAGGGAAGCCAAAGTGTGTTTAAAAATAGTCTTGGGACTTCCCTGGTGGTGCAGTGGTTAAGACTCCGTGCTCCCAATGCAGGGGGCTGGGTTCGATCCCTGGCCAGGGAACTAGATCCCACACGCATGCCTCAACTAAGAGTTCGCATGCCACGACTAAGGAGCCCACGTGTCGCAACTAAGGAGCCCGCGAGCCGCAACTAAGACCTGGTGCAACCAAATAAATAATATAAAAAATATAGTCTTCCTGTTGCTTTTACGATCTTAAATGTGTCTTTGAAATTTTTCTCCACAGGACTCGCTCCTGGGTTCTAGAAACTTCCCCCTCCCTGTCCCTACAGGCCTAGGAGTGGCAACAACTCTGCTGTTGCCGGCCTACCCTTATGCCTCCTCCCCCAACTTTTGTAGACAGTGTCTTTATCTGACCTTCCCTGAATTATTCCTAATTTGAGTATGCCATCTGTTTTCTCTGGGACCCTGACAGTAACGTATAAGGAATTTCTTAGTTTGTTAGAAAGACAAGAAGGAAACGAACATTTATTAAACATTTTCTTCCACGTACTCTGAGATACTCTTATGTGTTTCATTTAATTTTCCAAATAACTCTATGAATTAGTGGAATAGGTATTTCAGGAGAGGTATTTGAGGTTCAGAGAGATTAGATATCCTATCCAAGGTTACTCAGCAACTAAGTGGCAAAACTGGAATTTAAATATACGAGCATCTGACTCAGTGCTCTACACATTTTCTTGTCTGCCTTGCTGGAAGGAAATTCATTCAATTCTTGTAACTGATACCAACTATAAAAGGGAGGAAACAAGTTCTTTCATGATTTCCAGTTATTGATAGGACAAAGTCTAAATTCCTTAGCCTGATGCTAATGGTTTATCATGCATTCATTCATTCAGTCAACTATTATTTATTGAGCACCTACTATGTGTCAGGCTCCATTTAAGTGCTGGAGATATGGCAGTGATCAAAAGAGAAAACTTCCCTGATCTCGTGGAGATAAACAATAAACAAACAAAGAATATAGTTTATCAGATAGTCATGAGGAGTGTTGGGGGATTTGCAGTTTTAAGGGAAGGCCTCACTGAAGGTGCCTTCTGAGCAAAACCTTGACAGAGGTAGGGGAGTGTCCATGGACCTGGGGAGAGAGCAGTGGAGGCAGGTGAATAGCAAAGACTGAGGCAGGGGCATGTCTGGCATATTTGAAGAATAGTAAGGAGGCCAGGGTGGCTGAAGCTGAGTAATGCAGAAAGCCGTAAAGATACGGTCAGAGAGGTGGGTGGCAGGGCCGTGAGGTCACTGTAAGGGCTCTTTTGAGTGCGGCCGAACCACTGGAGAGCACTGAGCAGAGGGGCCGCATCGCAACAGTCCCCGAGGCTGCTGGGTTGAGAACAGACTGCAGGAGGAGGGCAGGGCCAGGGAGAGCCCTTTCTGTCTGGCCCCCAGCCTTCTTCTCCTGATACTCCCATAAAAACAGTGGCATTTACTTACAGCTCCAGAAATCTGCTGTGGTCGTCACTTCCAACTTTGCTCATATTCACCCCTCTTCACCATCTAAGTCTGTTCTTCCAACCCCAAAGCAGACTCCCTTACTTCTTTGAAAGGACTAAGAAAGTGCTCTGGGAAGCCAGAGAAAGAGGTTAATCAACCCTGAAAAGAGTGCCCCTATTTGCTGATGGTGAAGATGGGAAAACGTCCAGAGGAAAACTTCCCAAGGTGCTATGGAGGGTATGGACCTTATGGAACAGACTAAGATATTCTTCCACTCATACACTTCATGAAGCAGCCCTAGATGCTTGTCTGTGGCATTGATTGAATTAATATCAATACCGAATTTCTAACTTTGGATTATTTTATCACTTAAAAAACAAATTTAACCTCTTTCTTGCTCTCTCTCTTTTTAAACAGGATTTTCAACAAGAAGACAGAGCTATCCTGGCTCATTTTGTCTTAGTTTTCTTTGGAGGAGTTCACATGTTGTTGCGCTTTCTCTGGAATAACCATGTGATGTAAAAGGAATGTAAATGTCAGGTTCTGCTTTCCTTCTACCCTCTGAGAAAATATGCATCCCACCGGGGCAGATGGGAAGAAGACCCGTCTCTACCTCCTCTGTTTTCACCCACCATTGTTGCTTTGTGCCTGGTTGTTGGAGAACTGCGGACTCACTGGCCATTTGTCTGTTCACTGGTCAACCAGCGATGAGATGTCTATGACTGCCCCACGGTAGAGCCCAAGGAACTTAGGAACCCAGGAGGCCTTACTGCTTAGGAAACACCAGTGCTGTGGATAGTCCCAGTGCTCCTTGTAAGGAAACCTTGAACATTTCCTCTTATGAGGGAAATTGAACCTCATCCCCAAACCAGAGGTCACAGGAATGGGTGCTTTCTCCTGGCCCCGCCCCTGGGTACCAGGCCCTCCAGCAGCCTGTTGACCCCACTCTCGTTGCCCACGTCCAGACCTGCAGTGCCCCGTCCTCTTTTTACCTTTCTGTCTACCTCATATTCCTCCCTCCCTTTGAGAAGTATGGCAAGTGTTAAGAAAATTTGTTGTTATAAATTATAAGTTCTGTATATGCGTTTTGAGTTCTTTGTAGGAAAAGTGTTATTTAAAAAATTAATAATTTAAAACATGAAATAAATATGTTATTTTATTGAGCATGAAACACCTGTGCATATTTCTTTTGTGAAGGAGGGATTCCACTTGTTCCTGCTCATATGGGGTCATAATTTTGTAGTTTGATCACATATAGCATTGGGAAATGTCCTCGTTTTTTAGGTCTGTCTCAGGCAATGCCTATCATCACCTAGGTTTTGGCTTCCTGGCAGGGAATAGATCCTAAAACGTCTTTCTTATTTATTTTTTTTAACTCTTTTGAGTAGGCATTTATTTATTCATATGGTTAAAAAAATCAAAACCGTATAAAAAGGTTTACAATGAAAACCCTTGCTCTTATTTTCTATACTGAATCCCAATTATGTTTGTAAATTTGTTACATATCCTTCCAGAGTTTCTTTGTACAAATACCAGTAAATATATATATACACACAAAAGGTAGCATGTAATATACACTGTTATGTGCCTTGATTTTTTTGCTTAGCATGGTGGTCACGCACTATTCTACTTGTCTTACAAACGTTAACTCATTTACTCTTCATAAGAACATCATGATACAGGTATTATCAATATTATTAGCTCTATTTTGCTGTTAAGGAAACTGAGGCAGAAGTAAGTAGAGAGAGGCAGTACAGAAGGTAACTAAGTTGCTCAAGCGCACACAGCCAGTGACACAGCTGGGTTACCAAGCCAGGCAGGCTGTTCTCAGAGTCTGGGCTCTTAACCACGTGCTGTACTACCTCTTGGAGAGCTTGCCACGGTCCATAGAGAACTCTGTCAGACAGGATGCACAGAATTCTGTTAAATGGATGTAGCATCATTTATTTCGTCAGCCCCTTCTTAACGGATGCCTGGGTTGTTTCTAATCATTCGGTATAATAAGCAATGCTGCAATAAATAACCATGTACCTTTTAGATATGTACAAATACATACATATTCCTATTGCTCATTTTTCTATTGGGTTTCTGGTCTTGTTCTTACTGGTTTCTAGGAGCTCATGATTTATCAATGCTAAGCCAACAGCATCTACACCTTCAGATTAGGCTTTTTGCCTCCTTTTCTTCCGCGTGTATGGGTTTGCTTTAGTGCTTACAACCTTTCTGGGCCTCCCCTCAAGGCAGAGGGAGCTAAGGCAGGTACACACGGGTGATGGGTGGGTGGGTATTATACTTGGAGCAGCCAGGGGCCTGGGAAGAGGTGGCAGCTGGGATCCACTGAGTACTTGGGTCTAGGTCAGAAGAGCATTATAGCCTCACTGATGCTGGCATTCGGGCATGGGGCGGTGGGGCCTCCACCTGGCCAAAGGGCAGGCCGTGGCCGGGTCAGAGCTGGGAATGTCACTCACCCGTAAGGGGAGAGGCACCTGGTCCAGGCGGACAGCATGGGAGGCCCCCTCCTATCCATCTGCAGAGATGAACAGGAAGTTGGTGCCATGAAGTTGGTCTGTCGCTGTCACGAGCCCAGGACCAGGGATTCCCTCAGCTCTCTAGATCCCCCAGAATCCCACCTCTGTCCCCCTGGGAGCCAGTGCCAGGATGCCCGAGGGGCTGTCCATCTGCGAAAGGATGCGAGCAGGACCGATGCCTCCCAGTGGGCGAGCCCACGGCACCCTGGTCTGCCCTCCCGCAGGGGCCAGCCCCTGTGCTCCCCCGAGCCGACCAGGGTGCAAGTGAAAGCTGGATCCCGCTCTTTCGTTTTCATTTCCTGGAAGGACAGCAACTACCAGAGCACCCTGCTCGCCCGGGGAACCTGAGCACACAGCACCCAGTGCTATTTGAGATTCCATCCCATGAGACCTTCCAGTTTTGGGGGCCAAGTTAAGGGTTTGGGGAAGGAGGGCCTGAGAGCGTTGGCCTAGGGTCCAGCAGCTGCAGCCACCGGTGCACTCACGATGGACAGCCGGGTGGCTCCCTCACCTCCACCTGTAATGCAGGTAAGAGCCTGGCAGCTGAACCACGCAGTGTGCACACAGAGCCACCTGCCCTCTGCCTCTTCTCTACCACCTCAATTTCCATACCCATTTTATCAGACCTTCTGCCTGGCTGGAATCTCACTTTCCAGCACAATCCCATCCCTCACCGCCTCTCACTCTCCTCCAACCTCACTCACCTCCAGCCTCTCATTCGATCCCTTCGAAACCCCTACGTGTCATATACTGCTCCTCCTCCCTCCTTCTCACCTCTACACCAATCAGATGCAGTTCCTGCACAAGCCACACCCTCACAGCTGGCAGAGGCAACTACGCAGGGGCTCCTCTCCTTAGCAGTCCCTCTCCATTGGACATATTTCCCTAGGAGCCTCAGAAGCCCCCAGAGCTGGGCCCCCTTCCCACCTCCAAGGCCCTTCTCCACTTCTCTCTCTCCAAGATCCATATCCACATCCACTTTTTTTTTTTTTTTTTTAAGTCAAACGTTTTCCTTACCTTCGTGTGGAACCTTGAGCTCTATCTCTCTGCAGCTCCCTGGATGGCATTTCCCAGGCAGTCACAGCCTGGAATTCCCCATTCCTCACACTTGGAAGAGGGCAGAGGAGTAGACAAGGAGCTCCCTGCAAGTCCCAGGTGAGTCTAGGCCTTGAACCCCTTCTCCAGCTTGGCAAGCCCCCTCTGCTAGGTGGCAACCTCTGAGGCAGGGTTACCTGGGTACAGCACCAAGTGAGGCCTGGCGGGGGGGGGTGGAAGCAGACAAGAAATGCAGTGAGGAGTATCCCCAAAGGTTTCGAATCCTCTTCGGCTGTGGCCACGGCTTCTTGAGTTTGCTTTGCTGGCTCCAGATGACAGTCTTTCACTGCACATTGTCCTCCTCAGACACCAAGAGATGAACATAATGCTCTTGGAGATCCCAGAGTGAGAAAATGACTCCTACTGGGATTGGTTTCTTTTTTTTTTTTTAATTAATTAATTAATTTTTGGCTGCGTTGGGTCTTCGTTGCCGCACGCGGGCTTTCTCTAGTTGCGGCGAGCGGGGGCTTCTCTTGTTGTGGAGCACGGGCTCTAGGTGTGCGGGCTTCAATAGTTGTGGCTCGCAGGCTCAGTAGTTGTAGCGCATGGGCTTAGTTGCTCCACGGCATGTGGGATCTTCCTGGGCCAGGGCTCGAACCCGTATGCCCTGCCTTGGCAGGCGGCTTCTTAACCACTGCACCACCAGGGAATTCCCTGGTTTCACTTTTACTTTTCACGATGTGGCAGCCTGTGGCAGGGCATGAGCCCCAAGGAGCCCCCTGTTTCTACAAAATTCTGTCACTTTTTCATCCCCTCATTCTGATGGCTGAACCAAATCACCTCTAGGGGCCAGGATGACTGTAACACTGTAAAGATAAAGACTTCCCTTGGTGGGACCTTGGGATTCAGAAGTTCATCCTTTCTTTCTCTCTTTTGAAAAATAGCATTTGCTTTTTTATATGTTTCTGGTTGAAGGTCTTTTTATCCTGGTCTCTCAGGTTCCCTGTGTCCTCACCAAGGTTCCTGGGCTCTCAGATTTCCAGCTTACAAGTATTGTCAGGGGAGCCTTCTGGTAGGATTAGGTGGAGGCATGAAAAGCTTGAATTGGAAAGATGAAATTTACTGAGTGTCCACCGGGTAAAACAGGGGTCCCCAACCTCGGGGCCATGGACTGGTACCAGTCCATTGACTGTTAGGAACCAGGCCGCACAGCAGGAGGTGATCAGCGGTCGAGTGAGCGAAGCGTCATCTGTGTTTACAGCCGCTCCCCATCGCTCGCATTACCGCCTGAGCTCCGCCTCCTGTCAGATCAGCGGCAGCGTTAGATTCTCAGAGGAGCTCGAACCCTACAGTGAACTGCGCATGCGAGGGATCTAGGTTGCGCGCTCCTTATGAGAATCTAATGCCTGATGATCTGAGCTGGAGCTGAGGCGGTGATGCTCGTGCTGGGGAGCGGCTGCAGATACAGACTATCATTAGCAGAGGGGGTTGACTGCACAGAAACCATAATAAATCAACTGCTTTCAGACTCATATCAAAACCCTATCAGTGAGTGGCAAGTGAAAACAAGCTCAGGGCTCCCACTGATTCTACATGATGGTGAGTTGTATAATTATTTCATTATATATTACAAGGTATTAATAACAGAAATAAAGTGCACAGTAAATGTAATGTGCTTGAGTCATCCCCAAACCATCCTACCCCGCCCCTGCTGGTCCGTGGAAAAACTGTCTTCCATGAAACCTGTCCCTGGTGCCGATAAGGTTGGGGACCGCTAGTGTACAAGATGTTGATGGTACCAAGCTGAAGACGTATGTGGTTCCTACCTGTAAGGTAGACACAGAGATGGACACTCCTCCTCTTTGAAAAAAATTCGTAATATATTTAAGGATGACTGAGCCTTCACCAAGATGCTCATCTTTGACTGCCCTGGTTTTCCCTCTCTCTAGGAGGGAGCTGATTCTCCTGTGAATCCCGAGGCAGTCACACCACCCCCAGACACCTAGGCCCAAGCCAGATGGGACGCTCGAGTGAATCTGCTGGGTGAGGGGGGAAATCTACAAGCTGCGGAGAAGACTGTGAGAGAGGGGAGAAGAAAGGCTGATGTTTTTACAGAATGTAAATGTGATGCATAAACTTCTTATCCAAGGAACTGCCTTCCCCCATTTGCTATTTCTTTCTTTTTTAAAAAAATATTTATTTATTTGGTTGTGTCGGGTCTTAGTTGTGGCAGGTGGGCTCCTCAGTTGCAGCTTGCCAGCTCCTTAGTTGTGGCACATGGGCTCCTTAGTTGTGGCATGCGAACTCTTAGTTGTGGCATGCATGTGGGATCTAGTTCCCTGACCAGGGATTGAACCCCGGGCCCCCTGCGTTGTGAGCACAGAGCCTTCACCACCGCGCCACCAGGGAAGTCCCCATTTGCTATTTCTTTGCTGTTTTTTTTCTGGCTGCGCCAGGCAGCTGTGGGATCTTAGTTCGACCAGGGATTGAACCCGGGGCCATGGCAGTGAAAGTGCAGAATCCTAACCACTGGACAGCCAGGGAAGTCCCTTTGCTAGGTTTTCTTTAACCTTTCCTTGGTGAGGAAGTCAGAGGAGGTCAGTGTGAATTCTCCTGCGGGGAATACAGCTGACATGGCCAAGCTTGAGGACAGGCAGTCTCCTGGTTGGTAAGAGGAGGATTGGGATTGGATGAGCTATTAGGTCCTTTCCAGCCTAAGGACAAAGAGTTGAGGACGTTGCCAGTGAGGAAGCCAGACAGGGCTAACCAGTGAACAGTTGTATGTACATAGAACCCTCTTTCAAATGATTATATTTATTTATTTTTAAAATAAATTTATTCTTTTTTTAAAATATATTTATTTTTGGCTGAGTTGGGTCTTTGTTGCTGCACGTGGGCTTTCTCTAGTTGCAGTGAGGGGGGCTACTCTTCCTTGTGGTGTGCAGACTTCTCATTGTGGTGGCTTCTCTTGCTGTGGAGCCCGGGCTCTAGGCACGTGGACTTCAGTAGTTGTGGCCTGCGGGATCTAGAGCGCAGGCTCAATAGTTGTGGCGCACGGGCTTAGTTGCTCCGCGGCATGTGGGATCTTCCTGGACCAGGGCACGAACTCGTGTCCCCTGCATTGGCAGGCAGATCCCTAACCACTGCGCCACCAGGGAAGCCCCCAAATAATATATTTAATTTTTGTTGTTACAAAAGTAGCACATGCTTATTGTCAAGAAGAGGGAAATGACAGAGAAGCATAAGAATACATAGAACAATCAAATACACTCAAAGACAACCACAGGAAACATATTGGCTATAACCTTTCATTTCATTTTCCTAAGTAATGCTCTTGCCCAAGGAAACTCATAACTATGGAGCAGGCTGTAGATTAATGTATTTATGTGGTAGAGCTGAGAGGCAGAAAAGCTAAATGACAAGCTCAAGATCACACAGGTTTCCATGCTACGGTCAAACCTTGGTTCTGCGGATAATCTTCTAAGAGATTTTCACATGCACTTCCTAAGCTGTGGAAATCATAGGACAGGCAGCCAGCTGACCACCAGTTGGGTCTTTAATCTGGGTGGGGGTCTAGGAACAGGCACGTCTGACCTGGGTTGTGAAGCACCCAAGTCACTTTCTGCTTGGTTGCCCCAGGGACTGGAACACTGTTTTATATTTTCACACCCTTCTGATTTCCTGGACACAACCTGCTTTTTGAGCTGCTGACAGGACTGAGCAGAATGTGGTGTGTGACGTCACAGGCCTTGGGATGACACTGTTGCCCCCAAATGCCTGGCATTCTTTTAATGGGGAACAGAGCCTATCTTTTCAGGGTTAGAGGGAAGTGGGGACTCACAGACATGAGAGAACCCCAGAGCGTGGAGGATGCCCCGGTACCTCAGAGCAGCCGAGGGAAGCGGCAGTGTGATTTGGGGAGAGGGGCAGGGAGCTCTGTAAGGAAACTCTGTGGCTTCATTTCGTCCAAATGCCAAGACTGACCAGTAGCTTGGGGCTCAGGAATGCTCTAAGGAGATGTCTGGCAACACTTACACAGAGGGTACGATTTGGGCTCCATTCCTGGCTCAAGCTGTGGTGATGAGGAAAACAGGACTTTGGGTCAGACCTGAAGACCCTGAGTGTTGCTGCTGAGGAGAACCTTAGAGGACTCTTAATTCTTGGTCCTGAGTCTCTTCATTCTCCAGGAGCTTATTCCTGGAAAAATCTGTGAACTTCCCACTGTTGGATGTAGAGGGACTGAGACATCTTTGTGTCTTGAAATTGGCTTTTGAAGCTCCTAGTTGTGACTAAACCACAGGAAAAGACATACAGAGCCACCTCTGACTTTCAGATGTCACAGGCAGGGGGAAAGCACCTCTCGGCAACTCCCTGGTGGTGTACAATAGGGGAAAGGGCCCTTGGAGAGCTCCAGCAGATTTTTTGTGCCCCTGCTCAAGTTCACATCCTTCACAGATAACAGAGTCCCCAGGTACTTATTTTAATAGATACCATTCTGGCAAGCGTGGCTTCCCGTTATCTTAGACCAGGGTATCTCAAATTTTCACGTGCACATGAATCCCCTGGGAGCTATGTGGAAATGCAGATTCTGGTTCAGTAGGTCTGGGTGGGGCCTGAGATTCTGCATCTCTAATAAACTCCTGGGTGATGCTGTGGCTGCTGGAAACGCATCCGAGGATCTCACTTTACACAGCTGTCCCAACAGCGATTTTCAGTCTCTCTGTGGAGGTGAAATCAGTTTGGTGGGTCAAGATATGTATTTTTTAAAAATGAGGGAGGGACTTCCCAGGTGGTCCAGTGGGATGCAGGGGACGCGGGTTCGATCCCTGGTTAGGGAAGTAAGATCCCACATGCTGCAGGGCAACTAAGCCTGCGTGCCTAGAGCCTAAGCTCCATAACTAGAGAGCCCCGCGCACCGCAACTCCTGAGCCCACATGCTCTGGAGCCCGTGCACCACAACTAGAGAGCCTGCGTGCCGTAACTACTGAGCCCATGGGTCCTCTAGAGCCCACGCATGCCAGAACTAGAGAGAAGCCCGCGTGCTGCAATGAAGAGCCCGTGTGCCGCAACGAAAAATCCTTCATGCCACAATGAAGATCTCGCATGCCATAGCTAAGACCTGATGTAGCCAAATAAATAAATAAATGAATAAATAATTTTTAAAATACCATTTAAAAAATAATAACAAAAAATGAGGGTTCAGTGGTTAGGAATCCATACTCTCACTGCCAAGGGCCTGGGTTCAATCCCTGGTGGGGGAACTAAGATCCCACAAGCCATGTGGCACAGCCAAAAAAAAAAAAAAGAAAGAAAAGAAAAGAAATAGAATATATCAGAGCACATCATAAAGAGTAAAGGTAGCAGTGATTTCATGAATACTTTGTTTTGGCTCTTTATGTATATATAGCTGTGTGGGTCATGACACAAAATGTAATTTTTACTGCGGGTTGAGGTCAGAAACGTTTGAGAATCACTGTCCTAGATCATGGCATGTTAGAAGTAGTAAGTTAGATGGATGCAGGCGAGGTGAGAGGCGGGGTGGAGTGGGGAGGAATGGGGACTAGAAGTGAATGTTCTGGACGCTGTATTGACAGTGCTGTCATCACCTGAAAATGAAAGGAACATATCAAGCAACAAACAGAAGGAAGATTCCCCAAACTAACCATTTGAGGACAAAGAGCTTCCTCCTCCCTAAACTCAGGGGCTGGGCTAGACTGTGTGCATTTTTGTGCAAATGGAAATGACCTCTCCTTTGGGAAGAAGCCAAGCCAAGCCTCCCCACTGTCCCCGGCCTCCCCACAGATGGTGCCCTTGTGCAGGTCACTACACAACTGTGTGTGCTGGCCCTGCTGGTGACGACCATAAAACTGAGTGTGATGACCAAGAAAAGCAGTATCTGCCAAGACAACCAGGGTAAGCAATGAGGTGACGGATTGGAGGGGACTCTGAATAGGCAGTGACATGCAAGAAACTGAGGACAACGGTAGTGCTACAACAGTCTTCGTGGCAGAGACACAAGCTAGTCTGTTTCCAGGTAGGCTCCCCAAAGACGATGCTGATAATCCTAACAAAGGCCGTTGGTTGAGTTTTTACTCTTGACCAGGTGTCGTGCTGGGCATATTGTATATACTGTCTAATTAAATTCCTCCATAGGTCTGGGATGTAGGCTCTATTATTATCCCCACCTTACAGATGTGAAAACTGGCCTGTGAGGTGAATTATCTTGTCCATAGTCACCCACCAGTAAAAACGGTGGAGCTGGGATTTGAACCTATGTTCCACAGACCCTACAGCTCTCACTCAATCGGAGCAAGAGCCTCCAGCATCAGATGATGACAGCTCCCATTTTTAGGGGGCCAGCCGGGCACTTTACATTGTCATCCACATTCCTCCTGGGGACCCTGATAGGTAGGTACAAGCCAGCTGTTGGTTCTGATTTGGTTGCTAAAGATGAGTCCAGCTCTTTTTGCTCCTGGAGGTCACTTGACCTAGTAAACTGCAGAGATGTGGTGAAGAGTAGTGAGTAGTAGTTTTGATTGGGTGAGGGGCAGCTTGAGGGAGTCTTGAAACCAAGACAGAGGGGTTGTGACTTGATGGAGTTGATAGTTAGAAGTTATGTTAGTTTCTTGAGCAAGAGAGTAAAGGGATGCTGTGGGAAGAGAGACCTGGTCAGGGCCATCTGGGGGTCCACAGAGGGGGTTGGTCAGGATGCCTAGAGGCCTTTCCAGCCCCACACTGATTTGCTCATCTCACTCATTTGGACAATTTATATTTACTGAGCATCTATTACACTATGTGGCAGGCATTGCTCTAGGTGCTGGAGAAACAGCAGTGACCGAGACTGGCGAAGTGTGTGCCTTGTGGAGCTAGCTGCCCTCCTAGTGGTGGATGCAGTGAGTACAGAAGGAAGTGTGAAGCCAAGCAATGAGCCAGCTGGTGGGGGGTGGGGGGTGGAAGGGGGAGCCCCCGGAGCCAGCCCTGCTTTGGAAGCCAGGGGGATGGAGTGCTGACTCTTCAGGGAGACACTCGAGCCCCGCACCAGGTCCTGGGCAAGCAGCCAGGACCTCTGTTTATATCTGTCCAGAAGCTGGGAGCCAGCCAAGCTGGAAATCCCCAGTGAGCAGGCCCCCGGGGCAGGGAGAGTAAGGTGGTATCTGCCTGGAGTCTTGAGAGACAAAGATGGTTGATGTGAAGGAACTGAAAATACAGTGGATTGTTGCCAAGAGAAGAAGCCACGGGCTGTTCTGCTGGTCCCAGAGGTTTGGTTTGATTGGTGAGGGGAGACCTGGTTAGGCTCGTCCGTCAGTAGGTCAGGGAGACTTCTTGGGGGAGTCTTAGATAACACTTGCCAGCATTGGTTGAGCTCCTTGGTGTGCTGGGCAGTGCCAAGCATTTTATATGCGTTCCCCTCAACCAACAAGAGCTCAGTCTGCCTCAGAAAGCACACACCGCATGCCAGACGCTGGTCTTTAAACTGACTAACTCGTAGGGTCCTCGTGATGGTCCTGTATGGCTGGTACTATTTTTGTCATTGTCCTCGTTTTGGAGATGTGGAAATTGAGACAGAGTCATTTAGGTCTCAATGTTTACAGCTGGCCTGGCACCATCATTGGTAGTTTTTGTTGTTGTTGTATGTTTATACTTTTACTTTTTTTTTTTTGACGTGTAACTTATATACAGTCAAGTGGACAGATTTTAAGTGTACAGCTCCACTAATTTTTATGTATGTATACACCCATGTAGCCATAATGTAGATTAAGATTTAGACCATTTCCAACACCCCAGAAAGTTCCCTTGTGCTTCTTTCCAGTCAATTCTGCTTGCAAGGGCCACCACTATTCTGATTTTTTTTTCCTTTAGCCGCGCCACGTGGCTTAACGGGATCTTAGTTCCCTGACCAGGGATTGAACTCGTGTCCCCACTGCAATGGAAGCGTGAAGTCTTAACCACTGGACCACCAGGGAAGTACCAGCACTGTCTATTCTTGATGGTATTTCTTTTTAAAAAAAAATGTATTCTAACATGAAGCAGGCTGAGAAGGCAGACCACCTTTTTTTTTTTTTTTTTTTTTTTTTGCGGTATGCGGGCCTCTCACTGTTGTGGCCTATCCCGTTGCGGAGCACAGTTCCTGGACACGCAGGCTCAGCGGCCATGGCTCACGGGCCCAGCCGCTCCGCGGCATGTGGGATCTTCCCGGACCGGGGCACGAACCTGTGTCCCCTGCATCGGAAGGCGGACTCTCAACCACTGCGCCACCAGGGAAGCCCTTGATGGTATTTCTATATCTGCCTTCTTCCTCCAATGCAGCATCTTTGAGCTTCATTCATGTGTCATGAGTGGAAGTCATTTGTACATTCTGGTTCATTGCCAGGCAGCATTCCATTGCGTGAAAACATCACGATTTGACTGTCCATTCTCTGGCTGATGGAGAGTTGGGATGTTTCCAGTTCTTTTCTATTGTGAACAGAGTCACTGTGGACATTCACATGCATGTCTTTCAGTGGATGCACTCACTCACCATGTCTCTTAGGTCTTTACTTGGGGGTGGGAATGCTGGGTTGTACAGTATGTGGCCTGGGTGCCTAACCTCTGCAGCACACTGCCCCCCAAACAGCCCAGTGGGGGAGAGTTATTATCCCATTTCACAGAGTGGGAAATTGAGGCTCAGAGAGAATGAGTGGCTTAAATGAGGTGACTTGGCTGGTAAGGGGCTGAGCTGGAACCCAGACCCCCAGCTTGGGGATTTGGCCCCGAGCTAGGTGGCTGATCCAGTGAACAGCAATTTGGTGTGATGGGCTTCGACCCACTTCTGGGTTTGATGGAGACTTTGGTGGCTGACCCAGTGCTTGGAACCTGGCCCATCCTGGGGTTCAAATCCTATGGGAAAAGCCTTTTCACCTTAATATTCTTTGAAGATGCAAGGAACAAAAAAAGTCTCTTTTTAAAAAAAAAAATTTTATTGAAGTATAGTTGATTTACAATGTTGTGTTTAATTTCTGCTGTACAGCAAAGTGACTCAGTTGTACATGTATAAATTCTTTTTCATATTTTTTTAAACTTTTTATTTTATATTGAAGTATAGTTGATTACCAATGTTGTATTAGTTTCAGGTGTACAGCAGAGTGATTCAGTTATACATACACATGTATCTATTCTTTTTCACATTCTTTTCCATTATGGTTTATCACAGGATATTGAATGTAGTTCTCTGTGCTATGAGGTAGGGCAGTGTTGTTTATCCATCCTATATATAATAGTTTATATCTGCTCATCCCACCCTCCCAATCCATTTCTCCCCCAGCCCCAACCCTTGCAACCACAAATCTGTTCTCTATGTCTGTGAGTCTGTTTCTGTTTCATAGATATGTTCATTTGTGTCATATTTTAGATTCCACATATAAGTGATATCATATAGTATTTGTCTTTCTCTTTCTGACTTACTTCTTCACTTAGTATGATAACCTCTCGGCAAATTTCATTCTTTTTAATGTCTGGGTAATATTCCATTGTGTGTATGTGTGTGTGTGTGTGTGTGTGTGTGTGTGTATCACATCTTCTTTATCCACTCATCTGTCAATGGACATTTAGTTTGCTTCCATGTCTTTGCTATTGTAACTAGTGCTGCTATGAACACTGGGGTGCATATACCTTTTTGAATTATAGTTTTGTCTGTGTATATGCCCAGGAGTGGGATTGCTGAATCATATGGCAACTCTATTTTTAGTTTTTTGAGGAATCTCCATACTGTTTTCCATAGTGGCTGCACCAATTTACATTTCCACCAACAGTGTAAGAGGGTTCCCTTTTCTCCACATGCCCTCCAGCATTTATTATTTGCAGACTAAAGAAGTCCCTTTTATTTACCACTGGACTGGAGGAGCTGACTGCAAGGGGATGAAAGGTGAGGGCAGGAGTGAGCACGAAGAAATGAAAGAAAAACCAAATTACACTCCAGAAAGATGACAGGCTTCAAAGTTTCAGGTGCTACTGTGGGTTGTGTGACCTCAGGGTCCTTCAGAGACAGCTTGGGAAGTCCCCTGCCCATCTCTCTGGACCTGGGAGCAGGACCTCATCTGTGGTTGATCATGTCTTCAAAATTCAAGGTTTTTCCCTCTCAGTGTAGTTTTTGTGTTTTCATGGAGGCAGAACAGCCAGAGGGGTGTGGAATCCATCGTCATCCTCTGGCCAAACACAGGAAAACAGACCCCTCTGACTCAGGAATCGTAGTTTTGAATTTTCAGGCTGATAGTCTCAAATACCATGGATTAGGGAACCATGTACAAAATGAAACTGGCAGTTGGTCTCCAGAGTCCCTGGAAGTCCTGGCTGGCTGTGCAGGCTTGCCCCTGACACCTGCATGACACCATCAAGCAGTCTCCGGGTTTTACACCATATAGCTTTGTGTATCACCAGACTGATCTCCCTTGGAGGCTCTAAATTCCTATTTCCATCCTCCATGCACCCTTTTCCTTGCATTAGTGCCAGGTGTAGATACTATCATGAAAGTGACATCTCATTCTTCTCTGTGCCTGTCCCTGACTATTGAGGCATTGTGCCACATGTTTATTGGTGGATTTGCTCTACTGCAGAGCTTCTCAACTGAGCGGTTTTTCTCTCCTTCCCCAGGGACATGTGGCAATGTCTGCAGACATTTTTGGTCGTCACAACTCGTGAATGGGGGAGGGGTGCTGCTGGCATCTAGGGGGTAGACGCCAGGGATGCTGTTAAACATCTTACAAAGCGCCCACAGCAGGGGACTGTCAGGTCCAAAGTGTCTATAGTGCTGAGGCTGAGAAATTCTGCTGCACTGTGAATTGCTGGTAAGGTGTTTCTGTCTTAAAAAAAATCAATTTAGAGATGCTCTTGAGCTATCACAGGCATTTTATCTATCATCTGCATCGCAAGTGTCTCCCCGAAATCCCTCCTCTTTTAGTTTTGTTTATGGTATCTTTTGACACATATGCAAAAATTAATGTAGTCAAATGTGTGCTTCACTTTTATTACAGTCTCTGCATTTCCTGTCATGGTTGAGTCTCTGCTACCCTTGTTCAGTCATATGGTTTCTTATTTCCACTTCTATTTGGGTTTCTATTGTTCAACTCATTAGGCCTTAATCTATCTGGAATTGATTTCTGTGACTGGTGGGAGGTGAGGGTCCAAATATAGATTTTCCCAGGTAGAGAGCCAGTTGTGGTTTTATCATATCTTAAATTAGCTATCCTGGGGCTTCCTTGGTGGCGCAGTGGTTGGGAGTCCGCCTGCCAATGCAGGGGACGCAGGTTCGTGCCCCGGTCCGGGAGGATCCCACATGCCGCGGAGCGGCTGGGCCCGTGAGCCACGGCCGCTGAGCCTGCGCGTCCGGAGCCTGTGCTCCGCAACGGGAGAGGCCCGTGTACCACAAAAAAAAAAAAAAAAAAAAAAAAAATTAGCTATCCTTTCCCACTGAATTAATGTCAAATGCACACACATGGGGTCCCTTCTCTTTTCCAGTGATACTTGTCAATCTTAGGTTAATACTGTCAGGTCTTGATTATGCGGCTTTGTAGCATCACAAAGGCCAACTGTCACTTCTATTCCTTTTTTTCCCCCTTTAATAATTTTTGGGTCAATTCAGACATCTTTTTTCTTATTATTCTTTCCTAGGTCCCCAAATAAACAGCGGAAGCCTCTCCTTCCTCCTCTGCTTTCTGTGTTTGTAACACAGTGCACTTTCCCTCTGTGCCGCTGATCAGGATGGTCGTTAGATAGTCATTGGTTACTGGGGTCCCTCCCTCCTGCCAGCTTCACTCTGTGCCATGTCCCCAGCAGTGGCATGGTGCCTGGCACGGGGCTGATACGCAATGGACAGTGGTGGAATGAGTGAGGGAGTGATAATGCATGTCTTTGTTTTTTTTTAACATGAAAACTAGTTTTCTTTCTTGTGTTGTTTTGGGACCTGGTAGTCAGAGGTTGGCTTAGTCCTTGTCACTGTCAAGGTGTGGCCTCGGACAGTTGCTTCCCTCCTCTGCTTCAGTTTTCTTACCTGTCAGGCTGGACCTGATGAGCCCTGAGCTCCTTCCACCCTTACACAGCTGGGGGCCTGTGAGGGATAAAGAGCTCTGGGGAGGAGAGGCACCACATAAACTGAAATGCCAGGTTGACTCATCGCAGCAGGCACAGTGTCAGGGCCCCTGATACTTTTAGGGGCCCATGAAAATGGTCCAGTCTCTTTTCAAATCAGAAGAAAACAAAGTCACACCCTTTAAGTCACATGATTTGGCTTTAACTCAATCAGACACCTTTAAGTCACGTGACCCAGCTTTAGGTCAGGTCTCCCCAGCAGGGGTGTGGGGACAGGAGGAAGAGGCTCAGATGGAAAGGGAAGAAGGAAGTTTGGGGAGAACTCTTGAGAGAAAGGGCATAGGGATGAGCACAGCCCACCCACCCAAATGCCGCTTTTACATGCTCCATGTTCACAACCACCAGCCCCGCTTTTCAGATGCCAACACCCACACAGGCCTGCAGCTTGAAAACTGAGAGTCAAGCCAGGTATTTCTGGGTCCAGAGTTCCACCTCTGGAGAAACAAAGGGCAGTCAAACCGCAGACAGCCTTTCAGGCTGTCCAACCACTGGGCAACCTGACCAGGCTGGAAGTGCCCCCATCGGATGCTGAAGGCAGACCTCTCTTCCCTCTGTGAGGTGAGGCAATTTGGGCCGGAGAGTCAGAAGCTCCCGGTAACCAACCCCTCCTCTCTGGGCACGTCCTTGGGGTTCCGCCAACCCCATCTCCAACCCTATTGCCCAGCCTGGAGGTCCAGTCGGGGAGCTGCGGGTGGCTCTGCCGGTGCTCTGGCGCCCTCTAGTGGCCATCCTCTCTAATGACAACTTTCAGCCCTTCCTCCTACCTCCCTCCCCAGCCATGGGGGCTGCACGCGACTTGGGCACCTGCAGCCTGATTTCGTACCTCCTCTCCCGCTAAGTGCAATGAAGTGCCCTACAGAGGGGGTATTTCTCTCTCAAAGTCTCCCAGGGCAATCACCCCTCCCTAGACTATCCCACTACTTTAAATCAGTCAGCCCTGCCCTTTAAGTCAGGGGAGCTGGCTTTAAATCAATCAGTGACTATGGAGAACAATATGGAGGTTCCTCAAAAAACTAAAAATAGAGTTGCCATAGGATCCAGCAATCCCACTCCTGGGCATATATCCAGAGAAAACTCTAATTCGAAAAGACACATGTACTCCAATGTTCACAGCAGCACTAGTAACAACAGCCAAGACATGGAAGCAACCTAAATGTCCATCGACAGATGCATGGATAAAGAAGACGTGGTACATACCTACTAAGGAATATTACTCAGCCATAAAAAAAGAACGAAATAATGCCATTTGCAGCAACATGGGTGAACCTAGAGATTATCATACTAAGGGAAGTCAGAAAGAGAAAGACAAATACCATATGATATAACTTATACGTGGAATCTAAAATATGATACAATGAACTTATCTACATGAAAAGAAACAGACTCAGAGACATAGAGAAAAAACTTACGGTTACCAAAGGGGAAAGGTGGGGAGGGATAAATTAGGAGTTTGGAATTAGCAGGTACAAACTACTATATATAAAATAGATAAACACACAAGGTCCTACAGTAGAAATAAAATAAGGAGAAAGCTCTCCCCCCCACCAGCGTGCGTGTGCACACACTCATATTCACACACACACTCATACTAGCACCAGCCCAGGGAGACAGCCCAGGCACTGACTCTGAGGTCACAATGAACAGGATCCAAAAAGCAATTATACTACACAGGCACTGTGCTAATACAATTATTGAAATTGCTAGTTGAAAACAGTTAATGGAATAATTAAGACAGACTGACCTAAAAGCTGATTTAAAATTGACCTGGCATGTGCATACCATCCAAATAATTACTCTCTCCTATGATCTAGTCTCTCATTAAAGTCAAATTTCTTTGGGAGAAATTCTACATTTTACACCATACTTGGAAAGAAGAAGCCACGCTCACTCACCTGCTGATGAAAGCGGAGGGTTATCAGCGGAGCTAAAGGGGAAATGAGCGTCCTGCCCTCCCAGGTGCTGAGAGATCCGTCTCGGCAACAAACCACCCTCCTTCCCACTTTTCCCTCAAGAAATGATGGAAACCTATTAAAATTGTATAAGCTGAGGACCCCAAATCACTAGGTGCCTGAGTGGGAGGGAGGTGCCTGTGGGGCTGGGGTCTCGCAGAGGCACCACAAACTCAGAGGAAGTTCAGTAAGCTGTCATCCAACTCATTTCTCCACAGCGGAGAAAAACGAGGCCAAGCAGGCAAGAGGCTTGTTGGAGGCCAAACACCAAGCCAGTGGCAGGGGTGTGAACAGAAACGATTTTCAGCTGAAAGCTCCCCCCACCCCCACAAACACCTCTCCTTTCTTTATTTTATTTATTTTTGAATTTTATTTATTTAGTTTTTATACAGCAGGTTCTTATTAGTTATCTATTTTATGCATATTAGTGTATACATGTCAATCCCAATCTCCCAATTCATCACACCATCACCCTCCACCCCCACCGATTTCCCCCCTTGGTGTCCATACGTCTGTTCTCTACATCTGTGTCTCTATTTCTGCCCTGCAAACCAGTTCATCAGTACCATTTTTCTAGATTCCACATACATGCATTAATATATGATATTTTTCTCTTTCTGACTTATTTCACTCTGTATAACAGTCTCTAGATCCATTCACTCTACAAATGACCCAATTTCGTTCCTTTTTATGGCTGAGTAATATTCCATTGTATATATGTTTTCTAATTTCATTCTTTTACATGTAGCTGTCAAGTTTTCCCAGCACCACTTATTGAAGAGACTGTCTTTTCCCCATTGTATATCCTTGCCTTCTTTGTCACAGATTAGTTGACCACAGGTGCGTGGGTTTAATCTCTGGGACTTCTATCCTGTTCCATTGATCTATATTTCTGTTTTTGTGCCAGTACCATATTGTCTTGATTACTGTAGTTTTGTAGTATAGTCTGAAGTCAGGGAGTCTGATTCCTCCAGCTCTGTTTTTTTCCCTCAAGACTGCTTTGGCTATTCGGGGTCTTTTGTGTCTCCATACAAATTTTAAGATTTTTTGTTCTAGTTCTATAAAAAATGCCACTGGTGGGCCTCCCTGGTGGCGCAGTGGTTAAGAATCTGCTGTCCAATGCAGGAGACATGGGTTCGAGCCCTGCTCTGGGAAGATCCCACATGCCGCAGAGCAACTAAGCCTGTGCACCACAACTACTGAGCCTGCGCTCTAGAGCCCATGAGCCACAACTACTTAGCCAATGCGCCACATCTACTGAAGCCCGCACGCTCTAGAGCCTGTGCTCAGCAACAAGAGGAGCTCACACACCGCAACGAAGAGTAGCCCCTGCTCGCTATAACTAGAGAAAGCCTGTGTGCAGCAACAAAGACCCAACACAGCCAAAAATAATAAATAAAAATAAGTTTATAAAAAATACTATACTAGGGGCTTCCCTGGTGGCGCAGTGGTTGAGAGTCCGCCTGCCGATGCAGGGGACACGGGTTTGTGCCCCGGTCCGGGAAGATCCCACATG